>NW_028227261.1:72335000-72737500 GCF_978045245.1 Mus caroli
TTAAAGAATGTGTTGCCTTTAGTCACTGTCAATCAAATGAGTGTTTTTTTTTCTTCTCCACTATTTGAAAACATTCTTTCCTACTTGAGTATAGTGGTGTTTCAGATTTAAAAAAAGAAGCACTCAGGTAAATATTAAAACTTGTGCTACTTGTGGTGGCACAAATTTTAAAATTATGGAGCAACATAAAGTTTAGTGTTGTTCTTTTATTTATTTATTTATTTATTTATTTATTTATTTATTTATTTATTGTTTTTTTCGAGACAGGGTTTCTCTGTATAGTCCTGGCTGTCCTGGAACTCACTTTGTAGACCAGGCTGGCCTCGAACTCAGAAATCCACCTGCCTCTGCCTCCCGAGTGCTGGAATTAAAGGCGTGCGCCACCACGCCCCGAGTGTTGTTCTTTTAAATACATGGATATCAGCACAGTGTTTATATACTGCTAACCTATATTGCAGGAAATAAGCAAAGCCTTGAATAAGTCACCGTGTAATGAGCTTAGGCAGACAATTCATATAGAGAAAGTGGGGCAGCAGACAGGCATGTATCGTGTTGGCAGCTCGTGTTAGGAGGAAGGGCACACCAGGCTTGTTCCTTTTGTAACATTGTTCATGGAAGCTCAAAGGTTGTAGTTGAACTACCTGACTACCTGGCTACCTGATCAGATTCTCCCACAGGATCTACCACCCAAGGGTCCACTGTCTCCTACTTGGACCAGGTCTTTTAATCACAGTGGACTTTGGAGAGGGCAGAGCAGACGGGAACATAGATGTAAAAATGCAATAATACAAGGAACATTTTTCAGATTTCGGTAATAATATAATGAAATCTGAATTAAAAAAAGTCCAGCAAGACCTTTTGTGTAACTTTATAATTATGACTGTCACAATCACATAAATGGGAACAACAGTATAATACAAAGATCCCCAAATGCCAGTTGAGGAAGCAGAGGACTCACTTCTGCTTGTCTCTGCTTAGCAGAAAGCTGAGGTAATGTCAAGTGTGTAACCTGCAGAGAGAATGGATGTGTGCAATGGAAGTGTGTCCAGGACCACGTGGAATGCATGGGAACTTGCTCTCTGTTAGGGGTTGCAGCATGGTGCAGCATTGTCCCCAAATAACTGCAGCATCCATGTGTGGATGATCATCCAGGTGATAAAGGGCCTCCCAGAGCACTTGGGAAACTGAAGACAAAATGTTGAGATAAGATTTATTAAACACAAACCGTTTTATTTGTTTTATCACCAGCCTAGGGATTAAACCATAGCAAGTTCAGACATTCGTATATCTATTGGAGTAAAATAGCTGCAAACTAATGTCAAGGTCTTAAAAAGATGTATTTATTTATGCATATGAATGCTTTGCCTGAGTGTACATGTATGTACTGTGTGTGTGCCCTTTGTGAGCCTGGTGTTCACAGGGGTCAAAAGAGGGCATTGGGTCCCCTGGGAACTGGAGCTGTGGGTGGCTGTGAGCTCGAACCTGGATCTTCTCTAGAGCAACAGGCTAACTGCTGAGTCATCTCTTCCAGCACCAATGTCACATTTTCTAGAATATAATCTTAATAGAAAGTGACCAGGCAAGCAAAGGCAAGCAGATCTCTGGAGGATGAATTCCTGTGTGCCTGCCAGTGTTTAAGGATCTTGAGAGGACTTCAGTCTTCCTTTTATCTGGTTCCTGAGCTAACAAATGGCTGAAGGATGAGCTATTGATTGCCTATCTTTGGAGGAACGGAGGAATTGGGGGCGAGAATTGAATGTAGTTCACACTGTACCCAAAACCACATTCTAGATAGAATGTATGTGAGCTGTGCTATATTTTCTCCATTGTACATTTGAAACATTTCTAGCATTGGGGGAAGAGAAGGGAGAAAATAGGTTCTTGGTGCTTTTTGATGAAGAATGCCGTGCCATGCCTAGAACGATGAGTGGGAGGCAGGATTCTGCACTGTCAGCGCCCACAGCCCAGTTTCTTTCCTGATTCTCCAAAGCCCTCCTCTTACATCATTGACATCCTTCTGAGAAGGCAATATATGCTGACTACTCTGCCAAGTAACTTTTCTACAGAGCATTAGAAGAAACCACAGAGGGGAAGCTGGAAGAGAGATGATAAGGAGCTGTGTTGGGCACCGGATGTGGGGAAATAAAGGGGATGGGGGAAATCCACGTCCTGCCCGAGCCTGGGGAGACTGGACAGGCAGACGAGGGAGACTGTCATGGGACCCTACGGAATTGCTGCGGGATGGGCGTCGGGCCGTAGACCCCGTTCTGGGTGGGTAGAGTGGGGTTGGGGGAAGGCGCAGTCTTGGCTCTGGCTCTCGGGCACCACAGACCAAGAGCCTGCTTCAGGGTCCCTGGGCCAAATGGAGGCCACAGATAACAGGTTTTCAGTCTTGGACATCCCAGATGCGGCTGGATGTCGCTGAAGGGCTGAGAACAAAGTGGGGGCCCCTGGGGCAGCTTGGTCAGCCCCAGGGCTGAAGGGAGAAGGGGCAGGGGGAAGGTGCTGGGTGGTTTCTGGGTGGGCGAGAGTCTGGCTAGCTCAGGCTGCTAGCTCTGTGGGCATGGCTAGAGCATAGGAAGGCCTCCATTGCTCCAGCCCGGTGGATCCTGATGAGAAGAGGCAGTCCATGGTTTCAAGGTGTTTATTGTAGAAATGCAGAGAGAGGGAGAAGGGTAGAGAAGTAGAAGCTGGCCATAGTCACATGGAGAGAGGGGACAAGAGGGGGGAAGAAGGAGGGGGAAAGGTGAGAGTAAGAGCAAGTGCTTAAGAGAGACAAGAGAGAGGGGAGGGGCCAAGCAGCTCCTTTTATAGTGGGCTGGGCTACCTTGCTGTTGCAGGGTAACTGTGGGGAGAAGCATACCTGGCTATATAGACTACATGACTGATAGCCACAGAATTATGGAACTGGGTCCTCGTGTCAGGAGCCTATGTCTGGGAGCATGGCGAACAGGCCTTCTGTCCCTTCCAGATTAATCTGCTGGGTCTCCGGGGTTTGAACCTAGCTCGACCAGAAAACAGGCTGCCTTTCATGGTACCACAGAGCTGTAGGTAGAGCTATGCCTGCTGGCCTTAAGAATGAAGTTTGGCTCTTGCCAAAAAGGTGATGTGGCCCTTGGTGGCATGCTATGACCAGATCCCTGAAGTAGCCATGCAGAAGGGGAGATGGGCAGACACACATACCTTTCTACTGATGTTTGTATTTGAAATGTGTTACAGAACTCACATCCTAAACTAGAGAAACAACTGATCCTGAGCAAATACTGTTGAAAAAGTGCAGGTTGTGGTATCATAGGCCTGTTGTGATGCTAATGTAAAATTTAAAACATAGACTTTCTGGGACTTTTAGTGTGTATAAAAGCATAAAGGGTGAGAAGGATGTAATTTAAGTATTTGTAACCAGACCCAGGTCCGGCTGCTCACCTACACTTAGGAAATAAGAGGCCGGTGGGAAGGAAATTGTTTTATTGAAGAGCTGGTATTCAGGGCCTGGCATGGGAGCATACACCTGCAATGCTGGCACTCAGAAGGCTCAGTGTCAGTCTGGCTGTAGACAAAACTTTTATAAACAAACAAACCAACCAGCAAACAGTGGGGCTGGAGAGGTAGTTTACTGGTTAAGAGCACTGGCTACCCTTTCAGAGGGACCTGAGTTGGTTTCTCAACACCCACCCAGCAGCTCATAACCATCTGTAACTCTAGACTCAGATAACTCAGATATTCACTCTGGCTTTCTGGGTCACCAGGCTCTCACACGTGGTACCCATGCAGCCAAAACAGCCATGCACATTAAAACTGCAACAAACCCAGCAGCCTAAGAAGGTGGGTAGCTGTTGCCTCAGGGCTCCATCTTATAAATATAATAATTATTTCAATAACGTTCTAATAAAATATGTATAGCTTTACTTGGGGAAAAAAGTTCTGAGCCATGCTTGGTGGCTCACATCTGTAATCTCAGCCCTTGGGAAGGGGTTGAAGCCAGAAGACTGTTGTGAGTAGAGACAGACCCTAACAAAAACAAAACAAAACAAAATCTGGAAGACTGTACATATAGTAATCTGGGCTAAGCAGTGACGCACTCACGGTCCCAGCATTTGGTACATAGAGTCAGGAGGACGTGGACATTTGAGACCACTCTGATTCATAGTCCAGGCCAGCCAGGACTATGTTGCCAGACCCTGCCTGTTCCTGCCCTCTTTCTCAAGGAGGGTGTGGGGGGAGGAAAAAATTAAAGAAAAGGGATACAAAAGATGAAGGCTGTGGGTCAGCAGTTTTTAACCTGTAGGTCATGGTTCCTTTGAGTGGATTGCATATCAGATATCCTGCATTTCAGATATTTACATTATGATTCATAACAGTAGCAAAATTACAGATACAAAGTAGCAACTAAATAATTTTATGGTTTGGGGGGGGTCACCACAATATGAGGAACTGTATTACAGAGTCACAGCATTTGGAGGGTTGAGAAATATTGCTGTGGGTGATTTTAATATTTATGTATGTTAAAACATAAGGAGAGTTGGTAAGTCTCCCAGTGGTTTTATTTCAGAAATGTTTAACACAAAATAGAATTGCGTTACTTGCTTTCCAAACTGAAGTAGAGGTGAGCCATACGAAATGATTGACGGATGTGTGTTGTACTCTCATGTTTGTGCAGCCCATTCTCATAGAACAAAGAACTAAAACCCCTCCCTGGTTTCAATCCACAGATCTCCATCGGACATGGCCACCAGCGGCTTTCACTTTGTACCGTGTGAGACCAAACGGACCTCCAGACAGCTTGGAGCATCTGCTATGGGAAGACCTGAAGGGTATGTGGGGACTGTTGGGTTCTCTCAAGAGACTAGAACACCAGTGAGGTGAGGGTGGGCCTAGGCAGTTATGGAGTCCATTGGCAAGTTAGAGAAAAAGATGCACGCCAGGGGGCTTGGTGGTATAGTAACAGCAACACTAAACTCAATTCTGGGGCACAGGTTCTTGATTCTCGACAAACCTGAGTGTTATTTTGTATGTGTGCATGTGTGTGAGGACGAGCACCTCGGCGTGTGTGTGTGTGTGTGTGTGTGTGTGTGTGTGTGTGTGTGTGTGAGTGTAGGGCACAGGACAACATGCGGAGTCAGTTCTCTCATTCCTCTCTCTGGGTTTCAGGAATTGAACTCTGATCCTCGGGCTTGGCAGCAGGAACCTTTTACTGGCCTATCTTTAAACGTTAAAACTTTGGTCTTATGTGTTTTGTTTGTTGTTTGTATGTTTGTTTGTTGTAGCTGGGCAGGCCTGGAATTAGCTACATAGATGAAGATGACCTTGAATTCCCAATCCTTCTACACAAAGTTCTGGAATTACAACTACTACATGTGACCTATAATGGATTTGAAAACTAACATTGTGTTCCTATTTTTCTTCCTTATATTTTCTCATGTCTTTGGCTTGAAAATACATTTTTTTTTTTTTTTTGGTTTTTTGAGACAGGGTTTCTCTGTATAGCCCTGGCTGTCCTGGAACTCACTCTGTAGACCAGGCTGGCCTCAAACTCAGAAATCTGCCTGCCTCTGCCTCTGAGTGCTGGGATTTTGAAAACACATTTTAAGAAACATATCCACTGTGGAAACTCAGTAGCTTCAGAAAAGCTTTATGTCCTTCTTAGACTTACTGAGTTGTTTTAATTGGGATCATGTTACATTGTTCTGTAGTCTGCTTTTAAAACTTACAGATCATTATATTTTCCATCCCTAATAGGCATGGATTAAAATTTTAATACTATTTAATTGCCAGTTATTGTCTTTTCCGTTTATTCCAGAATTAACAGGTTTCTGATTGTCCAAGTTGGTTTTTTTTATATTTTTTCAAAAAGTATGTGTATGTATGTAATGCATGTGGTCACACACGTGTGTATGTATCTGCATGTTTGTGTATGCTTGTGTGTATGAATGTGGGTGCTCTTGTGCATGTATGTGTGTGGCGGTCAGAGGACACATGGACACACAGGTCAGTTCTTACCACTCACTCTGTGTGAAGAAGCAGGATGTCTTTTGCTAGCTGTTTACTCCTGGCTAGCCGACTCCCAGCTTCTGTCTCCACTTCCTCTATCACTATAACAATGCTGGGATTACGAGTCTCAGCATCTGGTTTTATGTGGGTTCTGGGCACATGAACTTCTGCCCAGTGCTTTATCCATCCAGCCATTTCCTGAGCCTTCAGTTGATCTTGTATGAGTTACAGGCCTTTTTGTTAAAGTTCTCTTAAAACCCATGGGAAACACTGCATTCTTAATCATGGGCTTGTAGAGCTTTGAAGTTTATATATCAGGTCTTCATGTGAGAGTTCACATTTGGAATTAGCTATTTACAAGTTGGTCCAAATTACTCATGAGTTTGGCAAATTGTCATAATATGGAAGGGGTTGAGGGATGGAGATGAAGTTGGAAATAACTTGTAAGAGTCATAAAATTTTATTTTCCACATTGCTTTTTAAAATTCCAAATGTCCTTGCTCATGGAATTTTTGTTTTTTTGTCTAGAAAAAATATTCTCTTCTTAGAGTTATCCTTTAATTCTTATGTTTCCTAGGTAACTAATGCATCAATATTTATAAAGCTGTTTAAAAGCCATAGTAAAATAAACATAACTGAAAGTACTAATGAGTAAGGTCACAGCTTGACTAAACTAAGGCCTGGGAATCTTAACTGGAAGCCCTGGACCACGGATGCTGTTTCTGGGAGTCAGCAGGCTATAAGAAGGGAGAGACTGAAGGGGGAGGGGATGGGCAGAGGGACCTTGGGAAGGGGAAAGGCTAGCTGAGAGAGTGAGGGTTTTAGCGAGAGCCACAGACATAGGGGCTGAGAGTGAAACAGCAGTGGACACAAGCTAGACAAGGATTTCAGGGTGGGCGAGCTCTGGAATGTGGTCTACAAGGCAGATGTTGTAAAGCGACATGCATGGATGCCCTCTGCAAGGTATTCTTTGTATTTCGTGGTCAGCTCTTGATGAGAATGGAGGACATTGGGGCAGGACTTGGGCTTTGGTGACAGATGCCATTGTTTAGTTCTTTGGTAGGTGTGCTAATCATAATCAGCTTTTGTTACCATAGAAACTACCTGGAACAATCAACTTAGAAAGGTTTCTGTTGTCTCACAAACCATAAATTCAGTGTTTCTAGCCTGTGATGGGCCAGCCCCACTGCTTTTGGCTCTGTCATAGGGGGCATGTTTGGAGGGAATTTGGAGTGCATGGTGGGGCAATACTGCACTACATCATGGTCAGGGAAGGAGACAGGAGGAGGAAGCCAGAGCACCACAGTTCCCTTTAAGGGTGTCTGTCCATCTCCTAAAGATCTGCCACGTGGGCCCCACCTCTTAGTTTACCATCCCCAGATAATACACCTTTGGAGAGTAACGCTTTTAATATATCGGTCTTTGGGGGCATTCCAGATGCAAACCAGCAAAGACGCCATGGTAGGATACACAGAGAGGCTGAGGGTAAGTTATTTCCTTCTTTAGTTTGCTTAGGTTAAAATGAGTGAGATTTGTGCAACTGAGTCAGGAAGAGGAAAGGTTAGAGATGTACATCCAGGAAGATGTGGAGGCAGAGTGTGGGCAATGCTGTAGAGATGCTTTTATTACGGTAGTAACGCTTGTAGTTTTTGCAGCCATAGCAATGTGCCCAGCCTGTTTCATCAGAAGATATTCATTCTGCTGATGTCCGTGAAGCAGCAGCCCTTTTGGAGTCTGTGAGTGTGGTTGGCATTAGTTAGGTGGTCCAGGAAATGACCAGCGTACACCTGATTGCTCTTCCTTGGTCTGCCCCTCCCCTCAAATGCCTGCCTGTGGCTCCAAACGGGGCAGGCAGTTGGGAGTTTGGGTCATCATTTAAGAAACTGGAAGCAGTAGATACCATGTGAATTGATGGAGGTGCTGCAGCCAGGCAAACGACGTTCTGCCCTCATGTGATTCCGTCTGCCCTTGTTGGTCCTCTTGTTTGTTTAGCCTCAAATCCTTGTGATGGTTTCTTTTGATGATCATTCAACCTGGAAATAAGAGGAGAGAAATCTTCACATAGAAGAATTTTGATACCTAGAGAAGAACATGGCTATTTGCTATGATACTTTGTGGCTCTGGAATTGTTTGATTTTGTATTTATTATCATATACTGTATCTTTAAAAACCAGTGTTTTTAAAGGGCACGAGTAACAAAGTCACAGATTTCGGCAAGTGGTGTGCTATCACATCCAGTTTCTTGATAGACTAGTTGCTGAAGTAGTTGTGTTAAGCACTTTGGAAAAATGAGGGAAGATTGTGTTGGCTGGCACTCTGACCATAGGATCAGCCTCTTACCATGTCCCGTAATTAGAGAGGAGACATGCTGTTAGGTCTTCATGCAGGCATTTTTCATGGAAGTGGGCTGTTGCAAAGGTTGCTCATTTTCAAATCCCAGGGATAAAGTATATCATTGTCCTTAAGGGCAAAGTGTATCATTATCCCTTTAATGTGTATTGTATTTAAGGAAATGTATCCTCCTTCATGAAAGCAGGAGTCTGAGCTCTCAGGCTAAAGAAATAGAGAGAAACTTTCTAAAAACATCTTTATTCTTGCTGCATGGATTCTACTTCATCCCCATGTGGGTACAAAGCAGGCTAGTGTCAGTTATTAATGAAGGCTGCTTTGGGGGAACCCCAGCACCATGAAGGAGATTATAGCCACTAAGGAGGTAAAATTCCAGAGACTGTTTAGTAGGATGAGATTCCCAAATGGCTAAGTCATTGATTGTGGCAAATTTTGAGTGGAGGCTAGTGACAAGAACATAGGTTCAGGCCAGGCAGTGGTGGCGTGTACCTTTAATCCCAGCACTTGGGAGGCAGAGGCAGGTGGATTTCTGAGTTCGAGGCCAGCCTGGTCTACAGAGTGAGTTGTTCAAGGACAGTCAGGGCTACATAGAGAAACCCTGTCTCCAAAAACAAAAACAAAAACAAACAAACAAGCAAAAAATTAAGGACATAGGTCCAGTTTTGTAGGGTATAAAAGTTCTGGAGATTGCACAGTAGTGTGGCTATACTGGGTATCCTGGACTGTGCTTTTTAAGAGGTTATAATATTTTATTACAATTTTATTTTATTATGCATGATCTTGTTATTTTTAAAAAAGAATGAAGGCTAGATTGATCAAACCATTGACCCTAACCTAGCTTCCCTTTTCCTCTTTAATTAATTAATGGATAGCATGCTTGTGGGGGGAGGAGTTGTAATGCTGTATTCACAGGACAGCCACAGCTGTCCTGGAACCTTCTACCATTGTTTGAGGAAGGATCTCTTACTGGGCTGGAGCTTCCCACGTAGGCCAGGCTAGTTGGCGTTCAAGTGTTCGGGGACCCACCTCCTTCCACCTTCCACATCGTTGCTAGGGTTACCGGTGTCTTCACTGCATCCTGCTTTTACATGGTTTCTGGGGCTCCAGACTCAGGTCCTGGGGTTTACAAGGCACATGCTTTACTGACTGACCTATCTCTGCAGCCTTTGTCATTTGGATAAGAGGTCTCACCATGTTGTCTATGCTGGCCTTGAATTCCCTATCTAGCTCAGCTGTTCTTGAACTCTGAGCAGTCCTCCTGCCTCAGCTTTCTAGTTTCTATGATTACAAGTGTGTGCCACCACACCTGGCTTCTTTGTATTAGAGGGTGATGTATGCAGCGTTTACTCTTGGGTTTGTATCAGAGAGTAAACATCCACCCGTACAACTTCCCCATATCCTCGGGAAAGACCCTTCCTAGTGTAAGAGGGAACGCAGCCTGAGCTCCAGAAGTGAAGGTGGGCCTCTGGTGTGCACTTCCTCTTCCTGCTTATTTCCCTCCTCCCTGCCATTCCTGCTTCTTCCTACCTCATTTGGCACTGAATTCCCTCCTTATCCGGATCTCCCATCTTCACCACTAGGCTAAACCAAGGTAGTTCCCAGTATTTGCCAAGAAGCTGTTTCAAAATCAGTTAATTCTTTTAGAAGAGGCAAATTAGGCATTGCAAAAATAGCATCACACTAATGAGCTATTAAAGAGCAGCTCACTGCACTCATACTTAAATAAACTAGGATGGGCAGAAATGGCCAAAGCAGAACTAATTTACAGGAACTTAGACTAGACTAAGTTGCCCGCTGCTGCTGCTTCTGCTTTTTCCTTCTTCCTCTCCCTCCTCCTCCTGTTCCTCCTCTTCCTCTCCCTCCTCCTCTTCCTCTCCTTCCTCCTCTTCCTCTCCCTCCTCCTCTTCCTCTCCCTCCTCCTCCTCTTCCTCCTCCTGCTCTTTCTATGGATCCCAGCTGTCCTGGATCTCAATAAGAGACCAGGTTGGCTGGAAACTCCCATGCATTCTTGCCTTTGTTTCCCAAGTGCTCGGACTACATGCTGTGAACCAGCCACGCCTTTTAGTTCGGGAAGATGATAATTTTTACCTCATTCCTTTCAGTGTATAATTCAATCACATTTTTATCCTTCTTTGCATTCGAATTTTTGTCTTTTCTGGCTTTTGCAGCAGCAGCAGCTGATACCTACTAAGCAAATATTACTAGATTTTGACTAATTTATATGTGAGGGATTATGAAAACAGGGCCTTTCTCTGCAGATCTCCTTGAGGGGTGGTGCAAAACCTCAGAGAGAAGCCTGGGGCATGCCGTGGCGAGGAAGGGAAAGAAGTTTTGTTTTGTTTTTTAAGACAGCGTAGCCCTGGCTGGCCTGGAGCTTGCTATGTAGACCAGGCTGGTTTCAAACTCAGAGAGATCTGCTTGCCTCTGCCTTTCGAGTGCTTGGACTAAAGGTGTGCTCCCCACATCTGCTGGGGGACAGGATTTCGGAGACAGTGCACTTGCCTTTGTTCTTAGGCTAGAATCCACCCCCTCTGACACTATAGTTTCTGACTTTGGCCTAGTTTCTGTCCTTTCTCTCATTTTCTGTCTTGCTTGCAGCATATGCACCATACATAGAATTCCTCCTCCCTGCAACCTAGATATTCCCATGAGTCACCCCACCGTATAATAGTTAGGAAACATCTTTCAGTCACAGTCATCCTCAGAATTAGGCCTCCGTGCCTGTGACCTTTGCCCTCCCAACCCCTCATGTAGTTGGTGCCTACTATGGGCACTTGTTTGTTGGTCAATCTCTCCTCAAGACTGCCCCAGGAAATAGATTGCTATGCTCCCATTTTACAGATAAGGAAGTTGAGGCCCAGCTATGTTATAGACAGAGTTGGTGTTGTTAGAAAATGATGCCCCAGAACATAAGAGTGGTAGTGTGTGCCTGTGACCTTAGTACTTAGGAAGCCAAGGCAGGTGGACTACCATCAGTTCTAGGCTGGTCTGGGTTACTTAGTGAGCTTTAGGCTAGGACTCCAGTTGAAAAGAATGAAAAGAAGGAAGGTAAAAGGAAATGGGAGAAGGCCTAAGAGACATGGGTTCTAAGCTCCATTAGTGGTCAGCGTGGCAAAGCACCATATGTTGGGATGTCATTTTCTTTTCCTGTTTCCTTTTGGAAGAACAAGGAGGAACCTTCTTTAAAGGGCCCCTGTCTGATAAGAGAGATTATTCTAGAGAGAATGCAGTGCTGTGTGCCCCCTCCCCTCCTCCCCACTTAGGAAGAGGAGCCAGAGGAAAAAAAGACTCCAGTGGATACCAACTGCCTTGGCTGGCCAGAAGGATTTTTCACGGAAATGAAGTCTAGAGTTCTATGGCTATGATTAAAGCACTCAAAGGCCTAGGGCAGGAGAATTGGGCCTTGAGGTCCAGACCAGCCTGGGCTGTGGTGTGAGACCCTGTTTCAAAGAGCAAACTCCAGAAAAACAAAATCATTGGTTTTCTCTGGCTCCACTTCCCTCTCTCCTGTATAGGCTTATCTGCATCTCAGTGTTAATGAAGGTAATTGGGCACCCACAGTTCAGCCTTGCCATGCCTGTGTGTGCGATGTACACTTGTGCCTCTTTCCTATCCACCTGTTTCTTATAGGCTCAGAGCATTGGCCTTACAGAGGATGGGGGAAACTTCTTTGCCCCAGCATTGAGAAGCAGCAAGGGGCGGGGGGGGGGGGGGGGGGGAAGATGTCAACTGGTCTCCCGGGGCAAGGAGCTAATAGTAAAAGTTACCAAACTCCCTTGTCTTTCCCTTTTTCTCTTCAGTTCATCAGCCAAGGTGGATCTCAAGAGCGGCCTGGAGGAGTGTGCAGAGGCACTGAACTTATTTCTAAGTAACAAATTTAAAGATGCCCTAGAGTTGCTACGTCCATGGTAATGAACTCTATTTCTCAGTCGATATTTTATGTGTTTTTCTGATGTCCTGTTTGTATGTTCCCGTGTCTGTGCCTGCCTCAGTGTGTATAAGCTAGTTTGAGTGAGACCCGTCCGGCCAATCAGCTTTAAAGAAGTGTCGTTTCATATTTGGTCAGGAGAAATTTTCCAATCAGCCCTAGCCTCCACACGTGGGCGTCGTCTCCATGGTTTTGGAGAATCGCTGACCAGCGTTGCCTTTGAAGCCAGCAGGGGAATAACTAGAGAAGCATAATCCCAGTGCTAAGATCAAATCTCAGCAAATAGGAGTATGATGAGGGCTCGCTACTGTTGTCATGGAAGTTACTAACGCTGGGCCTTCAGGCTTGGCACCCCCCCCCCTCCCTGGCCTGCTCACTGGCCCCAGCTGTACATGTGCTGCATGTGATGTGGACTTTGCAGAAGTGATCTTGTAGTGGTCTCCAGACTCAGCGTCTAGGGGGACGGGGAAAGCTTCTTTGATGCTGAACTGGGGGGACCTGATCCCTCATGTCAAGTGGCCAGCAGTGTCCCTAAGACTTGCCTGTCATCTCCTGGACCCCTGTTTCCTTCATCATCTTTGGTCTGCCTGGCTTTGCTGCTCTTTAGCTCTCGATTCTGACTCAGTGTCTCTGTGTCCTTTATTCTTTTTTTTAAACAAACCCTCTTTCACTTCTACAATGTGCTTATAAAATAGCATAAAAATAAATTATTGATTTCATGGTCTCTGATCTTTATGCACAGTTCATTGTTAAAATTCCTTTTCCACCCCACTTGAGTGTGAGGTTTGAACTGCCACTGATAACTGGGGTGGGCGGGCAGTGCCTTCATTCAGGACAAAGGCTCGTTATTTAGACCGTGTGAGGAAGAACGAAAGGAATAAGGTTGCCTCAGGATGTTGAAACATAGATGGTCAGGTAAGAGGCTTTGAGAGGAGCTAGCAGCTCAGGCAGTGACCAGAGCCTGGTAACCCCACCATTAGGAGCTTTCCTCAGGACCCTCAGATATTAGATCCTAAGGGCTACTCTCTCAGGTCTCTCTGTGTGTGACCTAATTTAGTGCAAAAATCTTGCTTCCTCTTGGCTTTGACTGGAAAGGAGAGAACAGTTTTAAAGGCACTTTTTCTTTGAATCACATTAAAGTTTCGCCTCGCCTCGCCTCGCCTTGCCTCGCCCCCCTCCCTTAGATTTTTTCCCCCCATCCTCCTTTTTGAGATAAGGTTCTCAAGTAGCCCTCCCAGAAGAGGACCTTGAGTTCCTGAGCTCCTGTTTCTGCTTCTCTGGATGCTAAGGTCAGCTGTGTGTCACCAAGCCTCACTCTTTTCAGATTTTAAGGTGGTGCACTGCCCCCATTCAACTGGGAAAAAAAAAATAGCTTTGCTTATAAACTTTTTCCGAGGAAACAAGTCCAGAGGCTGCCCCCTTGTGCTGAATCAGGGAAAGGCATGTTGTCCCCAGCACTTCATTCTACTGTGTGGGTTTCAACTGATACTTGAGGTTTTAAAGCAGGCTTTTTGGAGCTTGTTTCATTTCAGTAACTATGGAGGAGAAGTTGAGATATACACGGTGAGGATTAGGTATTGTTGGTATCAGAAAAAACCCGGGCTTTTGTGTCTTCCCTTTTCATTGTACTGAGATGTACTCACTGGCTGTGTTCTTTCCAGGGCCAAGGAGAGCATGTACCACGCCTTGGGCTACAGCACCATTGTGGTGTTGCAGGCTGTCATGACCTTCGAGCAGCAGGACATCCAGAATGGCATCTCTGCCATGAAGGACGCTTTACAAACCTGCCAAAAGTATGACTGAGTAATTTATATCCGAGCTAAGACAACCCCTGCCTTCCCGCCAGAGTGCCAAGTGAATGCAGGTCGCTGAAGTAAGGAGTTGGTTTGAGGTTGGCCAGAGCTATGGAGCAGGACTTGAGATTTAAAGTGTCTTGGCCAGTTCCGTTCTATGTGGTGGAATTACAATAAGGCTCCCACTTACTACCCGTGCCCTCTGCTGGGTACATGGGGCCTGAGCTATGGTAAAAGTCTGAGGGAGGCTTCAGAAGGGCTAGCAGAGAGCAGCTTTCTAGTTCTTTTGCGGTAGGTTGGTTAAGAACTGGGTACCATGTCAAGTCAAACAGGGAGTGCACCTGTTCTATGTGGGAGAAATTATACACTCAGAAGGGGATTTTTATTTGCCTGAGGATGCCTTTGGACACTCTTGATTTGTTGGAATGAGAGTGTCAGTTCTCAGCTGTACTCTGCATGTAGAAGGCCATCGTGAAGGCTCTTACTTATATCGGTGAATTTTAATGTGGCTAAGATGAATCTTCATGTGATTTTGTTATAATCTCAAATGAAGAACATTTTCCTGACTGCACTTTCAGTCCACTCCTCATCCACAAAGGAGGGGAGGTTTGTATGCAGTGGGTCTGTGGGTTCCTCTACACCACGCTTAGTAGGCTGAGTGCTCATGGTTGGTGGTTCAGGACTAGGCACTGTATGCATAGGAGGGAGGCCTGGCCTTGCAGAGGGGCCAGGAATTGCCATGTGGCGACATCTTGCTGTGATTGAAAGGATCACCAGTGACAGTGAGCTTCACCTGATGCTGGTCTTTGCCCTTGTCTTCAATGCAGATACAGGAAGAAATGCACAGTTGTCGAGTCTTTCTCAAGTCTCCTTTCTCGAGGGTCCCTGGAACAACTGAGTGAAGGTAAGCATCCACTGAGGCTTGGTCTCTCTCTGTTTTCTAGAGGCTAAGAGCCCCTGAACCATCACTGAAGTGTAGAGAATGAAGGAAGTGGCCTCTTGTTTTCCCAGCTCACCCTGGTCAGTGGTTGACTTTGAAGCTGTGTACACATTTATGCAAACAGGAATGCATATAAAGGACGCATGCAGTTTGTTTTTCACTTGCCTTTTTTTTTTTTCAAGCATTGAACCACACACTTGTGCTACAATGTGATCTTGCCCCACACCAGTGTCCGTAAATGTGTTTTCTCTGTTTGGAGCTGTGCAGTTGTGAAATGAGTTGGTACTCAGTACAGCAACGTGATTGTTCTTTCATCACTGAAGGACAGCTCTATGGTTTTAATTTTCTTTCCTGTTAGCAAATATTGTTGTCCTAAAATCCTTGTGCATATATATTTTTGTGTATTCTTTCAAGTACCTCATGAGACAGTTTTCTAAAAGTAGAATAACTGGAACCAAGGGTTTATAATTTTACAATATTGATAGATATTGGCATTTTTCCCCCCAAACTATATTCAACTATCGTTGGAGGGTTTCATTTTCTACAGACTATTAATGTTTTTCCAAGGTGAAAGTACTGTTTTGTTTTTCAGACAGGGTCTTCCTATGGATTCCACCCTGGTCTGAATTCACTCTGTAGACCAGGCTGACCTTGAACTCACAGAGATCCACCTGCCTCTGTCTCCCAAGTGCTGAGATTAAAGGTGTATCTGGATAAAGTTTATACCTTGAAGTGACAGTGCTCGTCTACATGGCTGATGAAGATGTTTGGCTTGTGGGCTTTAAGAATAATCAGTAGTCCAGGAAAGCACTCAGTCAGATAGCTGGGAGGAACATCATCACCCATTGTTCCCTATCCCTCTAAGATGAGGGGAGAAGTAGCCCTAGTCAGCCCTCAACAGAAGGGTGCCTCATCTCCAGGGGGCATCCAGGGACTCTGTAGTGTCACGTTCAAGCCCGTGTTTTGGAAGAGATGATTAGTGCAAACCCTGGAGCAGCTGCGGTTCGGGGAAGCGAGCACAGCTCTGGGGATGGCTGTCAAGGCAGGACAGTCCTCATGTCAAATGGACGCTGCACACACCTGGAGAGAGATTTACCATGGGGCTCCGTTGGTCCTGTAGGAGCGTTGTCAGCTTGTTTGGGCCATTGGAGAAATTAGTGATGTGAGCTCTGAGTGTTGATCACAGGACAGGACTGTGACACGTCCCTTGTGTTTAGGACTTACTAGAAAAGAGTATTGACTCAACCATGGCAGAAACTGATGGTATTTTGTTGGTTACTGTCGGCAGTTGAAACCCATCTTTTTTTTTCCATCAGAAACTGATCTCCAAGCATCCCTAAGAACAAGAGCTGGTACTAGGAGGCCTAAAGTGTTCCCGAGACAATCCATGAGACTGAATTGGCCCCAGTATGACTCTTGCATTGCCTTTTCCTTCCTGGGAACCCCATGTGACTCATTCCCTGGTCCATTGGTGACTGCTTCCCTTTTTCTTTGTGGTGTGAAGGTGACAATGGAGAGTTTTAAATCTTAGTTTTAAGAGGAATGACATGGTATTTTTGGTGTGAGAATAAATAATTCTAAAACATATTAGTGTTTTATTTTTTTGAAGTGTTCTCTGTGTGCCAGGCACCCTCTTGGTGCATTCCTTAGCATTACCCCCCTCCCCCCTTTGTGTTTAACTGATGTTCACAGAGAGAAAGGCCAAGGTGATCCAGCTGTCAGAGCACCATGGGAACTGGTCTGCTTTCCCTAAACCACTGCTCTTCCCGCTGTCCCCATGTTCTCCCATGGAGGGCTGGGAAACACCTTACATGGCTGATGGATCACGTGTGGAAAGTCAGCGACACTGTGCTCTGGTTTTCCCTTGTTGCCTTTAAACAGAGCAAGTTAGGAAATCTGGACTTTCCACTAAATATTGAAAAATTAACTGGCCCATATCTGTAGCTTATTCTGAACTATAAATATCTTTAGACTAGTACAAAAAGGATGTTTAGCTAGCTTTTTGAGTGCACCATGAATTTTTTCATGGACTAAGGAATTTACAATTAAGGTGTATGTTGGTGAAGAAATTACTCAGTGTAAATCAGTCATAGAGTGTAAATCAGTCATAGTGAAGGAATAAAGCGAAATACATGAAGTTCCATCTTATTTCCAGTGTTTGCTTGTGAGGGCATCCTAAACAGACTTTTAAGTTTGAAGGGTGTTTTAGTTTGCTTTCTATTGGTGTGATAAACACCATGACCAAAAGCAAGTTGGGGAGGATGCATTACAGTCCCTTATCAGGGGAAGCTGAGGCAGGAACTAAAACAGGAGGAACTCTGTGTACTGGCTTGCCTACTTCCATATACCACCCAGGACCACCTGCTGGGCCAATCATCCACCAAGAAAATGCTCCGCAGACTGGCCTATAGGCAGCCTGATGGAGGTTAGTTTCTCCATTGAGTTTCTTCTCTCTAGATAACTAACTTATGATAGGTTGGCAAAAACCAAACCAGAACAACAGGGCACGGCAGCACACTGTCGCTTTAGTATAGGATTTGTCTTCCTGTTGGTAATTTTTGTTTGCATGGTCCAGTTTCTAGCTGTGTTCAGGAATGAGTATCTCCGTGGCGGTTTTCATGGACCTGGTGTGGAACACACTTGCTCCTCTCCTCCCATGATGGGCGGCTGGTGCTGAACAGCTTTATGTCAGCTGATTTCAGAGAGTGCCATGCTTTAGTGAGGTGCAGCGCTTAGAATGTGGGAAGAGGGTCGGTAGGGAGAATTACAGAATCCAAACTCTCCCTGCTTTGTCTCATATCCTTTGTATTACTGGATATCAAAGTCTGTCTGTCTTTGGTTTAGTCGTCCTTCTACTCAGGCCTTGATGAGGACCTGCTGTTTAGCCCACTGCCAGCTGTAGCCTTCGGCACTGCCCCTGTGTCAGCCTGCTGGGTTCTCCTCCCCTCCCCTCAGGAACCTCATGCTATAGCCAGAGGCGCCCCATTGCCCTTTTGGGAGGGTACCTGCACTTTCTTGTCTTCTATCTTCTGGTCCTCCACCAGCGCTGACCTTTCCCTTCCCCCTCTCCTGCCCCAGGCTAGTCATATGTTCTCAAGGTGGCATTTGGCATTGAAAACCCCAGACGGTTATCACTTTGTAGCAGTTACCTAGTGTAGCTGTCCAGCGGCCATGGATGAACTGGGTTTACCTGAAAGGGGGGCTGGAAATGAAAAGGACGGTACTAGAGAAGGGTGAAGCCAAGTCAAAAGTTCTGATCTAGGCTCAAAGTTTAGTTCTGCAGCTCCAGTTTAGAAAGGGAAGACCACCAAACCCATCCTTTGTTTCAGCTGGATTAGGTTGCAAAACAAGCTCAGCGGGCAGTCTATTCCTTTAAATTCCTGTAGGAAATTGCAGGTGCAAGGAGGAGGCTGACTCCACCTAGATCAGAAAGCCTACTGTGGCAAGCACTCAAGATCTGTTTAGCCTGCTCAAAGGCTGGGGGAGGGAAGGGCACAACCTAGGAAGAGGCTAGTCAGGTGTGAAATAATCTGCTAGTTGGAATTCCTGTTAAGGTCCTGAAAACCCAGAGGCATACTCTGAGGGAAGGCATCCTGGAGAACTGGCTTGTGACTGGTGGCAGTGCCAGGATGCACACAGACAGCACCGTGTCCTGGTGGTGTCCTCTACCCCATCTCCCTGCCTGTTTCTGAGGAACTTAGCTGCAGAGTACTTTTCATAAATTGAACATTTAAGTTAAGTCAGTATGAGAGAGCCCGTGGGTCATGTGTATGTAAATGAAGGAAAACCTACATCTTATCTAGTTTGGCCAGCAGAGTTCCCAGTGACGCAGATTGCCTCCTGTTGCCTCACCACTTGAATTAAAAAGGCCCTGTGCCGCCTTCAGAACCTTAACCAAGAAGCACAGACACAGGCCAAAAACAATAATGGTGAAAGTTGCCAGCATTCATCAAGGCCTACTGTGTGTGCGCGCGCGTGTCTGATAAGCGCTACAGGCAATACTCATTTAATCCATGGTTGCAAAGTAAAAACATTATTACTGGACCATATGAATGAGGAGACCAGCAGAGAGGAAAGGCAGGCCTGAGCAGCACCCTGTACTAGCATGAAGCAGAATCTTTCCTCCAAGCTCAAATAACACACCAATTTGCACAGACAGCACCGAGGCCTGGTGGTGTCCTCTACTGCATGGAGAAAGGAATCTGATGGTTTTGTTCATGTAGAAACATAAAATTTTCTCTCTCTCTGATCTCTGCAAATACAGCAGGCTGTCCAGGACACCAGGACATGTTGGGTGGTGCATACATTGCTGGGCTGGCCTGGCTCTGAGCACACTTGGGTTCAGGTGTGAGCTCACTGTAGCTTGTAGCTTGGCTTTTCTGTTGTTTCTGAGGAGC
Organism: Mus caroli; assembly: GCF_978045245.1. NCBI lineage: Eukaryota > Metazoa > Chordata > Mammalia > Rodentia > Muridae > Mus > Mus caroli. The sequence continues at coordinate 72,354,396 of NW_028227261.1, forward strand.
CCTAACTTGTACACGCAGGTCTGTCGGTTTTTTTACATCTCTAGGGAGGGGCTGCTTTCTCTCTGATCATTGTCATGATGACCCTGCCTTCAGCGTTTAGAAGCTAGGATTCATAAGCTTCATTAGCTTTTTCATTCTGTGTAACTGCTAGATGTTTATGTACATTTTTTTTAAGGTAAGTTTTCTTTTCTCAAAAGGGCTTTAAATTTTGTTTCCTCAGTCAGGCATGGTGATTCATGCCTATAGTACCAAGAGGCTGAGGCAGGAGGATTGCCATGAGTTGAAGGACAGTCTGGGCTACAACTAGAACTGCTTGGGCTCCAAGTGAGACTCTGTTCAGACAAACAGTTGGTTTCCTCCTCTTCTCGAGCCTCTCTCTGCTGGTAATGTCGGCTGCAGCTGAAGATGACTGAAGAAGTATATCAAAGTAAAAACAAAATTCGAGGCTTTTAGGCCCAGGCTTGAGAGTGTGGTCTTTGTGGCTTAGTGCTCCAGGTGCTGGTCATAAAACAGATAGCGACATCCTCCACTCACCTGCTTCCTGGGTTCAAAGAGTGTTCATTCAAAGAAAGTCACCCTGACCCACCCTGACCATTGCTGGAACCTGCAATGCAAATGTGCTAACAACGTTAGGGGCTCTTAGAAACTGTCTTGAGAAATAACCCTCACAATTACCAGGTATTCCTTGTGACATTTGTGACTTTACACTTCCTTGTGACTCTTAACTGGTATTTTTGGTATTTTCCAACAACGCCCTCCCCACTTCCTTGAGTTGTGGTTTCTTCCTTTAAATACCCCCTTACTCAGCTACTCGGGGCGCCACGGTCCTCTACCCCTGCGTGGTGTATGACCGTGGGCCCGAGAGTGCTCTTGAATAAAAATCATCTTGCAGTTTGCAGCAAGACCGTTTCTCGTTGGTGATTTTGGGGTGTCGCCTCTCCTGAGTCAGAACGTGGGGGAGTCCTCATGTTGTGGGTCTTTCATGACCTCCTTAACAGTTCACACAATCCAGGCTTATCCAAGAACAAGCCATCCTGTTTCTCTGGAAGCATGGACGCCATCGCGGCTTTTGTGTCTCTCTTGGGTTTATCTATCTTCCATGATTTTCAGAATGTTTTAAAACAATACTGTGTCTTAATATAAATGTATTTGTTTTTAATAGAGGAGATGCATGCTGAGATCTGTTACGCCGAGTGTCTCCTACAGAAAGCAGCACTCACATTTGTGCAGGTAATAAACGTCTGGCTGAATACTGGGGTTGGGCAGGAAGCCTGCCAACACTGTACAGAACACGGTAAATGTTGCTCAGCCTGTGTCAGCACTGAAGCTTAGAGTGGTAATAAAAGATATTTGTTTCCGTCCCCCTGCCCCCGCCCCATAAGGACTGCCTGAAAGAAGGCTCTGGGGAGCTGTGTTCTTACTCAGATCTACTTCCTGTCTGTTTCAAATGGCTCTTAGGACTCTTCTTCGTGTGAGAGCAAAGAGGACTCCAGTTTGCACATGTGTGCTGCCGGCAAGAGTTCCCCGGCCGAGGAGGCCTCTTTAGCCTCGGCCAAGCCCTCACTGTGTCACTGCTCCTGCGATGAGCAGGTGTGCACGGGTATCTAGTTTTTCCAAGGACCCTTCACATTTTACCCATTGCCACCCCTTTAATCCTCCTTCCTCTTTCTTACTTTGGTTTCCAGACGGGGTCTTACTATGTAGCCCTGGCTGGGCTAGAACTTGTGAAGATCACTTGTCCCTGCCTCCCAAGTGCTGGCCACTACCTGGAAAGAACAGTTTTTAGAAGTTAAGGAGTTATTATGAGGCCCTACATTTCACGCTTTGCGTACACGTGTGTGCTCCAAAGCTGTTAGAAGCATGGGTTTTACATTATGCCCCAATGATGACTATGTCCCGATGAGGGCGGGAGTAGAGATGATAAGCAAGCAGAAAACAGGCTCAGAGTCTTAAATGATTTTGAAAGTTACCTCTCCAGGTTTGTTTGTTTGTTTGTTTTGAGGTGGTAATAGTGGTGGTATTTTTCCCTGTGCAAGTTGACATGTTAGCTTAGATTCGGTTCAGTAAAACTGAGTCAGGGTAGTGTCCTGTTCCCCGAAGCCCTGTACATTACCCAGGAGGATTGACAGCATTCTCACCATGTCAGTAACGTCACATTGAATCACGGAGGCCCCTACTCTTCCCCCTATGTGTTTTCCAAGTGGGGATTTGACCAGTTTTTTAGGTTTAAACTTTGTTTTGTAACTGAGGATTTGAACTCCAACCTCACTTAGAAGTGTCCACTCCTCCTCCTCCCTCATGTCTGCTTGTGGTTACTTCCGTGTATCTGTGCTTTGGCTGGGTTAGGATCTGCAGCTCCACCCCTTTCTTAGTGCTCCCACCACAACCTTTGCTCCTGCAGAGGTACTCATAAGCTCCCCCCACTCCCCGTGCTCCCGCCACGAATCATGGCTCCTGTAGTGGTGCTCATCAGCTGCTGAAGGATTGGTTGTACAGCGGCTGAGTGACTGTCCTTGGTTTCTTGTTAATTTTCGTTCATCCCTCATTCTGTGATTGATTCTCACCCAGAAAGGAGCCTCTGCCTTGTTATGTTGGTGTTCTGTTTCTGCATTCCATGGCTTTCTTGAACTCTGTCAGGGTTCTGTATCAGAGTATCACAGATTGAGAAAGGGTTTCCAGGGTTGTCCTCAGGTGCTACTGATCCTCGCTCACACAGGGGTCAAAGTGGCTCCCCTCCCACTCTGCCCCTTTCTCTTCTGCAGTAGTGCTGTGTTAGCTCTCATCTCTGTACTTGCAGATGGCCCAGCGTGGTCTTTAATGCTTCCTGATGTGTCCAGTTGAGGTTTCCTTTGCATATAAACTTCAGGATCGCTTTGCCTTCCTTCCCTAAGTCTGTCCTTGTGTTTTCTTGGTTTTCTGGTTGACTCCATGCTCCACTTTGTGTTTTCTTGACACCCCACGGATGTGTTTATCATAGTGCATGTCCCCATCATGGCGCGGGTCTCCATCGTGGCCTGGGCCTAGTCACTCAGCACATCATGTTGCTTTCCCAATCAGGTGCCCGTCACAAAATAAGCATTTGGTCAGTGTTTACCGAATCATGGAATGAAATAATCATTACTTGATTTTTAATCCAGCCCAAGAAATTTCTTTTTGGCTTGTATATGAACTTGTATAAATATAAATAAGATTTTTATTTAGATTAATTAATAATTTAAATATTTAAAATTTCTTAATATCTTAAAACTTTAATTTCTTGATATTTTAAATATGTAAGATAAAAATTTCTTAGTATCTTAAAATAATTCCTAAATAAGAATATAAACACTTAAGTTGTATAGTGAATTTTATATTTACAGACTTGTATAAAAATAGGAATGTTAAATATTTAAGTAGTTAATGAGACTAGTAAACTAAAAATAGTTTTTTTGTTTTTGATTTTTGGCTTCAAAAGTGTCTGAGATCTTTAGGAGTGTAAGAGTGTGGGCCTGTCTCTAGTCAGCACCATTAACAGAATGTCTTTCAGTGGGTTATTTGGTATATTTATTAGGAGACTCTTAGAGTGCTGATCCTAGAAATGTCGTTCATCTAGGCCAACTGCCTCGATTTCATGAGGGATAGCCCTTAAGCCCAGAGACATAAAATAGTCTTCCTCCCCCAAATTGCATATTAGTGACAACCGCTTCGGAATTTAGATCAGTGGGGGTTTTTTTTTATGGGGGGAGGCGGTGTCCAAAAATTTATAGAAGTGAAATTTACAGTGTTGGAGTTGGAGAGATGGCTCAGGTGTTAAGAACATTAACTGCTCTTCCAGAGGTCCCGAGTTTAATTCCCAGCAACCACACAGTGCCTCACAACCATCTGTAATGGGATCTGTTGCCCTCTTCTGGTGTGTCTGAAGAGACAGCTCATACAAATAAAAGAAAAAAATCTTTTTTTAAAAAAGAAATTTACAATGTGAAGTAGACTTCTTGTCCACTTGAAAGGAGAACTGTTACCCACTGGACACATTTGTGTAGCCAAGGGTTCTCGTCCCACTGAGCCCAGAAGGGTAGTTCTCAGTGGATGATGGTGTCTATTGAAGTAGCATTTGGCCCCAAATATTTGAGGATTAATTATGTCCTTAGAAATACAAGGTAATAGAAGCTTTTTTAAAATGTGTTTTCACTGACTTCAAGCTTATAAGAAAATTATAAAATGACATTGCAAATGCAAAGCAAGAATCATGTATCAGATGCAGTCCAAAGCCAGTATCTGGGGCTAGGGAGAGAGCTCAGTGGTAGAGTGTTCCTTTACCCAGCATGCTCTAGGCTCTATTCACAGCAGGAAACGCTCACACACACACACACACACACACACACACTTCTTAGTTCACAAATACATACTGTTTAACTTTCCTCCTAACTGCTCTAATTATTTAATTGTATTATTTTCAGGATGAAAATATGATCAACTTCATCAAAGGTGGACTCAAAATTAGAACAAGTTACCAAATATATAAGTAAGTTATAAAGTGAAATGTGACTGAAATTGAAACTAAATTAAATATTTTTGAAGATGGGTTCTTATTCTATAGCAAGGCTACCCTGGAACTTTTGATTTTTCTGCCTCAGATTCCTAAGTGTTGGGATTATTATTACTACTCCACTAAGATTGGATTTTAAAAAGATTTTCTCCTAAAAATATTTGTATATATTTTTTGTTTATATTGCTATTTATGTATTGTGTTTTTTAGCACAGGCTGGCTTTACATCTCTCATTCTCCTGCCTCAGACTTTGGAGTGCTGGGATTACAAACACATGCCACTACATTTGGCTTGCTTTAATAAAAACTTTCAAAAACATCTACTATAACTTTATGTCTCTAGTTTTTGTGGTTAATGTAGTGATTATAATGTCCTTCTTGGCTTATTACCATCAACTTAGAGTTAATACAGTACTGTTGTGTGCAAAATGTAAGAGCTTTGTAAAAACGTAGTTTCATTTGCCACCAGTTGGCCTTTGCTCTAGCTTCCTTTCTGTTGCTGTGATAAAACACTCTAACCAAAAGCGCCTTAGGGGAGGAAAGGGCTCACCTGGCTCACATTCCAGGCCACAGTCCTACACTGCGGGAAGTGAGAGCAGGAGCTCAAGCAAGAGCTTGAAGCAGAAACAGTGAAGAAATAATGCTTGCTGGCTTATGTGTGGGCTCATACTTAGCTTGCTTACACAGCCCAGGACCTTCCTATGGAATGATGCTGCCCACAGAGAGCTGCGTCTTCCTGCAGCAATTAGTAATCAAGACAATCTCCCACAGAATTGCTCTCAGGCCAATCTGTTCTTGATAATCCCTTAGTCGAGACTCCTTTCTCAGGTGACTCTAGGCTGTGTCAAGATGACCATTATAGGACAGCTTTTTTTTGTTTTTTTTTTAAACTATTCTTAGGGTGTGTTCTGTATGTGTTATCATTAAGTGCGTAATAAGCACCATCGTTTTGGTTTAAGTACCTTTGTCTTACTTACTCTGTTCTGCTTACCAAATACTTGCCATTGTTTCTGTTCACGTTCAGCATTTCTCATAGCATCAACTTTCAGCATTTTTCTTCTGTTCTCGTTGTTTTGAAAACCAGTTTATTTTGGCCTTTACCCTCATGGGTATTCGTGCTACATAGAGTATTCTGAATTGTTAGGGTATTTCTTTTTTCAGCCCTTTAAAACCAGCTCTTCAGCTCATCAGTTCTTGTACTGTTTAGGACTCAGCTGTTTGTGTAATTGTTTCATATATTTAATATATCATTTTTCTTATCTCCTTAAAAAGCATGTTGTGTCTTTGAGTTTGAGCAGTTTAATGTGGATGTAGACTTTTGTTGCCATAATTTCCATAAGTTTGTTTCTCCTTCATCGTTTCTCACTCATTTCTTGCGAACTTCCAATTACACACTGGTCAGCCTCATTGTGTTCAGTAAGTTACATACAGATCCACACCCACTTATTTATTTTATATTGGATCCAGCATGTGGGGTCATCTTGGAGTCAATTTCTATTTATTGCTTTTTCTGTTGACTGTGTGTCATGCTCTCATGTGGAATAATTTTAAAATCATATCCTAGAGATTGATGTATTTGTAGAGACGCTGGGTTCTGTCATCCTTGCTCTGAAGTGTGCCAGGCTTTGCTCTGGGAAGCATTTTGTTTGCTCAGGCTCAGGCTCCAGAGTCTTCCTGTTGCTGGGACATAGCTCCTGCTGCCTCCTGGACCCTCCCCCAGTCACATAGCTCTTGGATTAGCCAAGACTGCCGGGTTCTTCTGATATAGATTTTGGTTTTCCCACTAGTGTAGTTCTCTCATTTGTGGAAATGTCCTTATAGCTACCCAACCTTCTCTCTGTCTCGGATTCTATCTTTTAATCCAGGGAGACTAAATGGCTTCCTGATTGTGGTCTGTGGTCCCCATAGGGACTGGAGCATGCTTTCAGGCCCATAGACGCGTAGATAGATAGATATAAAGTGAATTCATGAGCTGCTTCCTGCTTTCGGAAGGGGCCTACTCCCCCAGAACCTTCCGTTTCCAAGCCTGCAAAAATGTTTTAAATATATTTTTTGTGTGTATTTTTTCAGGGTTTATAATTGTTATGTGTGGGAAAGCAAACCTAACCTAAGCTTCCTAGCATCACTGGGAACGCATCCCACCACTAGACGCAGAGCACCATTAGTATTTTAAGAGGCGCTTTTACCAGTACTCGTGTAAACCTGGAATCCATAAAAAACCATCCTGCAAGAGGGAGTAGAGTTGGGAAACTCGTTATGATGTTTTTAGATTTCCTTTCAAAGTACTTTTTGGAAGATTAAAGTTGATTGCTTTTCTAATAATCATCAGAACTTTAAAAAGCTAGTTTAGGTAGTCCTATGGTAGGTAGCAGAGACACCTGCTTCAGAGCAGTGGCGGGGCTTTGAGAGAGGCCTCGGTGTGTGTGTGTGTGTGTGTGTGTGTGTGCATGTACTTCTACACATAGATGTTTCGTTAGAAGTTCACACTACACTGAAATCCTACTTATACGTAAATCCTTTCAAAATAGTGGAGAAAGAAATATATTTTAAGTAAATTTTTTTTGAAAACTGTTATAAGGTAAAACCACCATTAATACAGAAAATTCAATTAAGATTTAGTATTTTAAACATTTATTTTCTCAGGAGACAGAGGCAGGCAGATCTTTGAGTTCAAGGCTACCCTGGTCTATAGAGTAAGTTCTAGAATAGTCAGGACTACACAGGGAAACCTTGTCTCAAAAACAACAAAACAAAACAAAAATTTAAGTTATTAGCAAAGGACATAGGGAAATATTCTGTGTTCTTAGAATTAAAAGCTTGGGGCTGGAGACATAGCCCAGAGGTTAAGAGTATTCACTGATTTATCACAGGACCACAGTTTGTGTCTCAGCACTTAGACTAAGTGGCTTGCAAGTCCATGCAGTTTCATCTGCAGGCAATCAGAGGCTCCTTGTGTGTGACACATAACACAAACACCACACACCCGCACAGCACACACACAGACACACACACACACACACAGACACACACACACACACACACAGACACACACACACACACAGAAAACATACACACATGCTAAAATCTTAAAAGTTAAGCTTTTTTAAAAAATAATTTTTTATTAGATATTTTCTTCATTTACATTTCAAATGCTATCCTGAAAGTCCCCTATACCACCCACCTCCCCGCCCTGTTCCCCAATCCATTCCCACTTCCTGGCCCTGGCATTCCCCTGTACTGAGGAATATAATAAAAGTTAAGCTTTTAAACATATATAATGCTCTACTTTGAAACAATTTGTTATTATTATAAATAATTTTCATATATCTTTTATTCGGACTTACAAATATAAGCATCCTATAAAATAAAAAGCTCAATTATAGTTTAAAATCAGCTTTTAAACTTTCATTAAAAAATTTCATTCGGCGGGGTGTGGTGGCGCACGCCTTTAATCCTAGCACTCGGGAGGTAGAGGCAGGCGAATTTCTGAGTTCGAGGCCAGCCTGGTCTACAGAGTGAGTTCCAGGACAGCCAGAGCTACACAGAGAAACCCTGTCTCGAAAAACAAACAAAACAAAACAAAACAAAACAACAAAAAAACCACCAAAAAAAAAAATTCATTCAGAGGTCTGGAATGACTCAGTGGTTAAAAGTTGCATACTGCTCTTTCAATTGACCCAAGTTCAGTTCCATATTAGGTGGTTCACAATTCATAACTTCTGATCCACGGTATCCCATGTCTCCGGCTTCCCCAGGAATCTATGCACACAGTAATACACCCATGTGCAGACAAACACTACGTGCAATTAATTTTTAAAACAATTTCTTCTTTTGGGATATTTGTCGTTATAAAGAATTTTCATAGATTTTTCATTTAAATTCAAAAATACATAGTACATAACCACAGCTCGGTTATTAAAATGGCATCTGCTGCCTTGACAGCATCCATCTGTCCCTGTTCCCACAGTGCTCCTTTTTCTGGGGTCTAACCCGGGATTCACATTTAGTTGTCATATCCCCTTAATATCTGTCTGTTTTGAGACCGGTCTCACCCTGTAGCCCACTCTAGCCTTGAACTTACTCCATAGCCCAGGCTGACTTTAAATATCTGGAAATCACCATCTTCAGCCTCCTAAGTGCTAGGGTTACAAGCATGTGCCACTGTGCTCAGGGCAGATGACAGCATGGCATGGTCATAAGTTGGAAGGAGTCTGAAGCAAATTAGTTCCTCTGGTCAGTTAACACTTCCTCCTATAAACCAGGTCAGCTCTGAGCTGGCTGGATTTGGCTGGAATGCGTCATAAGGGAACATAGCTGCATTATATTGGGATAGAAGATACCTGGTGATACCTTGTTACTTTGTTGGGTTGCTCTTGGGGCACTGGGGATGGAACCCAGGGCCCTGTGCATGCTATCCTGCCACTGAAATACATCTTCTTTGTTACCTTAGTAACTGGCTATTTCCCAGTTCAGTAAGCAGTTAGCACTATTGCTAATTTACGTGCCTTTGATAATTTGTCTTTTGAAGATGATCTGAGGTCTGGGGATGTAGCTTAGTAGTAGAGTATTTTCCTAATGTATGTGAGCCATGGGTTCAGTCCCTACCACCACCACCCCTCCCCCTCCCCCTTCCCCACCTCCTTCCTTACCCCTTTGCTTAGGTAAGGTTGTTTGATAAGGCAAATGTCACCGTTGTGATGGGAGTGGCCTCAGCAAGCTCTGATGTATCTGTGAGCCCAATGCAACTGCATGGAATTGAAATGTTATTGCCTAGAGCATCCACGTTTGAGGGTTTAAGGCAGGGCTGTGAAGTGTGCACAGCCGCAGAGGCCTGCACACTCCTGAAGTCTCCTGGCAAATGCTCGGGGTTGGTGGGGGGAGCTGCGAGATCAAAGCCCTCGGGTTCCACTGATGGCTGATCACTCTGTCACTGTAAAAATGGGTGTTTCCTTTCTTCTTAGTGGGAATTACTCAGTAGCCTTAGGAGTGGACTAGCTTAAATTGTTAATTTGTATTTGTGTAGTATTTTAGGTAATGACATTTACAGTATACAGGGTAACATTGGTTTGACGTTTCTTTGTCAAGAGTCATGGGAAACTAATTCTCTACGCTTTTTCCTCACTCCAGAGAGTGCCTTTCCATTCTGCACGTCATTCAGAAGAACAAACAAGAGCAGCACTTCTTCTATGAGTTTGAGGGAGGAGTCAAGCTTGGAACGGGGGCCTTTAATTTGGTAAGGAAAGAGTTATATAGAAGCCAGAATCTTTTGTAGATGAAACCAAGTGTCCGGCATCTCTCCTCTGGGTTTGAACCTCCCAAACCTCCACTTGTGTTTGGCTGATGAGCTGCTGGGGTGGACTGGTTTTCCTGTGCGGTGAAGGCTACAACGTTCTGTATATGCTCAGAGTAGCTTTGAGCTTTCGGTCACACAGGGCAAGGGAAGCGCGCAGCACTCTGATTGGACTAGTAAGGCTTTTAGTAACGAGGAGCCTAGAATCTAGTTCTATTTGTGCATCGGAAATACTTATTGTCGTGTTAATGATGGCTCTGGAGTTGAAACCGGAAGGGAGTGATAGAATTTGAGAAGCAATTGTTGAAGATCTCTAGGGAGATGCAGAGTCAGTAAGACTGTCAGAGTACAATGTTATTTAGAAATCTGGAATTTTAACAAAGGTTTAACTCATTGGAAAATGAAGTAGTGAAAGAGTCATATTTTGAGCATATAGTCCCCAGGGCTATGTTCACGAGCCCATGTGCAATAGTCAGTGCTGGGGTTGAGGGTGGACTGACTTCTCCCCATGGACTGTCTGTCCTGTCTGCTTGGCTGTTAAACCTCACCATTAACCTGGGATGCAGTATCTCCCATTCAGAGAGATATTTCCAAACCCTCTTCTACCTGAGCCTCTGGCTGTCTAGCCCTACCCCACTGGCTATCTCCATGAGTTGGTATTTAGTCACTTCTGAGAGACTGTCCTTCAGGGGTGTCCCAGCAGGCACCGGGCTGCTGTGGCTGCCCAGTTCTGTTAGTACTGGAGTATCACCCACATCTCCTTAGGTTTGTACCTTCCGGAAAGGAAGCTGAAGGAAACTTTGCCTAAACCCGGCATGGACACTCATGTCTGTCATCCAGCACTTGATCTGTAGGAGGGCACTGTACGTTCAAGGCCAGCTTAAGCTACAGATGAGACCCGATCTCAACAAAACAAAGCAAAATGGAAAGGAAGAAAGAAGCCTTGCCCGAGATGCCTTTCATGTCACTTCATTTCACAGAAGACCCAAGTCACTGTTTAGAGGACCACGGAGAAGCCAGACTTTATTGTCTCCTTACTGAGTCCTAGTCAGGTTAGACTTGATTTGGCTTCCAGGGCTTTTGAACAGGTAAGGGTTAGCCACTGGCAGCCTATAGTCAGCCTCACACATAAGCTCACTCATGTGGGCTGTCTGTAGTCAGAGTCTAACATGCCAGCACACTTACATCCCTATTTTTCCTTACAGATGCTCTCTCTTTTACCAGCAAGAATCATCCGGTTACTAGAATTTATTGGATTTTCTGGAAACAGGGTAAAAGTTGCATTTTGTTTTAATTTTGAAGAAATTTCTGTTGTTCTCTGTTACAGTGATCTTCTCCACCCAGCTTCTTTTCAAATGATGTTCTCTCAAGAGTGCCTCTTTTCTTGGTTTGAGATAAATACTATCTCTTCCACAGAGTATTCTCCCATACTTCCCCAAATGAGGCGCAAGTATTTCTAACGTTCAGATTCATGCATTCACCTAGCCGATGGTGCTCACTCTGTTCCCATAAAATTGTGAGTTCCTGTTCCACCTTCCCTGTTGGGCGGTGAGGTCTCTGTAGGCATAGAATCCTGTGTTCTTGACCATCACAGTACATTGAGCTTGAAACTCAGTATGGTCGTCTGTGGTGATGGGGATGAAAGCCAGGCCTGGCTTTACCCGTGCTTGGGTAAGTGCTCTACCATTGAGACAAGCCCCTAGCAGCTCAGAGTGTAAATCGGAAATTTTATCAGAGAAAAATACAGCATTACTTGGGAATGAGCAGCTTATTCCTCTCTGTAGAATCACATAATCAACATGGATCAGTTTGATAACAGTTGCTATGATGAAACACTGTGAACGAAAACCATGGAGGGGAGGAAAGGGTTGATTTCATCTTGTACTTCCAGGTTTCAGTCCATTGTGAGGTCAGGAACTAAAGGCAGGAGCCTGGAGGAAGGAGCTGTGAGGGCAGTGTGTCTGCTGACTTCCCATCCTGCTTGCTTATATATAGGCTCATGCTTAGCTATCTTTCTTGTACAGCCCCGCACCACCTGCCTAGGGATTGGTGCTACTCACAGTGGGCGGTCTTCTTGCATCAAGCATGATCCTCCAAAGACATGGACAGGCCAGTCTGAGCTAGGCAATTCCTCAGTGTGAGCTTTCCTCTCAGATTACTCTGGGCTATATTAAGGGGACAACTGAAGCTGATTGGGACAGTTATGAAAGGATCTATCAGATAATCTTATGCCAGTTTAAACTGTGATGATTGTTTCTATTTAAATACTGCCATTATTCTAAGCTGGTGAAAAATGAAACCCCAAGTTTATGGAGTGCAGGACGTATGAATGATGTGAAAATTCCAAATGTAGTTTTTTGTCAGTCAGATTTTTCTCTCTCTGTAATGCAATTACTATCTGCAGGACCTAGGCCTTCTGCAGCTCCGGGAAGGTGCATCAGGAAGCAGCATGCGGTCCCCGCTCTGTTGCCTTACCATCCTGGCCTTCCATACCTACATCTCCCTCATTCTCGGTAAGAGCTAGTAGTCGCTGTCTACTTACTTTGAATTTTTGAGTTAGGATGAAAGATGGTGAGATCTTTGGCAGAGACAGTTGACGGATGGTTTTCACTGAGCAGTTTAGAAGTCACTTATATGCATGTATGTTATTTATTTCGTGCCTTTGAGCATGTTGTCTGCATGTGTATCTGTGGACCACGTGCATGCCTTGTGTCCACAGAGGCCAGAAAAGGCATTAGGTCTCCTGGTACTGGAGTTACGGAGGGTTGTGAGCTGCCATGTGGGTGCTAAGAAGTGAACTTCTCTTTAAGAACAGCCAACGCTCTCACTACTGAGCCGTGTGGTGCCTCATGACATTTTAAAATCTGTTCTTAGATAAGATTTATGTATTAGGTGGCTGTATTTTTTTTTTTTACCACATTAGTGTTAGTATTTCCATTTTTTTTTTTTTTTTATTTTGTAGAAAATTAAATTTAGAGGTAGTGTTGCCTTGAAAAGTTCAAATGTCAAGTGAGAGTCTGAGATGGCAGCCCCCATCCTTTTTTTTTTTTGTTTTTTTTTTTTTTTTTGTTTTTCGAGACAGGGTTTCTCTGTATAGCCCTGGCTGTCCTGGAACTCACTCTGTAGACCAGGCTGAACTCAACTCAGAAGTCCGCCTGCCTCTGCCTCCAGAGTGCTGGGATTAAAGGCGTGCACCACCACACCCGGAGTCCGCCTCCTTTCTTCAGACTTGTCTGAGACAGCCAACTCCATTCTTAAATTGTCTGCCCTGGAGCTCTTTGATCCACACCCTTCTCAGATGAAAACACAAAACAATCATTTCTATTCTGTCCACGGGTGTGTGCTGTGTGTGTATCAGGGAGAGCTGGGAGTTGGTTGTAAATTCGCGCTATTGGTTGTTTCGTGAGCACTGAGCACTGTCTGTTCAATTTCTAGGTACAGGAGAAGTGAATGTGGTGGAAGCAGAGAGTCTCCTTGCTCCGTTCCTTCAACAGTTCCCAAATGTACGTTTACTGTTCCATTGTCTGTCTCAGCCGTGACTCACAGCCGACAAGTCTGTTGAAGAGTGCTCTTTCCTCTCTCCACAGGGCTCCCTCATACTGTTCTATCATGCCCGAATCGAGCTGCTCAAAGGGAACGCTGAAAAGGTAGCTGTGCGAGCAAGGGTTATTTAAGGGCAGTGACTAAGTGGGAGTTGCGTCACACGGTCACACAGTATAAGTACATTTGTGTATGTGGACTAGCAGAGGTACAAGGAATGCGATTCTGAGAAGCTAAGCTTTTACTTTGTGCACGTATGTTTTCACACTTAGTAACTTGCCTCAAAACATGTTTACACATATGTGAAGTAGTTCTTGGTGGAGTATATAAAATATTTTTAAAAAGAAAGTGTAAAACAATACATTTTATTATGGGCATCTAAGAGGCTTCAGAGAACGTTGATCATTATCTATTCCTGCATCGATTTTGGAACCTATCTTTTACATATGATGCAACTATACTGGTTCCTCATCAAAGGAACTAGGCGATTAATTCTCTTAAAGCCAAACAGAAGTGTGTGTGTGTGTGTCTATGATGTCCTTCCATACAAATAAGATCAACCTTTTTTTTTTTTTTTTTCTATTATATTAAACCGTAGACCTACCTTCCAGATCATACATTTAAGTCTCCCTCTGTTCATTTTGATGGCTGGGTTTCCTTTTTATGAAATGGCTATTTTATACTTATTAAAGTAATCTGCTGGTGGTGACTGGCCACTAAACATTTCTGTGCACAAAAATATGGATATAGAATCCTGGGTCAGATGATGCTTGCATCTTTGACATCCAGGCAAATTGCCTTTCTCGAGAATCTTTCGATGTAAATGGATGTACAGAAATAGTGAACAGGCTGGAGAGATGCCACAGTGCTTACGAGCCCTTGCTGTTCTTGCAGAGGACCCAGGTGGGTTCCCAGCAGCTGTGTCATGCGGCTCACACCAGCCTCTGCTCAGCTTCCAAGGGATCTAGCACCCTCTCCTGGCCTCTGTAGGCACCAAGCATGCGTGTGGTACACATATACAACGCAGGCACTCACTTGCATGTACACATAAAAAATGAAGCTTTAAACATGAGATTCTATATTTATATGTCTATATTTATATCTAGTGCTCTTTGTCAACTTGGGACATCTCTGTCCTTTAATTTTTGCCCATGGGATGAGTGTAAAAAAAGAATTTAAATTTTTACTTAATTCTATTATTACTATCATTATTTGTTGTGCTGGTCAAATCTAGGGCTGGGCAAGTGCTTTACCACTAAGCTACATTCCTATGCAAACTTTCAAATTTAGTTAATCATTTTGTGAATTTGTTACATGTTTATTAACTATTCTTTTTCCTGATTTGCCTGGTTACATCTTTACCAATTTTTCTGATAAGGGCTTGGCTAACCTTTTGCTGATTATGTAGGCAATAACCTTCTCTTTGCCTTTCCAAAGATCCTTATGCTATTATACTCTGTTTTATGAAAGAACTTTGGCATTTCTATCTTACTTGGCAAGTGGCTTTCCTATTCCTGAGTTATAAAGTACAAGTCCCCTCACTGAGTGAAATAAAGCAACAGAATCCAACCATATTGTCACACGTTAAGGAAGAGAACGTAATGGCATATTGAGTGGCTTAACGAGTGGTGATTTTGTTCTTTTTGTACAGAGTGTTTTATGTATTTCCCATTAGGTTATTATCTCCTTGTCTGATATCTGGGTGATCAGCTTTATGCAATTGACTTACAGGCTCAAGAAACATTTCGAAAGTGCATTTCAGTTCAAGAAGAGTGGAAACAGTTTCACCATCTCTGTTACTGGGAATTAATGTGGATTCATATATACCAACAAAATTGGATGCAGGCGTATTACTATTCAGACCTACTTTGCAAAGAGAGTAAATGGTCCAAGGTAAGCTCCCTGCTTTTCTCATGTCCTCGGTTTGCTACATGGCCATGGTGGTTTGTCATTTAAGACTGATTTTTTTAAGAGTATGGCATGGATATTTTCCTCAGTTTAAAGCTGGAGGAGGAGGAAGATGGGGAGGAGGAGGAAGAGGAGGAGGAGGAGGAGGAGAGGAGACAGACCACACTCCAGGCAGGATGTGGCTAGGATGTAATTGCAGGTGCTGTACTCAGCAGTCCAGGTTCTAAGTGTCGTTCCTGGTGACTCAACCTTGGCGACGCCTGCATGGTTTCTAGGGGATCTCTGGTTTGCAAGGCTAGAATGCCACGTTCCTATGAGTGCTCTCTCACGAGCCCCATGTCTTTTTCCCTCTAAAGGCAACATATGTGTTCTTGAAAGCTGCCATTTTGAGCATGCTTCCAGAGGAAGAAGTGGCAGCGACTAAAGAGAATGTGGTGTCTCTGTTTAGGTGAGCATGACACTCTTTCTGTCACAGAGACCCTGGGGGTGTTAAGAAACATCTGAATTTTCCCTTCATGTTCTTTTTTCTTTTTTCCTTTTTAAAGATTTATTTATGTATTTATTTATGTATGTATTTATGTATGTATTTATTTATTTATTTATTTATTTATTATATGTAAGTACATTTAGCTGTCTTCAGGCACACCAGAAGAGGGCATCAGATCTCACAACAGATGGTTGTGAGCTACCATGTGGTTGCTGGGATTTGAACTCAGGACCTCTGGAAGAGAAGTCAGTGCTCTTAACCGCTGAGCCATCTCTGCAGCCCCCTCCCTTCATGTTCTACTCCATTAGTTTGTAACTTCTCCACTCACTGGTATGGTCACACTTTGAATAATGAATTTAGCTGAGAGCCATCATGGATTCTTTAGCATGGTTTCAGATACATTTTCATGTCTGGGAATCATGAGAATAGCATTACACTTGTTTCCTAGAATTAGGGTTTAGTTTCAGGGGCTCTGCTCTCTCGCTGCCATTGGGGTCTTTCAGGGATGCAATTGGATATTTCCTTGAATCCTTTCCCTTGCTTATGCATTCATAGAATTATGCATAAGAAGCGACCCCACAAACATGTAGTCTCTCTTCACCCATGTGTTTAGATTGTGTGTGTGTTGTATGTACACATCATGTGTAGGCGTGTATGTGTGCAAACCTGTACATGTGCAGAGGACAGAGGATGACATCAGGTGCCCCCCCACCACCACTCTACACTCTCTGCCCTATTCCCTCTAGACAGGGTGTCGCTGAACCTGGAGCCAGACTGTTGGCCAGCAAATCCCAGGGGCCTTCCCACCTCACTGGGTTACAGGCAGTGTGCATGAACCAGCCTGGGTTCCGAGCGTTTGAACTCAGTTCTTCTCGCTTGCAGGCCAGCACGCTTGCTTGCCGAGCCATCTTCCGGCCCCAGGTTCCTTAGACCTTTGAAAACACCGAATCCTAAAGGGATTATTTACAGTCACCTATGTTTGCTTAGCTTTCTCAGGTTATGCATGTGAATGGCTATCTTTTGAGACATAGTATGTTATAGGTCCGCACAGCAGCTGCAGACAGTAACAGGACATTTGCCCCTTTACATTCTTCCGTCTTGCTGGATAAAGACTTTGAGCTCTTTTCTGCTTATTTATGGAAATTGACAATTTTATACCTAGATTAGCCTGGACTGTGTTTGACCGATGTAAGATATTAGCTAAGCTGAAAGAAATATGTCAGTTAGTGGCTCTCATGGGATCAGTCGGGTACCCACATTACCCGAATGTGTGTCACCATCCAGAGCGCTGTCCCTACCCTAGGACTTCCCACTCAGGTCGGGGTATTGCCCAAAAACGTGCATTTGGAACAGTTTCCCGGCTGCTACTAGCCTGTGATGTTGTCTGAAAGCCTCAGTTGTGACTAATAAGTATGCTCACTGCCTTTCCATGGGGACCTTCACAGACAGGTGGATGGTCTGAAGCAGAGAATCGCGGGGAAATCTCTCCCAACAGAGAAGTTCGCTGTGAGGAAGGCGCGGAGGTACTCACCCCCAGCAGGCGTCCCCGGAAAGCTGGTGCTGCCAGCCCTGGTACTGCTTTTACTCACTGTTTACCTACCAGAGATAAGGCCACTGTTGAGAGCATCGAGGGATGTTCTTACCTTTGCTTGTGACGTTTATAGCTCAGTTGAGAACTATTATGTATTTTTATATTTATATGTAAACTAGTTTAAAAAAATTGAAAATTTTACCTGATGTGTTTTGACTAGTTAGTATGTTCTAGCTATTGTGATAAAGGCAACTTCAAAATAAATCATTTTGAATAAAGTGGAATTGAATTACAAAATATCACAAATTAAATTTTACATTTTCTAATAGCTATATAAAAAGGTAAAAGGGAACCTTGAAAGCATAACTTTTCAAGAATATAGTTCGTTTAACCTGGGCGTGGCGGCTTACACCTGTAATCCTAGAACTTGAGTAGCTGAGGCCAGAGAATTGCCACACATTTGAGGCCAGCCTGGGCTGCAGAGTGATTTCCAGACCAGGCAGGATTATAAAGTGAGACTCTGTCTTACAAAACCAGCTGCCTTCTCCACCCCTAAAATATTATGTCTAACCCATGTAAACAAAACGTTGCCATTTTGATGTAGGATTGTAAATAAGAGAAAACATCCTGGAGCCATGCCCTCCTGTGGACATGGGTCTCCCACCGCAAGGAGCATCCTTTGCACCAGCCATGCTGCAGTGGGAGCCCTGTGCTGCAGTGGGAGCCTGGTCCTGCGGAAGCCCTGTGCTGCAGGGCTGGAGGGGCTCCGGTCCTACTTGATCTCACCCTCCTAATCACCTCACTGTTTTGGCAAAGCCCCTGTGAAAAACACAATTTGACTCGGATTTTCAAAACAAAGCCTTCTTTTTCAAGGATAGCTGTTCAGTGCACAAAGGCATCCCAGTTCTCCTGTGTGGTTCTATGAACCTTTTTTTATTTAGGGGATTATTTAACCATTCTCCTTTGAGTGTTATGTAGTGTTTTCCAGTTTTTGCTGTCATAAGCATGCTACAATGAACATCATTTACATGTACATGTAATTAATTCTCTAGGAATGTTTTCAAAGAAATGGAATTCTTAGTGAAAGATGTTGTGTTAATGTTGGGTATATAATGCTAAATTTCTAACCCCCTCCCCCCAAAATGTCCCTGTATCAATTCAGATGACGATAATCTCCTAACTTGCATTCTGCGCTGCCACGCTGAGTTCTTTATGTGCATGCTCATTCAGCTTTCCTTTCTCCATGTATTTTAAGAGGACTAAGAATTTAGCCCCTGACCAGGGTCAGATAGGAGCCAGCCTGCAGCTAGCCTAGACCGAGGTGTTTCCCACAGAACCCCAAGATTACACTGATGGGGTGAGGTAGAAATGGACCTGTGATCACGTCCTGAGCACAGACAATAACAAGAACGCTGTGCTACACAGAGGCTCCTAGCCCCGTCTCCTAGTTGATGCCTCTGTTGCTTAATTAGCTTTAGCTCTCTTCCACATTCTTTTATATTAAGTGCTCTGCACTGGGAAGGTTTCTCTATGTCAAAGAACCTTCCAGAAACTTTACTGAGCCATTGTATTTCTTTGTCTACATTAGAACTTAGACCCTGGTATGTATCCGACCCACTTGTGCTTTGAACCACTGACGGTTGGTGGGTGTGTAGTGACAAAGAATTGACTAGAATTGCTCATACCTAGGGTTCTTGTCACAGCCTGGTTTTCATAAAAATCTCAAACCAGGCTT
The DNA here is from genome assembly GCF_978045245.1 of Mus caroli. Lineage (NCBI taxonomy): Eukaryota > Metazoa > Chordata > Mammalia > Rodentia > Muridae > Mus > Mus caroli. The sequence continues at coordinate 72,373,412 of NW_028227261.1, forward strand.
GCCTCGCCCTTTGATAAATACTAAGTCAATAAGAAACTTTAAATCATCATTAGTTTAAAAATAACATTATTGAATTGTGCTCCTAGCTTCCAGGATCAAAAAACAAATCCCAACATCATCACTTCCTCCCTCATGCCTGTGACTGCTCTGCTAAGGGGACTCTCAAATAATATCTGTCATACTTAAAACTCATGCTCATCATAGACCCTTCAAAATGTGAGCGGCACTATCTGGACATTAGGAAAATATTTTCACGCAAATACACATTTGCTTTTGATCCAAAAAAAATTCTCCTGTGCTAGCCCACTAAATGTAATCTGCTAGGAGGAGTCATTAGTTTACGTTTCAGGGACTGTCACTCAGCCATATGGCCTTTAAACAAGCGCCATTTCTGCATATTGGAGCGCATTACTGGGCCGACACATGTTTTTAATGATATAAAAGAACCTGAGCCCAGTAAAATAAATATTCCAATGATCATTTCTAGCGATATGCTTGGAAACACTTTATGTAAACAAGTGGCAGACATTTTAAAATATTTCCCTTTACTTAAAAGTAACAACAGAAATTTACATTAAACAAAATTGTTCATAGTGTCAGTTTAAAATACTGTTTTCCTTCCATGTCTATATTGTATCCAAGGATTGTATGCTAGAGATAATTAGTATTTGTTTGTTGAATGAATCAATGAATGATTTTTTAGTAAGAGTATAAGATAAGTGCTTACTTACCTTAGAGCATAAAAGACAAAAGGATATAGTAAAACCAGGGGAAATTATGCCACTAAATTCCAAACAAGGAAAGGTTGGAACCAAATCCTGACTGTCCTGTTGTCCTCATGTAGTTGCTGATGGTTTTCCCCTTCCTCCTTAGGAAATGATGTACGTCTGGAATGGCTTTTCAATAGTGGGAAAAAGGAAGGACCTTTCTGAAAATCTCTTGGTGACTGTGGAGAAGGCTGAGGAGGCATTGCAGAATCAAGGTAAGTGTGCGGGCCCAGGCCCTGTGTCTACTCCCTTTCCTCTCCTGTGACTCCCCGGTGCACATGTGCCTGCTTTGATCTGTGCACACCTCACCAGCAAGGCTTCAGCTTGTGCTTGTCATCAAGATAAGGGGAGGACAGCACCTCGTTACACCAGTGAGTCTTGAGCACCTAGCTCTAAACAAAGGGCATGTGCCACAAAAGACCATGGTATAGGATGAGACCCGATTTTTATGGTCTAGCCATGGCCAGTGTTTAAAAGAAGGGCCAATCAGCATCTTTGTTTCTAAGGAGCAGCTCTTCTTAGTCTTTTTCGGTTACTGTAACAGGATGCCATAGGTTGGGTAATTTATAAAGGAAAAAAAAGGATTTTTTTTTTCCTCAGATGTGGAGACTAGTGGGTGCTGAATCAAGGTGCTAGGACGGACAAGACCTTCTTACTGCCCTGTAGTGTGGCAGAGGGCATGGCGTGGGGAGAGACTGAGGCACGCAGCACACATCTACCTCTCAACACTGTCTCAGTGACAGTTAAATCTCAGTGGTTTTGAAGGGGACACTCAAGCAGCTAGCACTACTGTACTGGGCTGTGAGTGGCTCCATTGCCTTCTATTTAGGTCCACAATACATCCCACCCACTCTCTGGACTCCATGGACACCAGGCATGCATGCGACACACACACACAGAGGCAAAACACTCATGCGAATAAAACAAAACAAAAATGGTAGCCCATCTAATGGTAATCTTTGCTATTTTATTGAGAAGTTATTTTAAAAAGAAAAACGTTTTATTTTGTTTTGAAATCGACAGAACCGCATCATTTTGAAATTGAAATAAAATGGAAGTATGTTAGAGTTTACCTTTAAAATAAGACTTAGGGGCTGGAGAGATGGCTTCTTTTTAAGTAGTTACGAATTCTTGCTACTCTTGCGGAGGACCTGGGTTCAATTCCCATCACCCATATGGTAGCTTATAACTGCGTGCTGATCTGATCCTTCAGTATGTGCACTAGGCATGCAGGTGGTGGTACACATTACATGCAGGCAGAGCACTCTCACACACAAAATAAATACCACTATTTTTTTTAAATGGGGTTCCATGAGATAGGCTTCTCCAAAAAATTTAAAATTTTGAACAAATTCGGTAGTTCTCATTGTTGATCAGTGAATTTGACAAATTTAATAATTTGCTCATTCAAACTTCCATAGCTGACATAGACAGAATAGGGGAAGAAAGATAGCTCTTGCTGTTGTGGGAGATTAAAGCCCACATACCCACAAATTAAAAGGATGAATGAATGTTTATGTGGAAACAGGAAAGCAAAGGAGACACTTTTGCAGGGTTATGTGGGAACAGGTGTAGGGCATTCCCCTCCCCCCAGCATTGTCTCTCTGTCCCCTGCTTCCCCAGGCTCTGTAGGTGAACCCTCAACCTCTGTGATGTGCTCTTATATCCTCCCACCCTCAAGAGTGGGTCCTTTGTCAGTCACATTTGTAAACAAGCAGTGGCTCCCTCCGCCCCCCCCCCCTCCCCCCAACAGACTGTTACCCTCAGGTTGTTTTGCTCTCCATTGTTTGGAGAAGAACTAAAGAAGTAATGCTTGCATCATATGCTCATACGGGGAAGTGGTTAGAAACCCAAAGCAGTGCACCTTTCTGTTTCTGTTTCTAATGGCATCTTCAGATGAGAGACCCGAGCAAGTTCTGGGCAGATGAGCTAAGACTCCAGCAGACACACAGGCTTGCCACAGTTCTGTCCTGTGTTTCTCCTGGGTGAAAGAACTTGTTTATGGTCAAGGTCACCAGTTACTGCAGATTAAGTTTCTAATGGGTTTTAGGACCATTGTTCTATGTAGGAACATTATCTTCTCCGACCCTAAACTCCTGACTTAGTAATTAAGCTCCCGTTCTCCAGATTGAGGGGTGGGAAATCTGTGATTGGAAAATTGAGTTAAGTTATAAGCCTGAGGTTGTGTGGGCTTCCACCCCAGCCCATATTCATAGATATCAGAATGTGGTTTGGTTTTGTGGCTCAAAAACAGGGTAGGAGGGTACCAGTGACCTACCGTAGTGACTGGGCATAGTGAGTCAAGGTTGGCCATCCACACAAAGGGCTCAGCCTAGCGCACTCGGAGGCATGCTCAGCCTTGGTCCGCATGTGGTATTAATTTCTGTACCGTTTCCTTTGGAAGTCTAAACAAATCCATCATGTACCCAGAAGTTGGCAGCAGATCCACTTTGTCTATCCTTGCAGTTAATTTGTGTGGCGACATTATATAGCAAACAGAATCAGTTACATGAAGGGATTGCAGTCTGGTGGCCTTTCACGTTTCAGTCAGCTTCCACGTTTCCTGCTTGGTGCGATCCAGCAAGTTTCTAAAATACGCAGCGTAGATATTTTTGTAGTTCTTAAGCTTCCTTCTTTCTTTGCCTGCCCACAGTTAGGACACTCAGCCCCTCACTGTGCTGCGCATACACTTGGGCATAGTTACCATGATTGAAAAAAAAAACCCAAAAACACTTTTCAAACAGTGTCATTTCTCTGTGTGTGTGTGTGTGGTTGTCAGAGGACATTTGTGACACTGGTACTTTCTTCTACCATGTGGGTCCTTGCGATGAAACCCAGGTCATCACCCTTAGTGGCAGTTATTTTTTTAATTCCAATTGAAGATGGAAACTATTGAAATCTTCCTCTTTCATGAGACTTTGAATCATGACAGGGAGTGATCATGTGACGACAGTGTGCTGTGGTCAGAGGAGTCTGTGGTTTTGCTTCTGAGGTTTGTATCGGATGTGGGATATAAACCCCTCTGTCAAATTGCTAACTTAAGATCCCCACAGAGTGACTTTACTGGTTTTTCAATGGTAGTTGTCTGTGGCACCTCAAAAACCATGATTCACTGAGCAAGCAGATGTTGTCACAACACAAACGGTCAGAAGACTGCTTCTCAAAGTTCAATAGGATACACAGCAGTGACACTAAAATCCAGTGTCCTGTGTGGGTCTCAAGGCTTCGGGCTAAGGGCTGACTGACCTGCTTTTCATAGACATCTCTGAGAGAAGCATGGCTGGGGCTGGGTGGCTGTAGGGAAAGGTCAGAGGTGTGGACATCTGTGGGCTTTCTAGTGACGTGTCAGCACTTGACAGTTAGAAGTGAACCTCAAATGTTTAAACACTTAGAAGTGAAGTGAGCCCCTTCTAGTTGGGCGAGTAGCACTGTTAACCTCTAACAGGTGAGGGCTTTATGAGCTGAAACACCAGCACATGTCACTGGTGAGACTGGTGGCGCCTTGACCCCGAAGCATGGGACTTTCAATCTGGGGACTTTCAGAGTCTGCTCAGTCCCCTTCACCACCCCTCCACACTGTCGTCACAGCCTGAGACGTGTAAATTAGCAGTCTGTCTTGGAATAGCTTCTTCACATGTCACCCGCAAAAGAAAAAAAAGCAGGAAAGCCCTCACGCATGGAGCGCATGGCATGGCTACCTTTGTCACACAGCCACCCGCCCCATGCGATGTGGCTCACTCTGCCTCATACGCCCAAACTGAGCTGGAGACAGGGGCCCGGGCAGGGAAGGAAAGCCCTGACATTCTAGGAGCATGGGGGTCCGTGGGGGCTTGGGGTGCCTCGCCCGCGTTTCAGAACCATTTCCCGGCATAACTTCCCCCCAAAAGAACATAACCTGGGAGAACTGCTAGGTTGTAAACATAATGATCTGGAAGAGAGGTTTCTGCTTCCTGCATTTTGAACGGGTGGGAGGCCATCTGCTTCTCCATATGGAAGCGCTATCCTCTCCTGCACGGGTGCCAGCAGAGTTAGAAGCCAAAACAACAGGAGGAGACAGCCTGGTTCCTCCCTTCACCTCCGAGAGGATTAATGGGGCTCATTCTTTATTTAGAGTTCAGATTTCCTGCCGTAGCTTAGGCCACAAACTTCAGAATGACCACTGAAAACTCTGCCTGTGAACACACCGAAATAAATGCTGGTGATTGAGCGAGTTCAATGTTCTTCTCAGCAAGGGTTTGCCTTGTGTCGTGAGTTAATAAACATGTTTTTGAATGGCCCCCTTAAAGCCCAACATCAGTTAGTTTTCCTCTCAGTTAGGAGTTTTTTGAAAGCATTTTTAGACTGGAGGTGCAGGGCAGCCCAGAATGTCTGCCTCGTAGAGATGGGGCTCTAGCATCCATCGCAGACACCATGCAAACAATGAGCTTTCCCCCTTCCGTTTATGCTTCTTGTTTTAAGACTTTACTGACTACTCTGTGGATGATGAATGCTTGGTGAAATTACTGAAAGGATGCTGTCTCAAGAACTTGGAGCGGCCCTTGCAAGCTGAGCTGTGTTTCAACCACGTTGTGGAAAGGTAAGCAGCCCGAGGACAGGTGGTGGCTTCAGGGGAATCTGTGGGACAAAGGGGCGCCCCGAGCCTTTAACCTCATGAACAAATCTGCGGATTGTTTGGAATATGGCTTTACGTTATTTCCACTCAGTGCTTAAAGATGACTGCTTAATGTAAACTTAGAGCCAGGCTGACAGTCGCTAAGCGTTGGCTGTATACTACTGAGCCTCTCAAACTCACTTGGTCTCTATCACTTCCTGTGGGGTGTGTGTGTGTGTGTGTGTGTGTGTGTGTGTGTGTGTATGACGGTGATTTGGCAGGGAAGAGAGGTGAAAATACTGCTCCTTGTTTTTTCTCAAAGGACATTTCTTCTGTGTATGGTGATCTTTGTTTTACAGCAATGACAGTACTGTCCTGATACTTTTCAGAGAGTTGGAGCAAGGGTGACTGCCTGTCAGTAAACTGGTGACCACTGTGTTCTCTAACGGCTGTGACTACTCACTCTGCACAGTGTGGGCCCAGGAGCAGGGCTCCCTATTTCTTTTCATAAAGAACCTGAAAACTGCATCTAATGTCAGGTCTCCTGGGTTTTAAATATTGGTTCAATATTTTTGAAAAGACTGAAAGCCAAAAAGATGGAGGCCATTCAGTGTGCCACCTGATGCCTTCTTTCCCAGGTCACGTGCCTTTCCATTAACAGCCACTTGGACCCCTCCCTCATGGCAGTATTTATGAGAATGTAGGACACAGCGTCTTGCTCCCCAGTAAGGTAGTTTGGTGTACACGCAGCTCTAGTTTATTGGCATTTTCCTAATGTTCAAAGGCCGGCTGGCAACAGCAGTGACCATGTGTGCCGCTTGCTTCGTTTAGTTGAATTTCACAGGGAATCATTGACTGGTGTGGTTTACAATGTTTGAATTGTACAATCACCTTAGGTGGGGTTAAGTTGAAGAGGAGACCTCCTACACCACTCACCTCGGCTTCTGCGCAAGCCACTTTTGTGTTAATATCATTGTTGAGCACAGTTCTTGGAACTCTAGAGCAAGGGACATTTGAAATGCAAGTTTCCAGGATTGGCCTCTTGATGGTTAATTTCCAAAGAGATATGTTTTTTGTTTTTTCTTCATGCCAGAAGTACAGGCAAAAGGTCATCTGTCTTGACCCTTGCCAGCAAGTGAGTTTCTTCTGGTCCACACTTTCTCCAAAAGATGCATCCTCTATTCCAAGCTGAAGGTCCAGCCACCTGCTGTCTGTGGGTTTAGGGCTTCATCTTCTGCATGGCCACCAAGACACAAAGTCCTAGGTCTCTGCATAACCACGTCTCCTTCCACACAACTATCTCCTCTTACTTCTTTGGCATCTGAGACTAGTTTTGGCTATACCCTGATAAACTGAAATTAATCTGACACAAAATTAGACAAGTCAGCAAATAGAGTAGCCATTCAGAATGGAAACTGTGGGGTATCACATTGCATTTTGTACTTAAAAAAAAAAGACTTATTTATTTTATGTATTCAAGTACACTGTAGCTCTCTTCAGACACACCAGAAGAGGGCGTCAGACCCCATTACAGATGGTTGTGAGCCACCATGTGGTTTCTGGGAATTGAACTCAGGAGCTCTGGAAGAGCAGGCAGTGCTCCTAACAGCTGCGCCATCTCTCCAGCCCACATTTTGTATTTTTGATAATGAGTATATTTTTATGCATGTATCTGCCACCAAAAGTAAAAAATCCATTCTAGTTTGAACTACAGAAACAGTTCGCTCTAGATTTAAAACACTGTTGTTAACTCAACCTTTTCCCTGGGCTTCTAGTTTTCATAATGATGCTGAAACAAGACTACTAGCCACCCAGTCACTGACATTTTGAAGAATTCTAAGACTAAGTAGGAAGGGAATTGATGCTTAATTAAACACAAAACCAGTGCAACTTCCTTCCTCCTAAATTTAGAATCGCATGCTCATGAAGGTGATCTTGTCAACTCTGGGTTCATCTTATTGAAGGTCTGTGCGTATTGGCTGACCTGAGAGGCTGTGTGTGTGGTACCAGTGCTGGCCTTACCTAAAGAACAGAAGATTAGTGTATGGAAGTGCACTTCATTCCATACGTTGCGAGGCCTCGTATCTGTGAGGCAGCATCCTTCCTCTGATGGTAGTCTCGATGCTGTCTGGGAAATGAAGAGTGATGTGTGTCTCAGGTGATGCCTTTTGTGTTCTTTTAAGACTTAATTGATTTTCATTTGCTCTTTTAGTGAAAAACTATTGAAGTACGACCACTATCTGGTGCCATTTACGCTGTTTGAGTTGGCATTTTTGTATAAAAGCCAAGGGGAAATTGACAAGGCCATAAAGGTCCTAGAAACTGCAAGGTGAGTACTGAAGGTAACTTGCCCTGTGGCCTTGAAGCGGGAGACATCAGTGCTACTGCAACAGCACCAGTGACTTTGATTCCTTAACGCCGGTGGGCTTTTGCTGGAGTCAGCCCACTGCTCTGCGGCTACCTGCAGATGTGGTTGTGTGCACCTAGCTGACTGACCAGCTTCAGCATTACTGTCTTCTATATCAGAGTCAGCACACTTCGCTGCAAACGACCAAGCAGTAGGCATCTGGGCCTCAGAGTGGGCACTGGCTTTAGAGCCATAAACCGTCCATCTATTGTATGCACTTGATCCACTGTATGTACCTGTAATGTGGAAGGGAAGGGGAGAATGGGCGTGTTCAGAGCTGCTCTTTGAGCCATAGTTTTTTGACCAACAAATACTGTCATATAAGCCATATCTGACATTTCCTGAAGAGCTTCTGATCATGTGATCTTTCCCTGCATTCATTTTTCTCTTCTATGGCAGGTCTAAGTGTCTTTTAGTGACTCAGACTTGTCTAGATAGTGACTCAGACTTGTGGTCATGGCACTTTTTCAGCAAGACAAAACCTGTAGTCTGTTTGAAGAATGCCATACAGTTGAGTGTAATAGCTCACACACAAGTGTCATCCCTACTCTAATCCCAGGCAGTAGGAACATTGCCACAAACATGAAGCTAGCCTGGGCTACAAAGTGAGACCTTGAGTCAAACACAAACATAAACAGACAGTGAGATCTTGTGTTGAAAACAAACAAAACAAAAAAATCAAAGCAAAAAGTTCTGGGTCATAAATAGCTTAGTAGTCACTGTTACTTCTTCCTGTTCACTGAGTGCCTGTTATAAACCAGGTCAGTGAAGGCCATGGAGGGGCTGCTGTGAGCTCAGTAGGGAATGCCCTGCAGGGCTAGCTGAAGAGAGATGAGAGACTCGGAGATGTGCAGTGTTGATCTGGGGTGCCTGGATGTTAACTGAGTTGAGAGTCTTTGGAGGAGGAGACAGTGTAGTTGACACCTGTGTAAGTAGGCTAGTTTTGGAAAGGTGGGTCACCAGGTCATCCTGCACAGGATGTGGCCGTGGAGCCCCTGGGTTAGGCAGTGTGGTTAGTGGGTGGACAGTGGTGGTTTATACTAGCTACGGGAACCCTCAGAGCAGCAGGGTTTTGGGAGGAAAGAGACACAGCGCTCAGTGCTGCAGTACTTTGTGGTGGCTGCTCAGGATCCACATGGAGAGGGTGAGCTGGCTGGCCACGAGATGTGCAGCCGTTTTCAGGGCCACATGGACAGGAGCCAAAGTCCCCAGCACGGAGTGTCATAGTCAAAGCCATTGTTCCTGAGGTCATTCGGGGAGCGTCAGAGCTGGAGCTGGAGGCCCCTGGAGCATTCCAGTCTAGATATTTAAGTTGTAAGAGTTGGACGCTTAAGATCTTAGAGTTAAGAGGATGGTCCGTTGCTGTTTAACTTCTACAGATGTCAATGTTTAATTAAAGTTGTTTCAGAACAGTGAGGTGCAGCACGTGGCTCAGAGAATCAAGAATGAGCCCGTAAACCTGAAGACCAGAGCTCTCTTCCTAGAACCTGCATTAAGGTAGAAGGAAAGCATGAGCTCCATCGAGTTGTCCCCTGACCTCCTCACGGGCTCTGTGGCATTACCTACACCCATACAACAAGACACACACCCAGTGATAACAATGATAACATTAACATGAACCCTCTAAATTCATACAAGTGGTCGTCAGCTAAGAAAGTTCAGATATGAGAAGGCAAACATTCCTTAGAATGGGTGCCAGTGAGTGCAGCTGCCAAACAGCATAAGACCAGAACTATAGAGGTCATGGGTGACCATGACAGGGAGGCGGGCTCAGCTACCATAAGATGCTAGGGACGTTAGCTGTGAACAGACTGGCAATATGGAGGAAGACGCCTTAGGGAGGTGGTGCCACCAAGTACTTCTTTCTTACAAGAGAAATGGACAATGCAGGAAGAAGCCACTTTGGAAGGTAAGGTGTTAGGCATGAGAGCACTGCTGTGTTCCAGCTGTGACGTCTGTATATCCTCAGATGAAAGTGTGGGGGCGCGGCACAGTGAGCACTGCTGCTTCAGACGTTCACTGTTGGAACACAGCGCTACTCAGCGCAGCTGGGGCAGCAGGCGATGCTGCTCGGTTCAGCGTGGGTTTTTCAAAATGGCCAGGGTCTGGCCAGACCCTGAGAAAATATTCACTTATTCTTTGATAAATCTTAGTAACAGGTTTATTTTAATCTGTGAATTTCAGAATCTATCACACTCATCAAAGTTATCAAGAAAGTGTTAAAAAAAAAAAAGGCAGGGGAATAGAAAGAAACACTACTTCAGAGGCAGCATCAGCTGTCTGTCTGCCAAAGCAGTATATGAATCCAGGAGACCTAAGTCGAAGCTGTCCTGTCTACTTTGCCAGTTCCTTGCAATTATAGTGAGGAGAAGTCAACATGAACGATTTAAGTCCATGTTCTTTCTCATGGTTCTGGGGACTGACCCCAGAGGCTCTGTGTGCCAGGCGTGTTCTCTCCCACTGTGTTCCATTCCTCGCCTCTTACTGTGTACCCACCCCTGCCTTCTTGACCCCTTCTGACACTGGTCTAATTGAGTCATTAGTGACAAAATCACTGAAAACTTACATGAGAACTGGAATCAATGGTTTGGGGGTCACGGGGAAATCCTGGTGTCTTTGTTGGGGGGAAGCGTGTGGGTTTCAAGGTATTTTTATTCTGCTGAATAGTGGATTGCTCATGATCATTGTGTTCTATGAACCTGCCTTAATGTTTTCCTCTTTAAATATGGAAGTTGAGCCATGTAGCAGTATTTAGCCAATGTGCCATGCCTTCATGACCATGCTATAGTGTGGTCTGGCAATTAGAATGATTTACTCAACGTATAACCTCTTAAATCATCACCGGGGAAGCTTCAGGAAAGCAAGAATGCAGACTCACTATTCACTTTGCCCCACAGAAAGAGGCTGCTCTTTACTCTGCTCCAGTAGAGCATGTTAGAGTCAGATGTAACGGGCTATCAGAGGGAGGCAGAGGAAAGGGGCGGCACCCCGCTAGGCAGGGTACATTCTGACTGTACAATTTTATCCTTGTGTTCAGAAATAACTATAAGGATTACTCCCTGGAGTCCAGACTGCACTTCAGAATTCAAGCAGCTCTTCATCTCTGGAAGAAACCTTCCACAGACTGATCCGGAACACGCAGGATGGAATCTTCCCCCCGCTAACATTGACTCTTGCTATGGAGATCAGTCTCTGTGTCAGGGTGGAACCATGATCCTTCAAATCAGAAACAGAAAGCCTGCTGTCAGGCACTTCCTGTCACCGGAGTGGCGTACTGTTTGGTCTACATATTTCCCCTCTGGAATGACATTTAATACTACACAGAAATTCTTATACTCTGCCTTCACTGTAGATTTCAATTGAGGGGGTGAAGTCTTTTAAAAGACTGGCAGGTACAATAAAGCCTAGTTAGATTATTTATTTTTTTAATGTAAAAATTAATATTGTTCAAATAGTAAATGGCTTTATCAGCTGAGCCATTTTTAGATTGGCTTGTCCTTTAAACTTCAGAGATATTTTACTGCTGTTTAAATCTCTGAGAGTAAATAAATATCACATCTATAATAGTATGACAGTGGGTTTCTGAAGATTCTGGAAGAGGGAAGTGAGGGGCCTGAGGTGGGTGAAGTATTCCTAGGCAGAAGGGACTTGTATCTCAGCAAGATGTTGTAAGTTTCAGGATTTCCAGTCCTCTCATTGGTTGAAGGTGGTGGCATTTTTCAGAAACTATTCTGTATTTGAATGTACTCATATCAGATCCAATAATAGCATTCAATCACATAGACACATTTCTTATGTATCTAAGGGAATAAAAAGCTATATTTTAGATCTCCCTAAGCTTAGTGCGGAGGCCTGAAATACAGACTTCCATTGTGTTTCTTACAGGAAGGGAACGCTCCTGTTGCTTTAAATGACATGTGACATTGTGTCAGAGATTGTTTACAGTCATGATGCTGCTGACCCAGGGGCATGGCTCCTTCCAAATATCCAGGCTGCATTGTGGTTCTCTGAGTAGGAACCCGGATCAGAGCACGAGCAGATGCCCTTCTGGAGTCCCCACACCTGTCAATCACCGTCTGTGAATTAGAAAGAACACGCTCATTTCGTGAAACAGAAAAGGCACAGGCGGCTTTAAAGTTCTCTTTGAATTGTATAACTGTGAGTCTCTGTGTTAGACATTTTCAACAATGTTTAGCATTAATTCAAACTCTGCCTGTTAGAATATAGTTTCTTCAACCCCTCGCTCTCCTCACAGTCAACGGCCTATCGATAGTGGGTGTTATAGCTGAGGGCCAGATTCCACCCAGTGACAAAAACCAGTTAGAGAGTCCATGGACCTGGGCTTTTGTCTCATTTCTATTATTTCCAAGACCAGTAACTTCTCTAGAGGGTAGATGGCTCCACCTTCCCTCGTCAGAGCCCCAAGTTTGTAGTTCGGAGTCCTTCTCTTGTTGGTTAATAGTTAACAACATAAGGCAAATAACTTACCTTCTCCAGGACTTGGGTTTTCCAGTGGGGGTGGCAAGGTAGCACTCACTGCCTGAGGCCCCCAGAGCTGGTGCATGTGGTAGCTTTCTGTATACCTGGGAAGCTGTACACGTAAGAGTGAGTTTGATAACTATGGTCTTGCACATGGATTACAATACCTCTAGTATCCGCTGAGTCTGTGGTCTCTTGTCTACAGTGAGATGAATGTGAGCATTCAGAACCTTTCAGTTTATTTATTTATGCATTTAGCACTGACAGTGGCCCAGATTGTGGAGTTGCTCCTGCTGTCCCCGACTGCAGTTCCCCATGCTCAGCAGGCACTGGTGGCCTATTACGTAAGGTGTCATTTCTTGATCAGCATTGATAACATGGAGGCAGAAATCATTATATCTCACTAATATGAATCACACAATTAGCTACAGATAGTAGGGAAATAAATTGTCATGAGGTATAGAAATATGTTTAATAATTATATATATGAAGAAAAGTTTATAAATTCTTTAGAAGAGCTTTGATAACGATATTTTAAAAACACAATCTATTCATACTATTAATGTGATGGGGTGTGGTGGCACACACTGTTAATTCTAGCATTTGGGGGGCAGGGGCAGGCAAATCTCTGAGTTCGAGGCCAGCCTGGTCTATTTATTCAAAACTCAAACCAAACAAACAAAAAGAAAATCCATATTTTGTGAGAAACTATCAAAGCTCATGGTCTGTAAATTCCCATTCTGATATAAAAAATGAAAAAAATTAAGCTAAAAATGACTGTTTTAGAGATTGGAGGGTGTCCTGGCAGTTAAGGGCACTTTCTGCTTTTCCAGAGGACCAGGGTTTGTTTCCCAGCACCCGTGGCAGGCAGTCCTTAACTGTCTGTAACTCCAGAAGAGCTGACACTCGCTCTGGCCTCTGTAGGCACCCAAACACACATGGCTTGCATTCACATAGAAACACACATACATACACATTAAGTAGACAACAAATCATTTTTTAAATGACTACTTTTATACTATCAAACAAATCTACTTGTGCTATTTTCTTTTGTTTATATTGCTCACATTCTCTCTGTCAGCAGTGTGGACCATCTATCCAGTGGCTTTGTAAGTACTGCAATAGAATTAATACCACAGAACTTTATCTAGTTTCTGTCATGTTCAAGATACTGTACTGGCACCAATTTCTTAGGATGTTTGTAAGAATCATCTTTTAAAATCTGTTGTGATTTAAGATGTTTTTTGAAGAGCAAGTGCCTAAGAGACAACGTTATCTAATCATCTTTTTGAGGCCACAGGCAATAGGCTGGGTTTCCAGTATGTCTGATTGCAGTTTCTGTAGCTCCCCGCAGAGACAGTGTTCTGAGTGGTGTTTTGTAAATGTAAGGATTGTATTTCAGAGCCTCAGGAGGGAAAGCCTAATTTCCTCGGGAGAATTGATGGCAGGGTAACTACAGCATCCCGAGTGTATTTGACCACTTGCTCTGTCTGCACATAGGAGATGTTCCCGAGTTACACTGCAGACAGTTCAGTGGCCGGCCTTCCACCTGTCCTGAGGACAGGAAGAGACAAGTGGGCAGGAGCTAAGAGAGATCAATTTCAGATTCCTGGACACTGCAGCCATTAGAGCAATCCAACAGCCCTACCAGCTCCTTGGGAATGGAGTGAATTCAGCAGTTCTGGTGACTGTCATCCCGCCCTGGACTGAGTGTCTATCTGGGTTCATTGAATTGGAGGTCACCTCATTCTACAGTGCTTTGATCAGGGTCTAAAAGCTGAGGTAGGGAAAGGTAAAAAGCAGGTACACCCTCTTCAAATAGAAGCGCATGTTCCTTGTCAATCATTCTACTGTGATGGGCACTAGCGTCATCTGCTATTGTGTTTGTTATGGGTCTGGCTGGCTCATCTGTCCTGTGCCATCTATTCTGGATAGATCCTTGTTAGTAGAGCCCCACTCCCTGGACAGTAAAAATAATGGAAAAAGTCTTTATGATCAAGTGGGAAAAAACTAATTCTGGAATTATTCTGGTTAATTCTCTGGACATTTTGTTTTTCCTGTTTCTCTTCTCTTTTCTTCTCTTTTCTTCTCTTCTCTTTTCTCCTCTCTCCCCTCCCCTCCCCTCCCCTCCCCTCCCCTCCCCTCCCCTCCCCTCCCCTCCCCTCCCCTCCCCTCCCCTCCCCTCCCCTCCCCTCCCCTCCTCTTCTCTCTCTTCTTTTCTTTCCCATTCTTTTCCCACTGGTTTGCCACCCTTGTGTTCCTGAATCACCAGTTCTGTGCATTCAGTTGGAATTAGTTCATGAAGTAACTGAAATCCTAAGCATTTGTGATTTATCAGGTCTAGAATGGATCTTAGAAAACTACATTGTCCCTTTCAGCCTGTGAGCATGTTGGGCCTGCTGTTCTCTGTCTGCTGCAATAGCCGCTTGTCAGCTGTCGCTACTCTACTCTTGCTGTGGCCGTGGCCAGGGGACCTTCCTCTTACACCATGTTGTGTCATACGTCTCTCAGTGGTTTACCTTTTCCATCCCGTGTACTGGGCAGATGATAGAGCTCCGTGGCTTGTTTGAACTTTGGCCTTTACCCACCTCCCACCCCTGTGAACTTCTTGTGTGCCATCTCAAAGTCTTTATTTTTAAGATTACTAGGTTATTTTAGAAACTATCTTTGATGTCACAGCTGTTGGGGTTGTAGAAATATTTGTAGATTTCATGAGTAAGACAATTTCTGAAAAATCTAGTGACCCCTTTGCAAGACTTTGGCATTATCGAAATGCTAACATTGGTCCTCTTAGCTAGCCCAGTATGCTATTTAAAGGTTGTTAGGCACAATTTATTCCCCTTAGGGAGTAACATAAAAGGTGACTTATCTAAATTTAAATATTTCATGCCTTCCAGTTGCCTATTGTGAATATCTTGAGTGTGTGTGCCTAAGCGATATAAATAATACAAATTTTAATCTCTTTAAGCATCTCTTGATTAGATGCAGGGGTAGCGCTAATGTATCAATAGACCGGTATCAGTAGGTAATATAAAATAACCCATATCGGATAATCCTTCCTGCCCTTTTAGGAGTGAAAGCGTTTCTCCGAGTTACTTTCTTCCTCAGAGCCCAGTTGTCTACGTACTTTCCTTTATGTATTAGCTGGCCAGAACCCTGCATCCTTAGTTAGTATTTTGGCATATTGTACATTTGCTGTTAGCTCTTGTGATTTTAGAATGCTGAACTTGAAATATAATGTAAAGGGCACATCAGACTTTATCATCATGGAAGGTAGACTTCACATTGAATGGTCCTCTCTGACCTGGACAGCCTTTCACATGGGGAACAATTTAAATCCATCCCAATCCATTTCTAAAACCTCATTGCTGCAGGCAGAAGCAGCAAGAAGAGCTCTTCTGTGTATTAGATGGCTGAGCAGGTTCTTAGCCTGAACCATGCAGAAGAAGGATTTGTAGATGTAGCCTCAGAGGACGGCTCAGCCCCATTCCCTTCTAATTGCACTGTGTACAGTGACAGATTCAGCACAGTATTGCTGCAACAGGACTTTGCGTGCAAAGATCAAAGCAGCTGCCTTACTGTGTTTAAATAATAAAGAATGTCTGCACATGCCTACAGGTTGAATTTTATTTTACTTTGTGGTGCTAGAAATGGACCACGGAGGGCTGGTGTAGGCTTTGGAAGTGCTCCACACCTGAGCCACATCCTCAGCCCCAGGTTGAATATTGAATGGGAAAACTCAAGGTCTGCTAATATCAAACTTACTGACAGGAAGTGCACACTGCACCTTGTATGTTACAGCCCAGTGGTTCTTAGACTGTGTAATTTAAAGGATAAATTTAGGGGACATTGGGTGCATTTAATTTTATTGCACATTAACTTTTTTTATTTAAATATTTTTAAGGACTTTGAATTAAAAGTCTTTGTAGTTTGTGTACCAAAAGAAAAGAAAAAGAAATTGTTTTCAGTGGAACATAACTGATAATGAGAGTATCTAAATAACTGAACATATTAAGGAATATTACTTACATTTATTTAGGAAGGAATTGCATTATTCTGAGTTTGAAGTATACTCAGTTTGAAGGCGTGACCTATTCTGCTTGAGGAATTACACACACACACACACACACACACACCTTACTTAATCTTATCTTAATGGAGCAGGATACCCAGGCAGGTCACAGTTTTGGAGATAGTAAAATGAGTATGAATAATTTTCACAAATTCCCATTTTTCCTGAGGTAATTTTTTCCCCACAGTAGACAGTTAAGTGTTTTGGTACAGTTCCCCCCTTGCCCACTCTTGTATTAAGCCAAGGTTACCGGCACCGGTGCTAAGTAAGCTCAGGACCACAGAGCACTTGGCCCAAGTGATTTATTTTTAACTTGCACAAAAGAGAGAGATTATGGTAAACATTTTAAATCTCAGGCTCTTGGTTCTGTTGGGTCTAGATTACCCAAGACTTAGACTGCGTGTCACTGGCTCGTGCTGTACAGCAAACCACTTATGGTTGACTGTGGGTTGTGCTCCGTCACTGTGTCATGGGGATTCCAGAGCCACGTCTTCACCGCTTTCATCAGTTTTTCCTTTTGTTGACTGTTGGCATCTGACCACCTGGGTGAATATCAGCTGTCTCTTTATAGATTACTATTTTAAAATATTTATTTCAGATGTTCATAGAATGCTCAATTTTTTGATGCAAGTTATTTACAAAGGCATATATATTTAATAATTGAGATATATTATTTTATTGCACAACCTATTTTCCAAAGCAAATTTACTTTGTAGGTGTTTGTCTTTTTGTGAAGAAAAAAATGTTTTTTTCTTTTGCCTCAAAATACAAATCGGAAACCTGTCTTCTGGCCTAAGTGACTCTTGTGATAATATTTGCTTTCCGCTTATTTGTGAACCAGTTTGGAGTTGCCAGTTGAACCCTCAGAGCTCCCCTCTGACCTGGATTCAGTGCAGTGCTGGTCAAACTTGGCATTGTTTCCCTGCCTCCGTTTCCTCTCCTTTGGCCTCTGTTAGTTCATTTTCAGCAATCAGTTTTACAGAGGAAAACCGCCTTAGAAATTGAAGAGGTTAGAACTCTTTGTAAATCGAATGCGTTATTAACATCTATCTGCTAATAAGTGGATTAAGGTCAGGTCCTAGAGAGAGGAAAGAGACCAGCTAGAAAGAACAAGAAAAGTGCAAATGTATATTTTTGATGTAAATGTTGTGTTCTCGTGACTTTTCATATGCTGATTTTATGTTAATGTGATCACCTGTGATGTCTAAGTGACCGCAGATAAAGATTTACTTTTCAACCTGAAGACGACAGGTCCTCTTTCTATTTTTACTATTGAGACAGTTTTGAAAACAGATGTCATATTAAAAATTGTATTTTTAAGTGGAAATAAATCAATTTGAAAGTCAGTGTTTTCCTTTTCTTTGTCCCTTACAGAAGGCTCTGTGTTATTAGATATATATTTAAGTTGCCAGATTATTTTCAGAATTCTCTATTTTCATATCGCTGTAACCAGTTTGCCTACAATGTGCAATTGAATTGTTATTTAATAAATGACACGTGATGGGATTACAGTCTTGTACTTGATCTACATGTGAAAGCTGGATACAACATTCATCTAGCTGGCCCTTCATTGTCTCAATGTAGGCTTGGCTTCTTGGTGCGGCTCCCTTTTTTTCTCCTCCCAACCATATAGGCAGGTATGAAGGCCCTTTTTAAAGCCATGTTCTTGGCTGATCCCTGGGCATGAAGTGCGAAGAGGGGTGGATCATTTGCCCCGAGGGACGGCTGTGGGCTCTTTCATTTTTGTATATCTCTTTAGTAGCCCAGAGGATTAAACTAGCTGCTGACACAGCCAGTTGAAGCATTCACTATAGCAAAGTGGACACAGTACTGGTCTTTGCAGAGCAGTCAGGCTGACACTCAGCCCTCCTAGTCAGCCCGAAAATTTAGCTTGCAGCATTGCCTGGATTCTGTCAGAACACGGGACTGCAGGCTGAGGAAATAACCAGACCGCATCTTACAGGCTTCCAGCAATGGTTGCTCACTTCCCTCTGTCCTCCGTCCGATGGGTGGCAGAGGGGCCGGGTGGGTGCTGCATCCCCAGTAGGTTTTTGTCATAGCCAAGGAAACTCAAACCCGGAGCTTGGATGCTTTATAGTGGATGCCAAGCAACGCTCCCCGTGCTCCTGAGAGAGACATTATCTTTGTCACACTGGACAGGAAATAGATTTGCGTTTCGAAGGGAGAAGATGTTTTACTTTTATCTTGAAAGTTGATCTGGATCTGAGCACTTTAAAAATGACAGTCTGGGGCAAAGTTAGTCAGTGCCTTCTTCCTGGAGAATAGAGAAATGCCGGACTATAAAAAACCACGTGGGAGAGTCTCACAGTGGCGAGCAGAAGACACTGGGTTACGACGGAGCCATTTTAAGAACTTTTACTCCTGTAGCAAGGAGCCATTTGTTTTCAGCAAGTAAGTGGAATGAGCTGTCGGTGGTTAGGAGAGGTAGTCTTGGGCGCCAGATTGGAATTAAGCCTATGGACAAGGGCAGAGCTAGAAGATTGGAGCCTATGGCTAAAATCTAGCCAAGAAGTAATGACTGTCCAATCTTCCCCACTCCTCCTCTTTCTCCCTCCTGGAAAAAAAGTAATGACCTATCAGAGTGTGGCATCTGGAGTTTGGGCCTGAAAACTTGAAAAATGGGATGATGTCAGCCAAGATGGGAGATGTGACTCTGTAAGGACTTCCGGAGGAGATTCTGTCTATGTAAAAGCACAGCTCTTGTCATAGAGCACATAGGCACCCCTCCCCTCCAGAGGGACAGGGTAATTACATCCCTCAGACCACAAGAGGGACCACCACCTGCGGGCAGGGGAGGCCCAGCGCTTACAGACACATTCCACATTGGCCACCTACGTCATTCCCTAAAGACCAATCAGTTTAAAGGTCACACTGTTCTGCCAATCATATTTTGCATAAAGGCTGCTGCTTTGAAAATTGTATAAAGGCTCACTGGACAGGCTGCGAGCGGGTGATTCCTTCTCTCCTTGTGCAGGGAGACCCCAGCATGCTGGATCAATAAAGTTCCTCTTGCTTTTGCACCTATTCCCATCTCTGAGTTGTTCACTTGGGGTTGTCTCCAGTAAGTTAAGGCTTGCCAGAGTCTTACACTCTCACCTCAAAGGGAAAAGAAATAGTTTTTTTCTGGAGCCAAATACCCGTGACCATGGCCCAGGAGCACAGATTTACGTACCCCAAATCCCATGTGTCAATGAGGTAGCAATTTTATGAGCTTCTTATTGTAACAAAACAGAGAAAGTCATAAATCAAGGTACTTTTCAAATACATTGATGGATACATGAGCTAGGCAGGTTATTGAAAGATGGGGAGAACTCTTTAAATGCTGTCTGACAACACACTTGGCCCTTTGATTACTGGAAAACTAGGTAGTTTTTTTATTTTATTTTATTTTATTTTATTTTATTTTATTTTATTTTATTTTGAGTTTTTTGAGACAGTGTTTCTCTGTGTATCCCTGGCTGTCCTGGAACTCACTCTCTAGACCAGGCTGGCCTTGAACTCAGAAATCCACCTGCCTCTGCCTCCCAAGTACTGGGATTAAAGGCGTACACCACCACTGCTTGGCCTAGGTGGGTTTTTTGTTGGGAGTTGTTTGTTTTATCTTTTGTTGATTTTTTAAAAATTCATTCCAAGGGTTGTGGGGTTTTTTGGTTTTGGTTGTTGTTGTTTCTGTTTTGTTTTAAAATTTGTATTAAGTCCTACACAGATGTGGGCAAAGAAGGAGCTAAAGATGGACCAAGATGAATTGGACCAAGATGAATTGTAATCAGGTTTTGGACTTAGAACATTTCAGTCTCTCCATAATAGTGCGGTTCTAATCAGCTGGCTGGTGAGTTCCAGGAGCGCTTGTTCACACATCAAGAGTCAGTTTGGTTGTAAAAATTGAAGATCATGCAGCCGTCATGAGATTGTGAAGGCAGGTGTGTACATGACCCTAGAATTTAGGACTGAGATTTGGAAGCCTCGATAGCATGGCATTAAAAACCAGGTGACAAGTGCTCAGGCTTCCTACAAAGCTCCGATGCCAGCTGCCACAGGCTCAGGAGAAGTTCCTCACCAAGTCCTAATGTTGCAAGAACTGGAGGCAAGCTGGCAGGGAGTGGGAGATGGCACAGTTAGCTGGGGTAGAGAAAGTGAGAAGGTCAAGACACAAGAGAAGAGAAGGAATGTTCATTGGGCCTCCCAGAACAGTTTATGAAAAATCAAATGCAGCATTAAAACACAGCGAGGAGTTAAATATCCAGAAGCAATCCCTTTCTATAACTCCTAACACAAGTGAATACGGGCAATGTTCATAGTGACAGTGAAGTGGCCAGTGAACTTGAATCATGGCAGTGGCAGTGGCAGCCTTGGTACAGCATCAGATTCATCCCCAGGTTGAAAGAACACGAGGCTCCCCCACCCAATGGAAGGACAGAGAGTATGACAGCAATTTATCACCAAGAGGCCTCCTCCACCCAATCAGCACCCTTCATCGTCCACAGTAATAAGTTTTCTCTGTACATCTTACAGACCTCAGATGATGGGAGGAAAGCTACCACTCAAAGGCAGTATATCCTAAGATGCTGTATACAGCACTATTTTTGGTCAGCCTGTCAAACATAATTACTATTCACACAGTTGAGCTTCTGGGATCAGAAACTTATGTTTAAATTGGTTCCCATCGGGAGCCGTGGGACACAGCTAAGGCATGTCTGAACAGACATGTCACAAAATTGCCTGCTGCAGACACGTGGCCTGGGTGCCTTTCTGTCCCTCCTTAAATAGACAGGAGAACCTGGGACTACTGTTCTGCTAAGGAGCACTCTGTGTTAGATGGTCTTACGTCAACTTGACACCATCTAGAGTTATCTGAAAGGAGGGAACCTCAATTGAGAAAATGCTTCCATAAGATCTGGCTGTAAGGCGTTTTCTTAATTAAGTTATTGATGAGGGAGGGGGTGGTTCAGACTGTTGTTGTTGGTGCCATTTCTGGACTAGTGGTCCTGGATTCTATAAGAAAGCAGTCTGAGCAAGCCATGGTGAGCAAGGCAGGAAGCAGCACCCCTCCATGGCCTCTGTATCAGCTCCTGCCTCACGGTTGCTGCCCCGTTTGAGTTCCTGTCCTGGCTTCTTTCAGAGATGACTACAATGTCGAAGTGTAAACCCCCAGAGCCCCATTCTCCCCTGCTTTTTGTCATGGTGCTTCATCCCAGCAATAGAAACCCTAAGACACACCCCTTCCAAGCCACCACACCATTCCCACTCTCCACTACTTCCGTCCTCTCTTCCTCCTTCTGAAACTGGTCTTCAGCGAGACATCTAGGGCCTCTCTGTCTCGTTTATCACACCTTTATTTAGGGGGGGCTGCTTTTTCTGTTCCTCCTCAGCCTTCTTGTTCCCAGTTACCTCTTACCACTTCCGCCATCAGCGGAGGTTGGAAGAGTCTTTCCTTCCTCGGTTAGAATCACATTCGTTCTCTCACTGCCAGCCTGGGAAGGGACAGCCCAGTCCTGGACTCTGCTGCTGGGCTCATACATCTGTGTGCCTGTGTGTTTTCACTGTCAGCTGATGTGCTTTGAGCTCAGTTTCCAGGTGATCAGAGCTGTTACCAGGGTGACTCAGACCTGACAACACTCAGTGTCCGAGGTGCTTACACCTGGAGAAAGGCCCCCTGAGACATGAGCACACATTGTTCTTCCTCAGTTCCTTCCCCTGTGGTTGCTTTGCTTTTAAACATTGAAGGTTTGAGCAGGGCTCCCTGGATCACCAGGGCCACTCTAGTGTGAACCTGACAACCCTGACCTGGACACACTTTGGATTCTGTACCACTACTTTTGTCCATTGGCAGGAACCTAGAGGAGCTCTGTGCCCCATGTTTTTGGATCTGTGTGGGATCCTCCTGGGATGTTGCTGCAATTCCCACTGTCTGTGGAGGGCCACTCAGGTCTGAGCTGCAGACACACACTGAAATGACAGCAATTCTCTGTGCATATACATGTGTTTGTTTTTAATTTGGTATTTGTGTAAAGCTTTTTTTAAAAAACAAAAAACAAACAAACAAACAAAAACCCCCAGCAACTATCAAGTTTGAAAAGCAGCTTATGTTTCCATGGGTCTTTGGAGGGAAAATCCTTTCTATGGGCTTAGCATCCTATAAGGGAAGTTGACCAGCATTCCACAAGCAGCCCCCTCCCCCATCGCCTGAATTTAATAGAAGAAAAGTGTGTGACAGAAGACATAGAAAAACCACAGAAGCGCACGTGACACTCTATCAGTAATTAGGACCTGGGCTTAATTATATATTCCGTGTGCCCTTAAAGCCAAAGTGAGCCTGTTAGATTGGCTAAAACAAACCACATGACTAGTACCAAGGCCACATGTGAAAAAGCAAGGTCTGTTCATAAAACATGGAAGGCCTTTGTCTGAGGGTTTGAAAACTCCCTTATGTCTGAAAGATTCAGAGTGTCACTTGAGCTTTAAGCAGAAGGGGAGACCTAGCACAAAAATCTCAAATCTTCATTAAGAAAATTTGGTGAAATTGAACAAGACGCAGCTGCGAGGGGGAAGATTTATACTCATTTTTAGCCCCACTTTGAAAGCCTCAGAATGTCTTTGGAGCAGAATGGAGCAAATTGTTGGGAATCTTGTTTTCTGAGCAACCAGTTATATCAACACTGCAGCACGCCACTGCCACAGCAGCGTGCCAAAAATAACATGAAAGAAATGTCCACAAAGCTGTTCAGAATGAAGCCAGTAATCTCTGCCTTTGTGATCATTTCCAAGGATGTTCCTACCCAGATATTAAATGAGGAGCAGGAAGGACTCGCTCCAGCCCTGCAAGCTCTCAGCTCATCTTTCCTTTCCTTCACTTGTTAGTGATGTGTATGAATATACTCTGAATAGTTTTAAAGAGAGCCCAAGGCCCATAAATGATAAAATAAAAAAAGGACTGTGTTCTTCTTTAGTTTCAATGGAAGTCCTGGGATTCTAACTAATTTTGGATCTGTCTTTCATTATCAACTGATAAATCTCAATTTTTCAAAAAAAAATAATCCAAAAATCTGTTTGGCTAACTTTTGGGTAAAATGCAGGAATGGAACAAAACCCCTTTCATTCGTTCATGGCATGGCTTTTCCAAAAAGGCGGACTCCTTTATTTCAGGAAGTCACATTCTTACATGATGGACGTACAATGCTTGTACAGCACCTTCTTTTTATTTTCCCTTATCTTTCCCTCATTCCCATAGTTCTCTTACAAGGCACATCTAAGGACCATGCAGACATTTATGATGCTGGCCAATCTCTTAGGAAATGTGTCTGTTTGGATATTTTAGAGCTTGGAGACCTTTAGAATGTCATCATCACCTGAGAGGTATGCTGCATAGCTTTTATCCAGTATGAACAAGAACACAATCCCTCACCACCCTTCCTTATTCAGATGATCTTCCAAGGCCAACTCTGAGAAGGTTTGCCCTCATGGGGACTTACTGTCAGAAAGATGGAGGCTTAAGTGGAAAGGGTCTTGTATTAGTTAGTTTTCTGTTGCAGTCATAAAACACCATGACCAAAACCAACCTAGGGAAGAAACACTTTGTTCTATCTCATAGTTCAAGAGGGATAAGAGTCCTCACAGCAGGCAAGGCAATGTAAGGCAAGAAGCTGACAGATCACATTTTCATCTGCACACAGGAAGTTGAAAGAGAATAGATGAGGTTATAAACCATCAAAGCCTGCCCCCCAGTGATGAACTCGCTTCAGCAAGGCATGTCTCCTAAAGGTTCTATTACCTCTCCAAATAGTGCCATCCACTGGGGAGCAAGTGTTCAAATACATGAATGTGAACACACACACACACACACACACACACACACACACACACACACACACTGTGTGTATGTGCATACATTTCTCATTCAAGCCACCACAGAGTTAAACAATATTTTCTGTTAGTGAAACTGTAGCTCTTGGAATAGATGTAGGCTTCGTGCTTACACGAAGGAAAGAGCTAGGCATGGCGGCTCATGTTTGCAGTTCTAACAGGAGGAGGCTGAGGCAGAATGGTTACAATTTTGAGGCCAGCCTGAGCTACACAGTGAGACTTTATCTCAAGAAAGGGAAAGGAGGAGAAAACTAAAAGATGGAAGACATGGAGGAAGAGTAGGAGAAGGAGGAGAGCATCTCAGGAAGGCCTGGACCATTCGTAGGACAAAGATGGAGCTGGTTGGTATGGTGCTCTTTTAGTCACATTCATTAGAGTCATTCATCACCAGGCCCAGGTCCCATTCCTTAGCCTTGGACATTCAGCATCTGGAAGAAGGGCCACTGTGTGGCTTAGTGTCGTAACTCTCAGATTTTCACATCTCAAAATTGACCATCTATTTTTTATTTTAAAAATGGTGAAGGAGAGGGAGTAGAATGAACCAACGTCATCTTTGACTATCATTGCTGTGAAGCATCAGAGGAGGCAGTGGTTCACACTGGTGCACCAGTCTGTACCTCCAAATGGCCTCTCCTTTCTCTCTTCAAGAACTCTATACCTTGAGACTCAGTTTACATAATAATAAGTGAGTGCCCATGATTTTCATGAATATCTAGGACTGTGCACTCACTGGGTTTAATATGGGCAATTGAGAAGTGACCCAAACTTTCGGGGAAATGGCCCTAAAAGGTGAGGTATTGAGGGAGAGGACCAAGGATGAGAAATAAAGAAGACAAAAGCAATATAAAGGACCAGGAGGTTTTGCATAAGCTGATGACTTATGCCAAGCAAGCTTACTGAGAAGCACAGCACCTCATATACTGTTCGTAAGGGGATAATGGGCCAAGGTCAGCAGAGAGCTAAATCAAACAATATTGGCAAACACAGCAGAAACAGCTGCCATAGCCCTCCATGGGAGAAAGCTGGGTTCCCAGGAACAAAAACCTCAACAACACCTTCAAGGCCCTGGCCGCAGTCCTGCACTGGACCTCGCCAGATCTGCCCCTCAGCAAGGACACAAAATTAACGTTCATTTTGTCCTTTCACTGGGGCCTTTGAGAAAGCCTTGGATCTGTCTTGCTCCCAACAGAGGAGGACAGATTTTCAATAGTGGATGTTGAAACCCCACGTTCCCTAATTGGTTAGAGAGCAACAAGTTAATGCCAGGTCACAAAACTTCTTGACACATATTTTCCTAGTTTTTAAATGTCCAACTCATGGGGATACACAAGACAAGTCGGGAGGTGAGAGCCATGGGGTGGCCCATTTGGCTTTAGGACGATTCCAACAGGACGGTGTTCCTTGTGGGCTGAATGTACACCCGGGTTGCATGCTTTACACTGGTATTGAATTTGAGGGAGGAGAAGGGAAAATGGGCCTGTTTAATTCTCCTTTCCAATGCCCTCTATAATCTTCCTTCTCCACAGCCTCCATCCTCATTTTCTCAAATTATTTGAGATTATTTGCATATCTCTTAAAAAAAAAACTTGCCTGAAATTAGTCCCAGTCTTAGACATTATAACAGGAGTGACTTTATCTCATTTCTTTCTCATCCATTTAGCCATCGAGCCTCTTTCCTGATTTTAGTTGAACAATCGCTTACCCTACAGTAAAAGGTACTGTATAATGACTCCAAAGGAAAACAGCCCCTGTTCTAAGGGCAGTAAATTTCCTCTTCCAGATGGTCTGTAGCAATCAGCCAGCTACCACCCGGCACTTCATCACCGCCTCTGTGCACCCGCCATGCGTACTGCTGGCAACCCCTGGCTCTCGGGCTGGCTTAGCTCTTCTGGCAGGAGTAACTTCCTTGGGGAGGATGTGGAGAGGAAGCAAAGGCTGCCTCCTTTCCTGTCTTTGCTGGATGTGTTGCCACAGCGTGTCATCGGCCGCTCACATTTAAGCTGGCGGTTAGAGTGAGGTTGAGTTTCCAAGTGGCTGTCTGAAGAGTCAATGGAGGTCTTGCCTCTCTCTGGAGCTGTGGCTTGCTCATTCATTTTGTGTCTTTGGATTTAACATAACAGAGAGAGTTGGCACTAGAATTTGTCCTACCAGTCCAGTCACCACATATATGAGGTGTTTTGCATTCAGCTGGGGACTTTTTCTTTCTTTCTTTCTTTCTTTCTTTCTTTCTTTCTTTCTTTCTTTCTTTCTTTCTTTCTTTCTTTCTTTCTTTCTTTCTTTCTTTCTTTCCTTCCTTCCTTCCTTCCTTCCTTCCTTCCTTCCTTCCTTCCTTCCTTCTCTCGCTCTTTCTTTCTTTCTTTGGGGGGGGGTGAGGTTTGAGACAGGGTTTCTCTGTGTAGCCCTAGCTGTCCTGGAACTCACTCTGTAGACCAGGTTGGCCTCGAACTCAGAAATCCACCTGCCTCTGCCTCCCAAGAGCTGGGATTGAAGGCATGCGCCACCACTGCCCAGCTGGGGAGTTTCTTTCTTTCTTTTTTTTTTTTTTAAAAACATGGATTTTCTTTTCAAGTTAATGTTTTCTCTTTCCTTTTTTTTTTTAATCTTTCTTTCTTTCTTTATTATATGTAAGTACACTGTAGCTGTCTTCAGTCACTCCAGAAGAGGGCATCAGATTTTGTTACGGATGGTTGTGAGCCACCATGTGGTTGCTGGGATTTTGGGACCTTCGGAAGAGCAGTTGGTGCTCTTAACCACTGAGCCATCTCACCAGCCCAGCTGGGGAGTTTCTAAAGCCTTTCATTCCATACTCAAGTCAACATGCTTAGACCTCAGTTCCTGTTTGTGGTGAATAGTTGAGATTATTTTTGTTACGTTGTTTTGAGTAAACGCTTTTTCCTTATCCATGATGTTTTGTTTTTGCCATAGTAAACTGTTGAAATATACGGACCATGATTGAACGCATATCTGCTCAAGCAGGACTGTATAATTATAGGCAGATATATATTACCAAAAGGATGAAAATAGCCACTTAAAGAAGAAAACATTGATACCTAAAATGAAACTACTGTTAGGAAGTCCGATTCTTTCTTCCAGGTCCACAGAACCCTGCAGTGAAAAGATTCCCTGCAGGACAATGGTGTCAGCTTCATTGGTGCCTCTGCATCTCCTCTTAGGTTGGTCTGACTGACTCGAGAGCCCAAGGCCATTTCCCTCTCAGCTTCCTCATTCGAGGAAGGTGCTGTAGCAGGGATGTGGAGGTTAAATCTAGGATTAAACGCCCCTCCACCGTCGTGTGCCAACCTCCTTAGTTGGACAGCAGTTGGCTCTCCATGACAAGCTGGGGGTGTGAACCCTCCAGGACATTTCTGGATAGATCTTAGTGTACTTGGGCAATTTTAATCAGGTCACCTGGGGAGTTGGAGTGACAGAAGGGATGTGGTGATAGCTGTACACAGGCAGCAGCTCCCTGCAGGGCGAGAGGCTATGGCAAGCATTTAAGGGGTGTGGGTAACTTCAGGAGCTTCTGGCACCGTATTTAGTGTTGGAAGTTCTTGGGTTTTGTTTTTTATTTTTATTTAATTTTTTTTGCATGTTTTGCCTGCATGTATATATGTGGACCTCATGCCTGACTGGCAAGGTCAGGAGAGGGCATCAAATTCCCTGAAAATGGGAATTACAGATAGTTGTGAGCTGGTATTAGATAGTGGTGGTGGTTGTATAACTGCCTGACTATACTAAGATTCTCTGAGTTGTACATCTTATGTTTTGTTACATCACTCTAAGTCTGTGTTGTGTTGCTCTAACAGATTACTGGAGACATGGCTGCTTTATAAAGAAAAAAGGTTTGGGATTCATAATTCTGGTAGCTATAGAGTCAAAATAGCTTGATGCTGCATTACATCAGGAGGAGAAGCAGAAAGGGAAGCAATTGCATTAGAAAGAACGTGTGTACACAAGGAAACTGGACGGTTTGTTCTTTTATTTAATGAATGACATGAATTCCAGGCATGACCTCCTTTAGATTTATCTCCTTTCCAGAGGGCCTCACCAGCAGCTGTGCTTAGCTTCTAGAACATCCAAACCACAGGACGTTGCGTCTTTGTAAAGCGATGCTAGAGAGACTGACGGAGTCATCCATCAAAATAAATTTGGATGAACTATTTCATCAGACCATGTAAGATACACATGAATAGTGACCTTCTCTAAAGCTGGCGATGTCTCTGTATATAAGGAAAATACCAGCAGACACTACCCTAGTATATATACGATAGACTCCACTATAGGGAAACATTTTATATGTTAAACGCCATAAAATGAACAGTAATAATGTGGGGAATATTTTTCTTTATTGTGCCTGTAATAAAGTTTAAAAGCTGTAGTATCTTCATAGAGCAAACATTCTTAGGCTGTTAGAAAAAAGAGAGAGATAAGCTATTCATAAATATATAAGAAATATAAATTCCCGTTAACATGATACAATGAAAATTTAAACTGAGAGATCTTCCTTCTGTGATTTTGCTTCACAGACAAGGTGTGTTTGCTAGTTTGTTTCACTGCCAGCACAGTTGAAAACAAAATGTGCCTCTAGTCTTTTAATTAAAACGTTGGAACAGGAGGAGTTGTCTGTACGGATGTTGGGTGCCACCTGATTTAGAATATCTTAGTTGGTATAAGCGCTCCCCATAACTACGAGAATCTGATTTCCATCTCTGCCCCCAGGTAAAAAGCTGATGAGCCGGTTTGCTGGTATGTGTGTGTGTGTGTGTGGGTCGCCTGGGGAGATGGCTCAGTGGTTAAGAGCACTGGCTGTTCAATCCCTAGCACTTCTACAGTGGTTCACAGCTATCTCTTAACTCCAGTTCTAAGGGATTTAGTGCCCTCTTCTATCCTCTACAGGTACCAGGCACGCATGTGGTATGCAGACACATGTATGTGCATATGTATACATATAGAATAATTTTTAAAAAAATCTAAGTGTAAAGGTGACACCTGTTATCCCAGTGCTAGGAAACAGAGGCAGGAGGGTTGTGGGCCTGCTGGCCCCACCCACATGGCAAGCTCCAGACCAATGAGAGACCTTGTCTCAAGAAACAAGGTGGAGTTTGCGTGGGGTGGGGTGGGGGTGGGGCAGAAAGTAGGTGTTTTCTTCTCTGGTGCAGCTACTAGTAAAAATAAGTTGCCTTTGTTTAAGGAAATAATCCTGAATGCAAGGTATGTAAGTAAACATAATTAAATGCAATGGGAGACACATGCACGCACGGATGCACGGGGGGGGGGGGTTGGCGCGCACACACACACACACACACACACACACACACGAACACACGCACACATGCACACACATGCATGCACAGGTGTGTGACGTGAAAATAGAAGGGTCTTGTTGAAAGGTAGGAGTTCAGAAAGATGGAAGAAGAGAGGTTAGTGGAATCTAAGTACAACATATATGTGAAACTGTGAAAGAAGAGAGGGAAAAGAGCCATGACAAACAAGAACAAGGTGAGAAGACTGTGGACAAACCCAGCATCAGCCTCTGGCCATCACAGGCACATCCTCTGTCCCACAGCGAACCAACGTGCACGCACACATACACACCCACCCACACATACACAGAGAAATAAAAACCATAAAACAACACCAATGTGTACGCTTCCCACCTTTCAGTTTAATTACTAAAATTGAACCTGATAGGGAAGCTTGAATGTTAGCTTTGAAAACCTTACTGTGTTTTTAGTTCTTCCTAATGTATAATACACTAACAAGGGCTTAGCATGATTTACTGTTATCATGTGGTACTTACACTTTATCTCATGAAACCAGGAGGCTGCATGACCTATGAGATGCTGAGTGGTGTAAGCAGGGTTCTTACCTTTTCTCACTTGAGTTGATAGCACAGTATCTGTAAGCAGACGTATTTTTAGTAGAAGCAATGAATATGAAGGCAACAGGCATCCTCTATCCATTTTCCTGGTTTTCAGGCTCAGGAGACAGTGAAGGCGCAATGGTAGAGTTGATGCTTTATTACAAGCTCGTAACAACTGCTTCCTGCCTTCCTCAATCCATGCACATTTGGGTGTATGTCATTGCAAACACATCCCAGTCACAGGGAAACTTAACTGTATACTAAATCTGACCCAGGAAGACACAATTCATTTCTTACATATGGAACAATACTTTATCCACAAGTAATCATTTATTATCTTGTTTTGGCACTACCTCAGTGTGAATGAATAGCCCACATCATTCTATGCAGCATATAAAATGTCAGTCAGCATCTTGTCTGACCTGGGTTAATTCTGAGCATGGGGCTTCTGGGCAGATGCTGCAGCAATGGCGTGTGGGAACATCTTCACAGAGTTTAGGGCAAGCAAGACTTGGCCTTTTGTCTCTCTCTCTCTCTTATTCTTGCTGCCTAGCTCAGGCTGAATCAGGATAATCAGGCTGTTCTATTGGAAATCTGTGCTAATTAGCCACAATTTCTCAACATCCTTGGACTGCTTTTGAACACTAATTACTGGGAACCAGAGAGTGTAAGAAAATCCACACCCTGCGGACACCTAGTTAATACACACCCCTCTATCAGGTGAGGATGGGACAGGCCATTTAATTTCCCCAAAGAGACTCCTTTGGCTTTTCCCCTCCTCATCTTTTAAGTTTTTCTTTCTTAACAGCTTTGTTAATTTAGGTTAAGTGGTTTGGTTGCCATGGAAACCAGTATTCCTCTCAGGCTGATTGTGTCAAAGGCATCATTAATCTGTTTTCTCAACTGCCTCTTCCTCATACATCTAATTGCAGCACCCCTCCTCCCCCTCCCTTCGGCTGACATCATTTTGGACATTTTTAGGACACCATATGTGAGATTCAGCACAATTTATATTCTATTCAAATTCCATATCACTACATTAATTTTTGTATTCCCACTGCAAAGGAGTGCTTCGGCTCCCCAGGTGGGTACCACGGGTCTCCAGGTCTCTGTGGGCGAAGGGGAAGGCTCTGGTTTTGTTTGCCTCAGGTGCAGCTGAATGTCCCACAGAAAGGAGGCTTTTGAAGCCGTGCTGCTCCCTCCTTCTCGCCTCTTTAGTTTTCTATTTCCAAAACAGATTCTAAATAATTAATTGTGATTTTTTTTCTGGGAGCCATGATCTTTGAAAGAGTAAAGAGCCTATCCTACTGGGATTATATAGGGGGAAGGATAACTTGGGGAGCAGGCTGGCCACCATCCTACTGAGATGGCTTTGGTCCAGTGGTAGGCATACAGGGCTCATTAATTTGTTCAGTCCTCCCAGGAACACTGCAGGAACAAAGTGCTGTGTCTTTGCCATGGTGTCCAGTTTTATTCAACTCATCCAACTCATCCATAGAAAATTCTCAACCGATTTGCTCCATTCCAGTCTGTGTGCATCTTCTTTACACACCTGTATCCTTGTGCAAGTTTGCTAGCTAGATTCCTTGCTCATCAGTAGAATGGATGAACTAGCGCCAAAGCAGGTGACACACAACCCATCCACTCTGGTTCTTCCTCCTCGCCCTTAATGAATTTGGACAATTGTTGGTCTTACCACATTCCTTTCAGGAAAGCTAAATCTTAACTTTTCCTTATCTGGTTACCATTTTTATGGGTGATTATGAAAAGATTGAAACTAAGCTTGAACACATAACATTTTGAATATAAATCATGAAGTAGAATGAAAAATTCATTTTATAGTAGTACATATCATAACAGTTAAATTAAGTATCTTACATTTTTAGTGTGGTACTCACTTCTGAAGGTTTACATCCTGAATTTTACTAAGACAAAAGTCATTACCAAATGAATTTTGACAGTGACAATTTTGAATGAGACAAAGTAAAATAAGATTATTTTATTATTTTAAAAAGTTTTAAATTACATTTATTTATTTATTGTACAAGCATGTGGAGAAGGTAGCAGGTACATACAATGACACTGTGTGGAGGTCAGAGGGCAACTTGCAGGAGCTGGCTTCTCCTCCCACTATGTGTGTCCCAGGAATCTAACTCATCTTGTCAAGCCTTGTGGCAAGTCTCCATCTCATCAGTCCTCAGCCACTTATTACAGCCCATATTTCATTTAATTATAGTTAATTTGAAAGTATGTCTCGTCCAACACGAGCTATTTAAATCACATCTCTTATCCTTCTGCCCAGCAGCGTGTCTGACACATCACATTTAGTCAGAGGATTTGTTGGATAAGTGAATGTTGACTTAGGACTAAGACAATATTGATGTGAGTCTAAATCAGTTTATAATAGTTAAGAATACCCAGTGGTCTTAACTGTCAACAATGGCGGAACAGATAAGATTCAACACATCGACTCTTAAGAAGGATTCCCATTTAAGGCCAAAGGAATGACGTAGTATATAGAAAAAATGAAAAAAAGCAGGGCTGTGGCTATGATTTATGCATCTACTGTTTAAGATGAACAAATTTGGTGGCACCATGTTGGTTGGGAGACATGAGAAGGACTCCAATGGCTCTGGGCTTTCTGACTCTGATTCTGGGAGGAGGCTGACAGTATGGGGTTTCCTGTGGTTGCCAGTGAGAGTTGGGGCCATGGGAGAGCTGACTTTAACTTAACACATTTAAGCCAGCAACAGTGAAGAACCTTTCGGAGTAAAACACAAAGAAGGTCATGGTCTTCCGATCGGATGGCTGAATCTTTAGTGCAAAGTGTCCAGCATCTTCTGGTCTAAGCAAGAAGCTTTCTTTGGCAAGGCTGTTAAGCGTTGCAGATAAATAAGGAAAATAGGACACTTGAGTACTTAAGAATTTATAGCGAATGGAAGCAAAATTCAGATTTGTGAGAAAAGTTTAATATTTTAATTAGGAGAAATCAAGACTGTTTTGTGTAGCTAGAAAATTACTCATTTCCTCTCTGACTTTTGCTCTGTGTATGTGTGTGTGTGTGTGTGTGTGTGTGTGTGTGCGTGTTGCTGGAGATTGAACAGAGAGCCCACATGTGAGACAAATGTTCCCAAGTCCTCTTTCTACATTTTGGTGCGAGATAGGGTCTCCTGAAGTTGCCTAGACTGGCCTTGAACTTGTGATTCTCCTACCTCTGCTTCTCAAGAAGCTGGAATTATAAGTCTAAGCCACTAGGTCTGGCTTTTAATTTTTAATGTTTATTTTATTGAACACTTTAAAATCTTTATTTATTTTATGTGTATGAGTGTTTTACAAACATGTCTGTCTGTGTTCCGTGTTCCTGCCTGGTTGGTGCCCTATCAGGTCAGAAGAAGGTATTTGATCATCTAGAGCTAGAGTTATGAATGGTTATGAACTGCCACGTGGGTACTAGGAATCAAAGCCAGACTCTCTGTGAAAACAAGTGGTCTTAACAATTGGGCCACCTCTCTAGACCCCTAGGTCTCTGTGGTTAAACAAACAAGCAATAACAAAACTAAGCATAATCAAATAATTAAGCCCAAGGACAGGTAGTTCCAGGCGAGGTAGTCTGCTGATCCTCCACACTCCTCTGATGTCCCCGCCTCTCTCCCAACCTTTTCTATTTTACATCCTTGTCTCTCTGGACTGATCTATCTCCATATTCATTGTGCCTGACTTTTAAAAACTTGACGCTGCACCGAGCCTACGCTGGCTTCTGTGACGGCTAATCTTGGCTGTCAACTTGACGTCATAGGAAATCAATGAAAGCACAAGCTGCCGGGCATTCTTCTGAGGGATTTTCTTGGTGAGATTATTTGATGTAGAATCACCCTAAATGTGGGTAGCATGTTTTGGTGAGGCAGTCTAGATAAAGGAGTATGGAAGAAGGAAACTTTGCTTTTTTGCCTACGGCCCACACTCTTACTGGCAAGTCCATCTACCCCACTGTTGTCATCCTTCACCGCGTCAGAACCGACTTCGGGGTTCTAAGATGGACGGAAGACCAGCAGCTCTCCAGGCATCCTCCAGGCAGTCAGTGCCAGAGATCAACTGCTGAGACCTCTGGCTTTGCAGGCTGAACAGTGGTTGTCTTCTCAGCTTCTCCAGTGAGGCAGCCAGACTACCTAGACCACACCCTCTAAGCCAAATCACCTTTTAATATGTATTTGCATTCTATCCATTCTGGTCCTCTAAGGCAGTGGCTCTCAACCTGTGGGTCACAACCCCTCTGGGGACACATATCAGTTATCCTGCATATCAGGTATTTACATTACGATTCATAACAGTATCAAAATCATAGCTTATGAAGTAACAACAAAATAATTTTATAGTTGGGGGTCACCACAACATGAGGAACTGTATTAAAGAGTCTCAGCATGAGGGTAGTTGAGAACCACTGCTCTAGAGAACCCTGGCTAGTATACTAGAGCCTAGTATAGCTATTCCTCTCCATCTTTAACCTTCTACAGAGATGACGTCGTCTTTGATCGTCCCAGTTTCAGAGTTGTCGGGTGAAGGTGATAATTATCCATACCATTTTTAAAGTCACAGTGTGAGAGTACAAGGCAGAACTGTCTGGCTGGATGCAAATTGACTGGGTGTGTGGAAGAGGGTCCACCAGAGAACAGACAACAGGAAAGAAAGCTAATTCAAAACTCTGCTGGGCAGTCTTCTCAGAAAAGGCATGAAACTGCTTACAGAAGATACCAGTGAAGAGACACCATGACCAAGGCAACTCTTATAAAGGAGAACATTTAATTGGGGCTAGCTTACAGGTTCAGACGTTAATCCAATATCATCATGGCAAGAAGCATGACAGTGTTCAGACAGACACGGTGCTGGAGAAGGAGCCAAGAGTTCTACATCTTGATTTGAAGGCAGTCAGGAGAAAACTGTCTCCAGGCAGTTAGGATCTCATTGTCCACTCACACTGTGACACACTTCCTCCAACAAGGCCACACCTCTTAATAGTTCCACTCCCTGGGCCAAATATAATCAAACCACCACATACGGGTTATGAATATCCATGAATCTGTGGTCCCAAGCCAAACAGATGTCTTTCACTGTCCCCAGTCTATATTTGTGTGTTCTTGGTTTTACCGGGATGGACTCATTTTACTAGGTGTTATGGCAAACATTCAGAGCATGGACTCCTAGCAACAAGGAACATGGGAGTCCAGCAGGGCAAGGGTGAAGACTTGCCTTGTGTTTAGTATACTTCCTTCTGCTATAGAGGCTAAGCTAGGAGCCCAGGGGCCTAGGAGAAAGGTGATTTTTCAGGTCCCTGGTAAGCTGGTCCTTTAGGAATGTCACCTTCTCAGTGGCTTAACTGCAGCCCAGGTTAGTGTTCCTGAGCTGGTGTGAATTCTGAGCTGGTGTGGAGGTGCAGTGCTGTCCATCTGGGGTTTTGAAGCTCTCATCATAACCCCTGTTTTACCTTTCCTCCTTTCTCTTTCCCTCCTATCTTCTCACCCTGCAATGATTTGTTAAGTTTCTTTGCCTGTAAGTCTCAAAACTCTGAAGGGTTTCTTTGCCTCTATTAGTAGCAATCCACGCCTACAGCTTCTTCAGTGCCATGCCTACCTAGATACTGCCATGCTTCCTGTCTTGATGATAGTGGTCTGAACTCCTGAGGCTGTAAGCCAGCCTCAGTTAAGTTTTCCTTTATAACAGTTGCTTTGGTCAAGGTATCATTTCATAGCAATGAAACCCTAACTAAGATACCATGTATTTCAGAGTTTACGAGGCCTGGAAAGTCAACTGTTTAGGTGACTGTGGATGCCGCAATAGCCCTTTTTTCTTTCACCGGTGGGTCTAAACCTCCCTGGTCACCAAGCCTTCCTGTCTGTATGAACACTTAAAATGACTCTTTAGATCCTGTCATGTCTGGTTTAAATATTTGCACAGACACTGTCAGATGCAAGCAGCAGAATGTAAGAACCTGTCTGCAAGGGTGGCATCTGCTGGCTTCTGAGTCGCAGTGTGTGTCTCTCCAAGGCAGGAAGCAAAAGCTGAATCCAACACAATACATATTGAGGGAATAAGAAGGCTTGAGTCTGGAAATAGTGAGAGTTAACCTCTTCTACTGTGTGGCTTGTTCTGTCCAGCATACCAGCATGTCCTTCCTCCCTCCCTCCCCGCACCGCCCCCCCACCCCCCGTCCTCTCTCTTTTTCGTAAGACAGGGTTTTACTATATCTTCTTGTTGTCCTGGAACTCACTGTGTAGACTAGGCTGGTCTTGAGTTCACAAAGATGCACTTGCCTCTGCCTCTCAAGTGCTGGCATTAAAGGCTTGGGCCAGTGTGCCCTGAACCACAATCTTTCTTGGCCAAGAGTTTGACCCCTGACATAATTAAAAACAAAAGGTAAACAGGTGGAACACTGTGAGTAAACTATACCTTTTCTATTCTGTCTCTTACATTATTGAAAATTAATGTTGAATTGAAAGCAAAATTGAAAGACTTTCTTCCTCTTGGAGACTTTTCACTTGCAGTTTTAGATTGTGAGTTTAATATTTGTCACATGCCCAGTATTGTCCCATGGTTGTAAACACCAATGTGACATAGTATTTTGTTCCAGAGAGACACACCTTACAGCATTAAGTATTACACACCTTACAGCATTAAGCATTGTTAGTATTTAACTCTTATCCTTTTAGTTCTGATAGTGAATCAAATACCTGTGCTAAATCAGCACTAGCTGGAACTAAATCTTAAATAAGTGACGGTAGACACTATTAGCTCTTTGTTAAATGCTTTTAATTGAAGAGCACATTACAGGGCATTTAGGCCTTCAAACCTCCTTTCCTGCGGACTAAGAAAACTTCCACAAGCCTTACGTGGATGGGTATTAATTTTCAGCAGAGAGTTACTTTAGGGTGTACCATGCAGTGCCCTACATATATTGGAAGCATTCCATTCATATCTGCATCTCCTCTAGGCTCAATTCCTCTGTTTTTATGTGGTGACCTCTCTGATTGTCCATTTCCTAAGCATCAAGAAAAACAGTGACTTAGGATAGTGAGGCCATTGCTTCCTGGAGGGAGGCTTGCAAGACTGAGAAAGCTAACAAAATTTAGCAGTCTCAGGAAATAGTGAGCTTACCAGACTCACAAGGCCTCTCTCTCCAAATATAAGATGCAGAGACTCTGGTTGAGTAAGTTCAGCGTCCTCCAAGGATAGCTTTCATGAGTGTCCCCTATGCTGGGGTAGGCTTCTGGTAATGCAGCTGTATTGCACGGAACTTACACTTTTGTAAATAATTGTTCACTCACAGGCTTATAAACACCAATACAATTGTTTGCTCACCAGATAGACTTGGGTAGAGTCATTTCCCTGGGCTTCTGGTACTCTGTCTGGGGTGAAAGGATGCTTGTTCGCATCTTCCCAGGACAAGGAATGCAGAATTTACTCTTATCAATGGAGATGTGGATTGTAGAGTGGCTCAACCATCGCATCACCAAGGTCATTAGTGATCTTTGCTCTGAGTTTACTTGGGTTCCATGTCCAGCTTATGACATGAGACAAGTATGCCTTTTAACTCTCATAGTGGGTAGGAGGTTATCTTGGACTTACACAAGTCATGAAAAGAAACGTCTCCTCTGTCCTCTC
Source organism: Mus caroli (assembly GCF_978045245.1). Lineage (NCBI taxonomy): Eukaryota > Metazoa > Chordata > Mammalia > Rodentia > Muridae > Mus > Mus caroli. Next base: position 72,411,125 of record NW_028227261.1, read on the forward strand.
TCACAGTTTTACCCTTAGACACAGTGGTGGGTGTAAGAGCTGTCGAAAGGAGGTCTTTAGTCAACTCTAGACCGAAGGCCCCTGTGCCATCTACTGTGATAATTAAGCCCAGCATTCATCTGGCAGTTGTGCCCGGGAACCTCTAGCCTTCCCATGAAATAAGAGAAAGCATCCGTAGCGGCATTGTTGGAATCCAACCCAGGCAGCCACTGTTTCCTTATTATCCAGAGGCACCAAGTCAGAGAACACCCGACACGTGCTTGTTGAACTGACCTATTTGAATTTCCCTTTGGCAGAGATGAATAACTTCCTGGTTCCTTGTCTCTTTGAGAAGAAACTTTGGAGGACATTTACTGTTTCTTTGTAGACAGATCTATGATTCAAAAAGGCATATTCCTATATGGGACAAAGGCTGATTTTCAGTATTTGTGAAGGTTGAGTTCATAGGCAGGATAAATAACTCCTAAGTTATTATTTAAGAAAAATCATTTTGGAACGTCCTCGCTGATTCATGGGGGCACACACAGATAATTCCTGGGATGAAGACAGTGTGTAGGATTATGGGATTTAGTTTGTATGTTTGCTATGAAGATGAAATAGGGCTTGGGAATTATTGTTCCCAGACGCAGAGGGAAATTAAATAAGCTCCGAGGATGAAAAGAAATGTTTAAAAAGTACCCGCGTGACATTTCAGGTAATAAAGCATCGGGGCCAGATGGATACGCAGCTGTATTGCACGGAACTTACAGCTATAAATTACTTCTGATTTTAGAGAGGTTTATAAACAGGCCCCAGGAACTGCAGAAACGCCCCTGCTTCCAATTGCACTGGCAAGAAAAAGAAATGTGTAGGCTGTAAACTCAGTTCTTTTTTTTTTTTCTTCTTCTTCTTTTAATTCTAACCAAAAATGTTGACTCTTAGATTTATAAACTACGAAGCAGTATTTACCTTTCCAAGTATGTCTGTTTTATAGGGCTTTCCCATTGGGTATTTATCACCTTACTGATATTGCAAATACTGTACCAGATCTTTAAGAAGTAAGTATAGATAAAGCTTCCCCTGATATTAAACTGAAAAGCTGGAAAAGAAGGTTTTGTATGTGACTGTTTCATTTCTGCATATTCTTGGAATAGTTACACATATGAAACTACCTGATATCCTACATACAAGAGATGCTGTGGCGTTAGCCTCATATCCTAAAGGAGTTGAACATTTCTCATAACAGTTACAGTCAACACACTTAGGGAAACCCAGAGCTGCCTTGTCTGACAAAGGAGTTCATTTCTTATCTTTGCTGATGTGGATTCATTAGCCAACCCAGGATCATTTTATTGCTTAGTATCTGAAGGCGGTTAATCTTGACTGTCTATGTGATGGGATCTAGAATCAAGTATGAAACCCATCTCTGGGTGGATCTGTGAAGGCTTTCCAGGAAAGGAATAGCTAAAGGAGAAGACTCTCCCTCAGAGTGGATGGCACCTGCAGTCAGCCTAGACTCGAGGAGGTCTGAGGAAGAGGGGTGTTGTCTCTCTGCCTCTGCTTCTTGTGGTGAGAGCATCTGTTGCTGCTGCTGTCCCCTGCTGGCATCCAACTCTGTCTCCTTGGCCTTCCAGTACAGACTGAAGAACAACACTTTCCGGAAATCCTCCTGAATCTCAGCACTGGATGCACCGGTGTGCTGAGACATTCAGTGCTGTGGACTGAGCAACTACCAGGTTCTTGCCCTTTTCAATATGCAGACGGCCACTGTTGAACTATCCAGCTTCTACTGTGTAAGCCCATCTAGTAAACCGCTTTTCAACATGCATGAGCACTCTCGAGTGCACACACACGCACACACACACACACTCCAGTCAGGAATTAGGGTGATCAACTTCAGACAATAGCCAAACAGAGAGTAACAAGCAAGCTTGTTTATGGATTCCATAGTGAAGACTGGATAAGGAGCCGTCAGCTAGGATGCCAGTGAAACACACATTAGAGGTGTCTGTGAGAATGTTCCCAGAGACTAACTGAATGAGGAGGAACGTGGGTGATACCAGTGGGTTGGGGTCCTAGACTAAATCAAAAAGGAAAAGGGAGACATACTGGCAGGGTTCAAGTGTTCCTTTTAGTTCACACCCTCACCAACATTTGGTGTTGTTTTCTTTTTTTTTTTTTTTTTTTTTTTTTTTTTGGTTTTTCGAGACAGGGTTTCTCTGTATAGCCCTGGCTGTCCTGGAACTCACTTTGTAGACCAGGCTGGCCTCGAACTCAGAAATCCGCCTGCCTCTGCCTCCCGAGTGCTGGGATTAAAGGCATGCGCCACCACGCCCGGCTTGGTGTTGTTTTCTTAATGAATGACATTCCAGCTATGTTTGAGATAGAATATCAATGTTGTATTTTCCCCCCAAAATTCAATTCTTTATTTAGGTAGCAAGTGGATTATGTCTACCACATTGTATGAAACACCATAATATCACGCTGGTGTGTTTTTAATCTGAACTTCCCTGATGGCTCGTGATGTTGAGGTTTTGTTTTGTTTTGTTTTTTCTTTTCTTTCTTTTTTCTTTTTCTTTTTAAATGTGTACTGGCCATTTGAAGTTTAGCCCAGTCTCAAACTGAAGTCTTCGATCCACTTGGAGTAGATTTTGTGTGAGGTGAAACATAGGCTCTAGTTCTATTTTTCTGCGTGTGGACATCTGGTTTACCCAGCACCATCTGATGAGGAGTTGGTCCTCCTGATGAATGTTTTTGGAACACTTGCTTCATGTGACTGTAGCTGGTGGGTTTACAACTGGGTCCTTACTTTTTCCCACTGACCTAAAGATCGAGTTTTGTGCTAGTCCCAAGCTAGGGAGGCACAGCTGCTCTCCCTGGGGCATCTCTTCAGCGCCCTGTGGCTGTTGCTGTAGCTCAGCAGTGGAAGCTAAAATCAGGTAGAGTGATACTTCTACAACTGTCCCTTTTGCTCAGAATAGCCTTGACTCTCCAAGGTCTTTTCTGCATCCACATGATTTTTTTTGTTGTTTTTCTAGGTGGTTTGTTTTTCATTTTTAGAGTGTTTTATCTTTGCCTTTGCTTGAGTGTCTTAGTTCCTCCAGTCCCTCCGTGGGCAGCTGTGCCCTTGCCTTGATCTGGTCTATTGCTGAGATTCTCCATGGAGCTTTCGACTGAGCTTATGCTCTTTATTTCCATCTGATTGATTTTTTCTTTGGCGTTTCTACGTTCCCTTGGTTTTTCATGTTTCCTATGTTGCTGCATTGGGATTTACACATCTGTTATTTTGTTGCCTTAAAAAGAAAATCAACCATATACTTTCAGTTAGAGTATTTGCAATGCTCAAGTGGGACTTACATGTGTACAGTTGAGGGACATAGTTCAGAAAATAATTTTATAATTAACTGTGCGAATGACAACGCCCTCTGGATAGGACCACGATGCGAATGCCCTGGCAGAGAACTGACAACACTGTGCCCTTTGACCTCAGGAACGGTTGGAGGAAAGACAACCAAGGACAGAATGGAATGTTGGATTTTAGTTGGTAAGATTGGGATTGGGGGTGGTGGGAAGTGAGAGCACAAGGAGAAGCATTAGATCAATTTTGAAAGAGAAACAAAATCCTAGTGGGGGAAGTAGCTGGGAAAGCTGTTGTATAGGTCGACAGTTTTTAGAGATTATTACAGATAGGAAGTAAAGAGGAAGAGGTATGGATGAGAGAATGGGGAAGAGACATGGTATCTTAGGCTGTTATTGTTGTGATAAAACACCACGACCAAGGCAACTCTTCTAAAGGAAAACCTTTAATGGGAGCTGGCTTGCAGTTCAGAGGGTTAGTCCGTTATCATCAATGGTGGGAAACATGTTGGCGGGCTGCAGGCAGGCATGGTGCTGGAGAGGTAGCTGAGAGTCCTACATTTGGATCCTCTCTCCCTGGCAGCAGGGAGAGAGACTGACTCTGGACCTGGTTTGAGCTTCTGAAACCTCTAAGCCCACCCCAAAGATACCCTTCCTCCAGTCACAGCACACGTCCTCTAACAAGACCACGCCTCCTAATAGTACCATTCCCTAAGGACCTATGGATGGAGATTAAATAATAAAAACTAGCTGGGTATTGGGGCTTACACCTTTAATCCCAGCACTTGCGAGGCAGAAGTGGGCATATGTCTGACTTCAAGGCCAGTCTGTTCTACAGAGTGACTTACAGGGCAGCCAGGGCTATGTAGAAATCATGTCTTGAAAAGCCAAAACCAAACCAACCAACCAACCAACCAAACAAACAAAAATAGAAAATGAGAAATAAAAAGAACACTTACAGAATGACTTGCTGGCTACAGCTGCACTGAGGTGAAAGGTGATGTTCTCAGATCCCCTGGCCCTAGAAGGTTGTATTTGGGTGTCTGCTGAGTAGAGGCCAGTGCAGAGCCTTTGGTCTCTGCAGCCTTTATGCTGTATGAGGCTCTGTGGGGGAAGGGAGGCTGTAAGTCCTTTCTTGGTGGTTCCCTTGGAGCCCTGTACTCCAGTGTGGCCTCTTGGTCCTATCTGTGAGGAGCTTGCTTCCCTTGCAGGTTGCCAGCTTAATTGGTGCTGATTAGGGAGTGCTTGCAGCTGGCCTCAAAAGCTCTTACTGCATCTTTTGAGATAATCATGCACTTTGTGTCTTTGGGTCTATTTATGGAATGCATTGCATTTATTGATTTGCCTATATTGAACTATCACTGACTCTCAAATGAAGTCAACTCAATCATGAGAAATGATATCTTTGGTGTGTTCTTTGATTCAGTTTGCAAGTATTTTATTAAGAAGTTTTTGCACCTATGTTCATCAGAGAGAATTATCTATAACTTTCTTTTCATTTGTGTATGTTTATCTTTTAAAATGCTCATTTTACCTTTAACTAATTGTGTGTTCGTACGTGTACATGTGTGCGCTCACATGTACACTTTCATGCATGCTAGCTCCTTTAGGGGCCAGAACCATTGGATCCCTTGGAGTTGAGTTACAGAGAGCTGTGAGCTGGCTCCGTGTGGGTACTGGGAACAAGTTCCAGCTCTCTGGAGAAGTAGGAAGCTCTATCAACTGCTGAGCCATCTCTCCAACCACTTTATATGGGTTTGATATCAGAGAATACGAGCCTGATAGCAGAAGTTTGGCAGTGTCCCTCTGTCCCTTTGGAATATTTTATGAAGTGTTGTGTTTATCCTTCCTTGCAGAGTGCTAGAATTCAGCAGTGAAGTCCGTACAGACCTGAGCTTTCCTTATTTGAGATTTAAAAATGTTTACTAATTCAGTCTCACTGCTTATCATAGCTTCGTTTAAATGATTGCTCTCATCTTTGTTCAGTTTTGACTGGGCATAAACATCTAGAAATATACCCATTTCTTTTAGATTTTCCAATTTGGTGGAATATAAGCCTTAAGGGTATATTTAATGATTTTCCTAAATTCCACTAAAATCAGTGGTCTTGTCTCACTTTTCAGCTTTAATCTTGTTAATTTCAGTCTTGTCTAATTTTGGTTAGACAAATCTTAGTTTGCCAATCTTGTTTAGATTTTCAAAGAATCAACTCTTTGTTTCATTGATTTTTTTCATATTTATTTTCACTTTCATTTCATTAATTTTTACCTTTATTTATTTCTGACTAGTGACTTGGGGTTTGGCTGATTTTTGTTTTTCCAAGGCCCCAAGGTACATTATTGTTATTGAGTTTCAAACACTCTAATTTTTTTTTAATGCAGGCATTCATAGGAATTAAAAAGAATTCTTCTTTTGATAACTTCAGTGATTCATTCACTATTCGGTGGTGCATTGTTCATCTCTGTATATCCTGTAGTTCCTCTTGATGTCGATCTGTAGGCTTATTTCATCAATGGAATTCAAGAAAGTACTTCAATTTTCCTGTGTCTGCCGGCCTTGTGTACGATTCCATGGTCTATTTTTAGAGAAAGTCCCACAGGCTGCTAAGGGAAGTATATATTCTGTAGTTGTTTGGATGAGATGCTCTATAAGTATTTATCAGATACTTTTGTTTTATGATCAAATGAGTCACTCAGCACAGATGTCTGTTTACTTTTTGTCCTGATGTCCTGCCCATTGGTAGAAGTGGGGTATTGGAGTCACCTATATTATTGTGTTGGGACTGATCGATGTCTTTACGTCTGGAAGCAGTTCTTTTATAAACTTGGGTGTACTTGTGTTTTAAATCATAATATTCTCTTAACAGAGTGTTTCCTTAAGGAAGTCCTCATCTTTTCTGACTGGCTGGCTTTTGATTGATGTCTATGGGTCAGACATTAGAACAGTGACCTCTGCTTATGTCCTGGTTCCTTTGCTTGTAACACCCTTCTTATCTTCTCATTCTGAAGCCAAGGTGTTTCCTTCATGCCAATAAATTGATAGATCCTGTTTTTTTTTTTTTTTTTAAATCCAATCTGCTTGCCTGTGACTTTGAGAAATTGAGACCAATTATATTTAGAGGTTTAACTGAAAGGTGTGTATTATTTCCTGTCTTTCCTTTATTTTCCTATTCCTCATTTTCTTTCTTTTTTTCTTTTTTAGATTTATTTAAGGTGTGAATGCTCTATCTGCATGTACACCTTCACAGCAGAAGAGGGCACCAGGTCACATTATAGATGATTGTGAGTCACTATGTGGTTGCTGGGAATTGAACTCAGGACCTCTGGAAGAGCAGCCAGTGCTCTTAACCACTGAGCCATCTCTCCAGCCCCTCACTTTCTTAATTATTGTTCTACCATGGTCTATTCTTTCCCAGAACCTAAGAGTCTGGCTCCAAATGTTTAACCTTACTGAATACTACAATGATTTCTATTCATAGTTTGTTTTGTTTTGTTTTTTCCCAGTGGAGAGTTAATCTGCCAGTCAGGTTTCAATCAACAGTCCTGACACTGGCTCTGGGTTTCCTGGATGGTGGTTGGTGAGCTGCTGAGTTGCTGTCTTTACAAAGGTTTTACACACACACACACACACACACACACACACACACACACACTTGCATATATACTTGGTTTTTTGAGACACCATTTCTCTGTGTAGCTCTGGCTGTCGTGGAACTCAATCTGTACAGGCTGGCCTCAAACACACAAAGACCTGACTGCCTTTGCCTCCCAAGGACTAAGATTAAAGGTGTGTTGCACCATCATCCAGCAAAATACATAATGATTTTATGAGGAGAATGACAAACAGTGTATTTTGATTGAATTCACCTGGAACCCCTCCCAGACTTACCTCATACCTCCTATTCCTTTCTAACCTTATGTCCCTCCTCCACCTAAATAACCCACTGAATCAAATTTGTGCTGTCTCTATATTCACATAGGACCATCTACTAGAGTGTGTTCAACTGTCAGACGCTACACCCTTAGATAACACTGACTTTCTCTTCCCCCCAGAATCCACCACTGTCACTAGCTCCTCATTTAGGGCTCTCTACTCTGTGTTAGAATACTGACTAGGTCGATCTTATGCAGGTCTCATGGAGGTAATCAATGTTACTGTGCAGTCATGAGGGCAGTGGCCCTGTCCTGTCCAGAAGAAACTGTTTCACCTTGGTCCTTCCCAACTTCTGGTTGTAAAATCTTTCTGTTGCCTCTTCTGCAATGGTTTCTGAACCTTCAGGATGGTGGTACTATAAATGTCTCATTTGTGCCTAAACACCCACAGACACTTTTCTGAGGTCGGAGGGCTGCAGTAATTTATGGGCATAGAGATTCAAATTTGAGGGCAGTTTAGCAAAAGCAGGCATGTATCTGCCTGGGGCTTCAGCAGACTCTTTTTAAAGGCTATCTTTCTGTTGCCTTGTTCTTTGTAAGATGGTCCCAAGAAGAGAAGGTTTTCCTGGTGTCTCTCCTTCCTCTGCCACAACACACATAACTTTTATCTCATTGTTTCCTTATTGCTAGCCCCCCAGCAGTGACTGATCACTGTGTTCCCAGCTCTGGTTTGCTTTTCTCTGGCTACGCTAGTTCCTTCTCAGCCATAAACCCCTGTAATTGGCAGTCCCACATTGCAGTAACCAAGTGTACTGGCTAGTTTTGTGTCAACTTGACAGAAGCTGGAGTTATCACAGAGAAAGGAGCTTCAGTTGAGGAAATGCCTCTGTGAGATCCAGCTGTGGGGCATTTTCTCAATTAGTGATCAAGGGGGAAAGGCCCCTTGTGGGTGGGACCATCTCTGGGCTGGTAGTCTTGGGTTCTATAAGAGAGCAGGCTGAGCAAGCCAGGGGAAGCAAGCCAGTAAGAACATCACTCCATGGCCTGTGTATCAGCTCCTGCTTCCTGACCTGCTTGAGTTCCAGTCCTGACTTCCTTGGTGATGAACAGCAGTGTGGAAGTGTAAGCTGAATAAACCCTTTCCTCCCCAATTTGCTTCTTGGTCATGATGTTTTGTGCAGGAATAGAAACCCTGACTAAGCCACCAAGTAAATCAAAACTCTTGAAGCTAATACTTAACCAAGCAGATTTATGTAGCAATAAATTCTCAATTCACAATATGCCAATGAAATAATGTCAGAACCAACTGATAATGATAAAAGCTGCCCACCTAGATTAGACAAATTATTTCAATTATTCTAACCTTTAAGATATCATGACTACCTGTGGCTATTTAAGGCCACACTGGTTCAGGTTCTTCTTCCTGTCCCTCTGCCTCCATCTTGGCTTCCTCTCTCCTCCTGAGACACTGTCTCTGCAACTCTTAGCTCTGCCTCCCTTTTCCCTGTCTAATCATAGGCCTTATGCTGCACTAATATTTAATGTAATTGGACAGGGAAAATCCTGTCACAAGAAGAGACCAGAGGAAGAAGAAAAGAGACAAGAAGATAAGGAGAAGAGAAGGTCATGACGAGGCTGGATGGATTAGGAGCACATGGCCAGGAGAAAGGAACCCTGAGGATCACCTGGGTAAGAATCAAACAGCAAGTACCAAGGGACATATGGCTGGGATGGAAGGTAGAGTAGCTCCAAACCTGCCCAATCTAGGCTAATAGCTTATAAATAAAATACTTGGATTGTGTGTCTCTTATCCGGTCTAACTAGAATAAATAATTTTATTTAAATTTTCTCCTTAAAATGTCTAAGAATATAGTGCTGATTCCCTGAGGTGCTCTGTCTTAAGTGTGGCTTAGTTATTGCCTGTCATTAAGAGTAGAGAGCCACCTCCGGTGGTCAATTTCTCTTCGATGAACTCTAGTTTTATTCCTGTTTTTTTTTTTTTTTGTAAAGATTCTATTTTATGTTGCTGTCAAACTAAAGATTTCCAGCCATCATTTTTTTAATAGCTGCTGTCAAAACATCTGTGGTTAGTCACTTCCCCCTGTTCTTTCGATTAAACATCTACTCACAGGTGTATGGCTTAGTTTATTGCTCTAAGAACTGCTTACTGATAAAGTCTCTGCTGTGTTCAACAGTGCCCTTAGGTTTGAACATCCCTACAGTCCATACCAAATACAATCAACCTTTGAAGAAAGAGTCTAAAGTGTCTGTTCTCATGTCTTATCTCACCTCTTTGGAGAAAAGCACCATCTATCCTATTGATTCTGAATCAGAGCTTGAGGGAGGGACATGCCCCCCCCCCCATCAACCCCCCCATGTTGCTTTGCCATCATGTCCCAAGTAGTGGGGTCCACAGTATGCTGACAGAGTTCCAGCTTTTTGCTCCTGCTCAGCAAAGGAAATTCGTGATTACCTGAATAAGCAGTGGTTTTCAATGTCAGTTCAGGAAAGTGTTGAAACGCACTAAGACTCCTAAGGAGGTAGCTTTTTCCCCCCTCTTTTGACATTGGATTCTCAAAAACAAACCATCAAATCTGAGGTCTCAGGCTAAGTTGGACTTTTGGGAACAGGCAGGACAAAGTTTGAGATGTCCAACACAGCTCCCCACAGCTTTGCTAGAACAGGGGACTGAATAGGAGAGCAGCCTATGTTCTTCTTAGCCTGCCTCTCCTGCATGGCTTCTATCATGGTTTCAGTGTGAAGTGTTCCTCACAGGCTCTAAGTACTTAAGTACTTAGCTCTCAGCTTTGGGGAGGCTCTGGAAGCTTGGAGATATTGAACCTAGCCGTAGAGGTTAGATGTAAGCCACTAGAGGTAGGCCTTTGAGTGTCATAGCCCAATCTCACTTCAGATCTTACTTTCTGCCTCTTGATTCACCATGCGCCCTTCACCGTGAACACAATTCTCTCAGTGGCCATTGCTTTCCTGATCCTTGTGACCTCTATTCCTTGAAGCCAAACACTTAAATAACTGAGCATTCTTTAATATGCTTCTGTGAGGGATTTTAGTCACTGTGGTATAAAGCAACTCATAAAGCCTCCCTGTCCTAAGTAAGCTGAGACGAAGGTGCTTGGGTACCCACTGCCCTTATCCTATTGTGTCTTCAGTGCAGCTTCTGCCACATGAGATGAGGGCGGGGGAGCATAGCCCTAGGTCTTCCAGATGTTCTTACCTGGGATAGAGGTTGTGTACCCCAAACTGGGAATAAAATGCAGGTGGTCTGGTCCTCCTTGAAATCCTATAGCCCCAGACTGAGAACTGAAAAAGGGTGTGGCCCTGTGTTCTCATCTTCACCAGCCTCCCAGTTCTGAGTAGAGTATGGGTAGATGTGTAACATCACCAGCTTGCACTCCTGTGGAGACTTAGTAGATTTTCTTTTTTTTTTTTTAAAGATTTATTTATTGATTATATGTAAGTACACTGTAGCTGTCTTCAGACACTCCAGAAGAGGGAGTCAGATCTCATTACGGATGGTTGTGAGCCACCATGTGGTTGCTGGGATTTGAACTCCAGACCTTCGGAAGAGCAGTCGGGTGCTCTTACCCACTGAGCCATCTCATCAGCCCAGATTTTCTTGACTAGATATTTCTCCATTTGTTGTATGCACTTAGATGTTTGCTAAAGATTAAGTTAAAAATCTTTTTTTTTTTGCCAGCTATGGTTATTTTCTTGGGGGAGAAGGTTTGCAGAGACCCCTAAACTGTTAATCTGACTCTCAGTTCCTCCTTTCTACTCCAGGGTCCCTGGGGTACCCTCATTCACTAATGCTGTGCATTTGTTGCCTGGATTTCCCCCTCCGTGTCAGGGTTGAACCCAGGGCTCTCTATCAAGCTATGGCTGCAGCTCGGTTATACTATTCTTACTGGGCCTTTCTTTATGTTTTAACACAAGGAAAGCAACATACTATTCTTTTGCTTCTTGTTGACTGGGAAGAAAAGCAAAGAAAAAGCCTACCATGCTCTCTCTCCATGCTCTGTCTCCATGCTCTCTCTCTCTCTCTGCCCTCTCTCCTTTTGGTTGAGGTTCCTTAGAAGGAAAGGTGTGTGGTAAAATCTCCACACACACACATGTTAATGACAGGTGGTTTCAGTGGTGAGACATTGGTTAATTATTCTGTGTTTTGAATGTAACAAGATGTGCCTGCTCTGTGCAACTGATCCTGTTAAATAGACCTGAAACCCATGGATTTACAGTGTGTGGCTCTCAGGGAAAGGCCACACAAGCCTTGTAACTCCAGGAAGAGATGGGAGGTATTTACTGAAATTTCTTTGTTAAATACTGCCTAATAGGGCAAGAAGTTGGGAGCTGTGTTGGATATCTCAAACTTTGCCCTGCCTATCCCAAAAACTTTAACTTGGTCTGAGACCTCCGATTTGATGATTGTGTTTTGAGAACCTAATGTCAAAATAGGAAAAGAAAGCTACCTCCTTGAGAGGCCTAGTGAGTTTCTGCATTTTCCCCAAAACTGGCATTGAAAATCACTGCTCATTCAGGTAATGACGAATTACCATTGCTGAGCCAGAGCAAGAAGCTGGAACTTTGTCTGCACAACTCTGTCCTGCTACTTGGAAACGGGATGAGGAGACATTTTCAAGCCATTGACAACTTAGCTTCAGATCCCTTGTGTTTTTGCTTTTTTATTTGTTTGTTTTTGTTTATTTTTTATTTGTTTTTCTGAAAACTAAATTTGCCTTAAGTTAATCTCCTGGAAACCATGTTTTCGTATATTTAATGTTTTGGGGCAGTGCAATTAAAACGTAAAAATATTTAAACTGTAATATATTAAGGCACCTGACTGTTTTGTGACTTTCCCCAAGAGACATCAACAAACACCGTAGGGCTCTAATGACAGGTCAAAGAAAGGGTCCCAGTCTGTGCTGAACTAGAGTTTCTTGGGTTACCTCATAGGAGCCCAGGTGACTCAAGAGTGGCTGCATCAAAAGCCCATCAGCTTTGACAAGCACATTCCCAGCGCTCCAGCGGACAGTCTCCTCTCCCCGGTAACCAGGCTCCTGCCCTCCAGAGCCCGTTTCTTGCCTGGAGTCCTTCCTCCTTCCATGAGGCAATGGTTCTTTTCAGAGGAGCCATACATGCTGAGGAGAAAGACCCATTCCTGAGGGTTGGTGGAAGCAAGTAACCTTCCAACCTGGAGATTTCATGCTTTTGTTCTCTCACGAGAGCACTGTTTCCTCCCATGAAGAAAGCTTCTCTCCATATTTATATTAAACTCATAAACCAAAGAAAATTTGATAACCATACGCAATATAAGACAAACAGCAAACCGACTCAGTTTTGTTCATTTCTCCATCTCTTTAATACCTTTTCTTTTCTTCGGATCTCTTCTTTGGACGTGGGACTCCTCCCCTCATGTTTACAAGTCCTTCTGTGCGGAACTGAAGGCTCTCCTGTTCCAGGACTGATCTGAGGTAGGCAATTCGTTTACACTTGTTTGGAAAACCGAGGCAGGAGCCCACCTGTGCTGCCTAATTATGCAAACAAGCTGGATCAACAGAAACTCAGTCAACGACTTGTGAATCCTTAACAGAAGCAGGAAAAAGACTGCCTACTCTGGGCAGCTTTTCAGTGGGATTTGAGAAAGGAAACTGAGACCAAGAGCTTCTAGCCCTCGGGTACACATCCATCCCTGGGTAAGTTAACATTTTGATGTTTGTTTCCTGAGTTTTAAAGAGGGGTTGATAGACTTAATACTTCTCTGGCCCCTTCCAGGCAGAACAGCCACCATCAGCTACAAACACGACTGTCCTGGCTTGTTATTATGGCTGTGCTAAGATGCCACAGGTTTTTCTTGTTGTTTTGCAATTTACAGTTTGTAATCCCTGTTGAAGAAAAGTCCGGGTGGGAACTCAGAGCGGGAACCTGGAGGCAGGAACTGAAGCAGGTGATGCCCCCTGGCTTGTCCCCCATGGCTTTTCAACCCTTTACTTTCTCATATAGTCCAGGACCGGCTGCCTAAGGGTGGCACTGAGCACAGTGAGCTGGGCCCTCCATATCAATCATTAATCAAGAAAATGTCCCAAAGGCTTGCCCACAGGCAATCCGTTGGAGCCATTGTCTCAATTGAGGTTTCTCTTCCTAGAGAATTCTGGCTTGTGTCAAGATGGCAAAACAAACAAACAAACAAACAAAACAAACAAAACCCCCCAACCCCCCCAAAACAAAAAAACAAAAACAAAATGAAGCAAAACAAACCCCAAATATTGGTGCTTTGACTGTTTTTTTTTTCATTATATATGAGAAGACCCTGATCTTCTTTATAGAATTCCATGTGAACAGTGACAGTTCCCGGCGCACTACCATGTAGCCTGCAGAATTGGTAATTCAGTTTGCATTAGAGCATCTCTTCTTCCACAGATAATTCTAACAGTAATGGTTCTGCTTCCAGCACGCTGGCCAAGAGTTTTAAAAGCATTTCAGTCGTTATTTGTGTCCATGTCACAGTGGAACGTATGGCCTGTTTGGGATTTGAAAGTTCAGCACCAGCCATATGACCAGCGTAGGGAGGCTCCAGTAGTTAGCTTCTCGTTGTCTGCCTTTTACCTCCCTTCCTTGGGCCCTCCCTTGCACAAGACTGAAAGATGGGTGTCGGCAAACCCTGGGAAACGACCATAGGGACATTTGTTTCTTATCATTGTGCTCAGGGCCTTCTCTTTGAGACTAAGAATTGAAGTGACTTGCCCAAACAAATATGGCTGTTCACAGTGGAACCAGGCCCGAGGTTTCTGAATAAACTACTGTATTGGCCCAAACCCGGTTTCCTTAGTAAAAAAGCTCCTTGCCTGTCTCTTTTCACCCAGATTAACTTGTTTGCCTCAGGCTCTTCCTGGAGTTTGGAGTCCTTGTTAGCACATGCATGCTTTCTCTGTTGCTCTGTTGGCCCCAGGAGTATTTCTCCCCACCCCTCTGATCCATTATTGTTAGCGCCAGAAACATGGGATGTTTAAAAGAAGAGAATGGTCTAGAAACATGGGGACATTCTTCTGTGGGCCAGTTGCTGCCTTTCGTGTCTTAGGGGACAGGGCTGGCTCTTGAGGGAACCACAGCCACTGGGTTCTCATTCATGACTGACGTGGAATTTACTATGCAGTCCAGTATGGTCTTGAAATTGACTTCAATCCTCCTGCCTCAGCATCCTGAACACATGGGATCACAGGTGTGAGTCACTGTAGCCAGCTCTGTCCAGAGATATCTGATTGGAGTGTGTGTGCACTCGCGTGTGTGTTCTCTGCAACCACCACATCCAGCAGAGCAATGATCAGCACACAATTCCGTTCAGCGTGACTAAATAGCTGGTATTGGTTCAAACTGTGGGAATCTGACCCCCAGTAGTTTAGGCATATTAAAGCAGCCCACAATTTGGTGGAAACTTTCCTGGTTACACGTGCACAATGAAGCCCATATAAACCTCCTTGAAGAACAAAGTAAGCTAAATAAAGATCGGACATGACTTTGTTGAAATCCTTTGTAAAGTACCCCTGACACATTCGGTAGAGATGAGTTCTGTAGATTGAGAAAAATAAGCTCACGATAGGAGTCTTGGGGAGTGTCTGGTGTGGTCCCCAGCTCACTCAGATAGCACAAAGATCACCGTGTTATTAACTACGTCCGCTTCCAGAACTCTGGGCAGGTAGCAGGGTGTATATCCCTTCCTTGAAGGAACAGCCCTGTGTGTTTAACATTCCAGATTCCCTAGTGTTTATGAGCACAAAGACCTCTGTGCCTCCCCCAGGGGCATCTTTACCTGCCCATTGATTCTTAATTGCTGGGCAATTCTGTCAGGCCTTGGTGAGTCTTCAACTTTTTTTTGGTCAAATATTTTTCTGGGTCAAATATCATTTAATACAAATTATTAGGGCAAATGGTCTTCTATGGCCAGTGCTGCCACCGCCTGGGGTCTGCCATTATTTCCTTCCCTCGGTGTTTGTGTCCCCTGACTTCTGCTTCACACGCTCTCCTCAGCCCTTTGGAGAAGCTCCATGGAGCCCTGTAGGCTCAGGTAGACTGCTCCCGAAAGCAGTTTCCCACCCGAGCCCTCTCATAACCATGACTCTACCCTGTGTGCCATGTGGGCACCGTCCACCACACCCCTGTGTATTATTGTCTTCACCCTGCCTTCTCCTTATCCTCTGCTCTTCCTTTCAGGCCGGCTGCAGTGTTGCAGGCTCTTCAGTAGGTGGCAACCTTCACAAACAGAAATCAGGCAATTTCTCAGCTGCCAGAATAGTTACCTCAGCTGCTCTTGCTCCCTAATTAGAGACACTTGCTTCCTCTGAGCTGCAGAAGCTGCTCCCAGTGTGATTGTTCTGGGAGGGGGCGGGGGCAATCTGAGTTGTTTGAGTGACCCCACTTTCCACATCTCATGCTTAGACCAGAAAATGGGGACTCATGCTCTTCACTGTTTGCTCTCAAGAACACGGAAGTGCCTTCTCTCCATGAAGTATTTCCAGCTTTGGTACAGAATTTTTCTTTTGAAGGGGTGATAATGATCTTTATCATCAAAGTAATGGAAGGGAGAAAATATTTTTTGAAACACAAGGCTACACCATTAGTTGTAAACAAAGGCATGAAAAAAAGAACAACCCACACACATTATTGGTGATTCTGTCTCCAGTTAACAAGAAGAGAGAGTTGGTGTCTATGAAATGGGAAAATCAGAGATTTTTGGTACTTGGGAATTTGCTGGAGCAATCAAAGGCATTATGGTTTAGGCCACTCTGAGGTCTCACTATCAGGTCTCTCTGAGTCTACACTATCAGGCCACTCTGAGATCACACCATCAGCTCACTCCGAGGTCATACCATCAGCTCAAGATGAGGTCACTCCTACAGTCCATGCTGAGATCACACTTACAGTCCACCTGAGATCACACCTACAGGCCACTCTGAGGTCACACCTACAGGCCACTCTGAGGTCACACCTACAGGCCACTCTGAGGTCACACCTACATGCTACTCTGAGGTCACACCTACAGGCCACTCTGAGGTCACACCTCAGGCCCTCTTCAGGGTCACACCTTCAGGCTAGCCTTTAGTTCTATATCTTCACCATCTGTTGCCAGGCACTGAAGGAGTCTGGGTAGGCAAGTGGGTGTGCTTCCTTTCCTCACTGTGCCCTCCAGAACGTTGGGTCACTGGTATCAATTTTACCTCCAGGGATGAGTTTCCTGGGTCATCCGATGCCTAGGCCACTTTCCCTTCAGATGGTCTTCAGCAAGAGATCAGATCAGTGGAAAGGAACGAGACTGTCTTTCAGCAAAGGAGACGTACACTTCTAAGCGTACACTGTGGTCTTCGAAGAGCACCGTGGGAAAGCTTGTTCTCATTTTTTAACAATGTTTTGATGACCTCAAGCAAGAAAGTTTCTTAGTCTTATTTCAGAGCCCTTGGCAATGGAGTGATAGCTATTCTGGGGCCACTCTGTGGGCCCTTGGCTCTATGTGGTTTTGGTATTCCTGTGTTGTGCATGCACTGTTTAGCATGTGCGTCTCGAATTACCCGAGTGTCATTCCAGGCAGGTTTAGTCTATTCTCTCATTTGTTCTTTGAATCAAAGGCAATTTATTCCTGAGAATACTTGTATCCGATCTGAGAAGGGGTGATTCCAGTGGTCTCTGAATACCTAGAATATGCAATGATGAATCTTTGGTTTCTGTTGAGCTTACAACATCAGACCTCAGGACTAGGAACCTAGTTTCTTCTTGTTAAGATAACACTGATTGACCCTCTCTCCCTACCTATTCAACATTGTACTTGAAGTCCTAGCCAGAGCAATTAGACAACAAAAGGAGATCAAGGGGATACAAATCGGAAAAGAAGAAGTCAAAATATCGCTTTTTGCAGATGATATGATAGTATACATAAGTGACCCTAAAAATTCCACCAGAGAACTCCTAAGCCTGATAAATAGCTTCGGTGAAGTAGCTGGATATAAAATTAACTCAAGCAAGTCAATGGCCTTTCTGTACACAAAGGATAAACAGGCAGAGAAGGAAATTAGGGAAACAACACCCTTCTCAATAGTCACAAACAATATAAAATACCTTGGCGTGACTCTAACTAAGGAAGTGAAAGATCTGTATGACAAGAACTTCAAGTCCCTGAAGAAAGAAATTAAAGAAGATCTCAGAAGATGGAAAGACCTCCCATGCTCATGGATTGGCAGGATCAACATTGTAAAAATGGCTATCTTACCAAAAGCAATCTACAGATTCAATGCAATCCCCATCAAAACTCCAATTCAATTCTTCAACGAATTAGAAAGGGCAATCTGCAAATTCATCTGGAACAACAAAAAACCTAGGATAGCAAAAACTCTTCTCAAGGATAAAAGAACCTCTGGTGGAATCACCATGCCTGACCTAAAGCTGTACTACAGAGCAATTGTGATAAAAACTGCATGGTACTGGTATAACGACAGACAAGTAGACCAATGGAACAGAATTGAAGACCCTGAGATCAACCCACATACCTATGGTCACTTGATCTTTGACAAGGGAGCAAAAACCATCCAGTGGAAAAAAGACAGCATTTTCAACAAATGGTCCTGGCACAACTGGCGGTTATCATGTAGAAGAATGCGAATTGATCCATTCCTATCTCCTTGTACCAAGGTCAAATCTAAGTGGATTAAGGAACTCCACATAAAACCAGAGACACTGAAACTTATAGAGGAGAAAGTAGGGAAAAGCCTTGAAGATATGGGTACAGGGGAAAAATCCCTGAATAGAACAGCAAAGGCTTGTGCTGTAAGATCGAGAATCGATAAATGGGACCTCATAAAGTTGCAAAGCTTCTGCAAGGCAAAAGACAATGTCAATAAGACAAAAAGACCACCAACAGATTGGGAAAGGATCTTTACCTATCCTAAATCAGATAAGGGACTAATATCCAATATATATAAAGAACTCAAGAAGGTGGACTCCAGAAAGTCAAATAACCCCATTAAAAATGGGGCTCAGAACTGAACAAAGAATTCTCACCTGAGGAATACCGAATGGCAGAGAAGCACCTGAAAAAATGTTCAACATCCTTAGTCATCAGGGAAATGCAACTCAAAACAACCCTGAGATTCCACCTCACACCAGTCAGAATGGCTAAGATCAAAAATTCAGGTGACAGCAGATGCTGGCGAGGATGTGGAGAAAGAGGAACACTCCTTCATTGTTGGTGGGATTGCAAGCTGGTACAACCACTCTGGAAATCAGTTTGGTGGTTCCTCAGAAAATTGGACATAATACTACCAGAGGATCCAGCAATACCTCTCCTGGGCATATATCCAGAAGATGTTCCAACTGATAAGAAGGACACATGCACCACTATGTTCATAGCAGCCTTATTTATAATAGCCAGACGCTGGAAAGAACCCAGATGCCCCTCAACAGAGGAATAGATACAGAAAATGTGGTACATTTACACAATGGAGTACTACTCAGCTATTAAAAGGAATGAATTTATGAAATTCCTAGGCAAATGGATGGATCTGGAGGGCATCATCCTGAGTGAGGTAACATATTCACAAAGGAACTCACACAATATGTACTCACTGATAAGTGGATATTAGCCCAAAAACTTAGGATACCCAAGATATAAGATACAATTTGTTAAACGCATGAAACTCAAGAAGAACGAAGACCAAAGTGTGGACACTGTGCCCCTTCTTGGAATTGGGAACAAAACACCCATGGAAAGAATTACAGAGATAAAGTTTAGAGCTGTGAAGAAAGGATGGACCATCTAAAGACTGCCATATCCAGGGATCCATCCCATAATCAGCTTCCAAATGCTGACACCATTGCATACACTAGCAAGATTTTGTTGAAAGGACCCAGATATAGCTGTCTCTTGTGAGACAATGCCGGGGCCTAGCAAACACAGAAGTGGATGCTCACAGTCAGCTATTGGATGGATCACAGGGCCCCCAGTGGAGGAGCTAGAGAAAGTACCCAAGGAGCTAAAGGGAACTGCAACCCCATAGGTGGAACATTATTATGAACTAACCAGTACCCCAGAGCTCTTGACTCTAGCTGCATTTGTATCAAAAGATGGCCTAGTTGGCCATCACTGGAAAGAGAGGCCCATTGGACTTGCCATCTTTATATGCCCCAGTACAGGGGAATGCCAGGGCCAAGGGGTGGGGGTGGGTGGGTGGGGACTGTGGGGGGGGAGTGTATTGGGGACTTTTTGGATAGCATTGGAAATGTAATTGAGGAAAATACCTAATTAAAAAAAAAGACTGATTGACCAATAGAAAGTAGTGTAACTGGACTTCTAGGGTGCTGAAACGACTCTGTAATGTATATATCATTGCCAGTTGTAACTAATGTAGCACCCTGGGTCAGAATTACCCTTGTGAGGAGACTGTGAGGGATTGTAGAGGGAAGATCTTTGTGCTTTCTTCTCAATTTTCTGTGGGAAGCCATTATAACCATTAAAACTGATGTGGAAAAATAAGACTTAAAATTTTTTAATATATTATATATATATGTGTGTGGTTGTGTGTGTGTGAGTGCAGTGCCCAGAGAAGCCAGAAGGGAGTGTTGGACAGCTGTTAACAACAAACGTGGGTGCCAGGAACCAAATTCTGGTCCTCTGCATGAGGTACATGGTTTCAACTCTGAGCCATCACTAGCCCAAGTCTTTTTTCTTTTTTTTTTTTTAAGTTAAGCAATAACCAAAATAAAAAGAAAGGGAAAGGAACAGCACATAGTCTAAAACAAAAGCCAGAAGATGTGTGTGTGTGTGTTTAAATCTGTCTTAAGAACATCCACACATATACTACTGTATTTGCATGCTTTAATGATTAAAATAGTCCACATTAGTATTCTGAGAGGACCTTTTTCTTTCTGGCCCCTTGGTCCTAGCAAGTTCAGATTTATGATATGCTGAGAGGGCTTTCTACACTGGAATTTGTGGGGGGGCTGATGAACATATTTGTTGAGAATGAACCATAAGTTTATTTCTATAGAAAACAACAAGGACAAGCCTTACAGCACTATACAACTTTTATTAGTTTTAATACTGGCAAAGGAATGGTATCCTCTGTCACCTCTGTTTCATCTCTGCCTATCCTCATTGAGCTGGTCTGACACTGTCTAGGTGATGAGGGATGGCAGTTTGTGTCATAACCCTTACTGTCATTTGTGAACTCTCTTCTCATGTGTGTATTCTTGCCCAGAGTTCTCTAGCAAGTTAGACTCATTTGCACTTTAGGATTGCTTACATATCAAAACAATACAGACAGACAGACAAACACACCCTCAGTCAAAAAGGAATATAGAACTGACAGAAGATTCAGAGGTTAAGAACACACACACACACACACACACACACACACACACACACACACACACACTGTTCTTACATAGGACTCAAGTTTGGTTCCCAGCACAAATATTAGGTGCTTTACAATTATCTGCAACTCCAGCTCTGGGGCATCTGATGAACTCTTATGGCCTCCACAGGAACTACACACATGCCTACATACCCCCCCCCCCCCAGTGTTCATAATTGAAAACAAAATAGTTGGTTAAATGAATAGCTGTTGTGCTGGCTAGTCTTAAGTCAACTTGACACAAACTAGCACTATCTGAAAGGTGGGAACTTTAACTGAGAACATGATTACATAAGATCCAGCAGTCAGGCATTTTCTTAGTGACTGATGTGAGAATGCCTAGTCTATTGTGGGTGGTACCATCCCTAGTCTGGTGTTCCTGGGTTCTATAAAAAAAGGCATGGAGAGCAAGTCAGTAAGCAGCTCTCCTCCATGGCCTCTGCATCAGCTCCTGCCTCTAGAAACAACCTGCTCAATTTGAATTCCTGTCTTGACTTTTGTCAATGACGAATAGTACTGTGGAAGTGCAAGCCCAATAAACCCTTTCCTCCTTAACTTACTTTTTGGTCATGGTGTTTCACTGCAGCAATAGAAACCCTAACAAAGACACCTAACATTTACTAGATAATGAGAATATAGATAATTTACTATAGGCAGAAGGAGTGGTTGAAAACTGTTATATTTATAAATGTTTTAATCTTGATGTTAATTTTTCCCTTTTCATCTCTAATCTTACTAATTTGGCTGTTCTCTGATTTGTTTGCCTAAGAGCTTGATATGTATGTATATATAGGTATATATATATATATATATATATATATATATATATATATATACCCAGTCTATATCTATAGCTATCACGTCTTTGCTTCATTGATTCTCTGTGTTACACATTGAGTCTCTGTTTCACTTACTGCTGCCCTGACCTTTATTAGTCTTTGTTATCTATTCCTTGAGGGTTTGAGTTGTTCTTGCTTTTCTAAGAGCTTGGGGTGCATCATTAGGTTATTCATTTGAGCTCTTTTAGAATATTTTTTTTTTTTTAAAGATTTATTTATTTATTATATGTAAGTACACTGTAGCTGTCTTCAGACATTCCAGAAGAGGGCGCCAGATCTCGTTGCGGATGGTTGTGAGCCACCATGTGGTTGCTGGGAGTTGAACTCTGGACCTTCGGAAGAGCAGTCGGGTGCTCTTACCCACTGAGCCATCTCACCAGCCCTTAGAATATTTTTTTAATAAAAGCATTTATATTTATGAATTTCTCTTGGATCTTTATCTGCTGAACCCCAGAGGTCCAGGTAAGTTGTGCTTTCACTTTCATTTGATGATAGAAATTATTCCTGATTTCTTTAACGACTCATTGGCCATTCAAAAGAGCATTGTTCAGCATCAACATAGTACTGTAGTTTCCATGGTTTCTCTTGCTATTGATTCTTACTTTTACTGTATTATGATCTGATAAGATATAATAAATTATTTTTATCCTTTGATATATTGTTAAGAGTTACTTTGTGGCCTAGAATGTGGCCTATTTTAGAGAAAAAATTATGGGATGCAAAAATAATGCACATTCCATATTTATTACATGGGATATTTTGTAGATATTTGTTAAATGCATTTCATCTAGGCTATGGATTAACTCTGAAGTTTCTTTGTTGATGTTTCAGCTTGGATGATAATGGAATTGAGGTCACCTACTCTTTATTATAATGATCTGACCTCTTATGACCATTAGTGTCCATTATATAAAATTAGAAACCCCAAGCTTACTGCATATATATTACAGTTATTATATATTTTGGAGGAATTTTTTCTTTTATCAACACACAATGGTTCTAATTATCTCTTTTGAGTGATTTTGGGTTGAAGTCTGTTTTAGCAGATATCAGAATAGTTACTCTAATTTGTCCTTGGGTTCCATTTGCTGGATAAATTGATTTCTGTATTTTTAAACTTTCAATCTGTGTCTTTGCCAGAAAAGCACATTTCTTGAATTCCATTTTCTTTGATCTGGTCTGCTGGGGAGTAATATAAAGGCTCAATCTAAAGTAATGTCTGTCTGCCACTATCAGTACCATTTAGCAGTCATTTCCTAATGCTAACAACTTCTTTTTCTACTTGCTTAATGCCACAGTTAAGACTATTTAGCATATAATTCTGGGATGACTCCTTTGGGTTTCTGTGAAGGTTTTCAGTCTTAGCATCAATGCTAGCACCAAAGTGATTTCTATTTTTCCTGATATGAAGAGATAACATCTTAGGGGGGGCGTTTTTCCACTAGCATGGATGACTTTGGAGCTGAACAGTTCACAAGGATCCCTGCCCCCTCATATGGTCAGAGCTTTGAGCATCGTGTGCCACATCAATTGGGAACTTCTGTTCCTCTGATATAAAAATTACCACAGGACTTTTGCAATCACAGAAAAATCATTCCGATAGTTATCTCTAACACATGTATTCACATTTTTCTTCAGTCTATGCTGCTATAGCCTAGAAGATGCAGATCTTAGAATTCCAAATAGGACCTCTT
Organism: Mus caroli; assembly: GCF_978045245.1. Classification (NCBI taxonomy): domain Eukaryota; kingdom Metazoa; phylum Chordata; class Mammalia; order Rodentia; family Muridae; genus Mus; species Mus caroli. The sequence continues at coordinate 72,434,272 of NW_028227261.1, forward strand.
TAAATTCTAAAAAACCCTACACCCACACAGATCATCTGTAAGTAGAGTTAAATTTAGTTTAGAGAACTCAGAAGAATAGAATTTAGTTGAAGTCAGTCAGAATTAGATTGAATTTGAATTGATTCACGTATTGAATCAGAAAGGGATTGAACTGAGTGGAGAAGAATCTGAGAATGAACTACGAAGAGGTTGAGTTTTATAAAGACAGAGATCTGCAGAGGATGTATTGAGCAGCTTGGTAGAGACTTGGCTTTACAAGGGACAGAGTCATCCGACACATATTAAACATTTCAGAGCCTTTATTCATTGCTCCAAAAGTCTTTTCAGCATGCCTATTTGACATGACTCCTGACACTTTCTATATAGAAAGGGTGGAATGCTCATCCATAGGTATCCTTCTTGGCTATCCCTCTTCGCCTTTCAGTCCTTCCTTCTTCCATTCATTTTAAAACCACAAAGGAGTCAGCTTCCCCTTCTTCCTTAGAACAGAAGAGTGTTTAACTCTTCTTTGACAGCCAGGCTGTTTTTTCTTTTTCTTTCTCTGTTGTGATAAAACACCCAGATAAAAGCTACTTAAGGGAGAAGAGGCTTACTTTGGTTCATAGTTCAAGAGCAGTCCACATGGCAGGGAAATCACGGTAGCAGGCTCTTGAAGCAGTTGGTTGTGCTGCCTGGACAGTCAGATCAGGAAACAGGGATAGAGGCATGGTCAGTTAGCTTTCCACCATTTTATATCACCTAAGATCTTCTGCCTAGAGAATGGTGCCACCCACAGGATGGTTAGTCTCAGATCAGTGAGCATAATCAAGATAATCCATCACAGGCAAGACCATAGGTCCTTAGATAATTCTGTAGCCTGCCAAGTTGACAATGAACATTATCCAGGTCACAGACATTCGAACTCAGTGTTCAACATAAACCCCAGAAGCTCAGCAAGTGTGTTCTAGAAATGACTCTATCCTAGAAAGGCATGGGAAAATTGCTAAGACCATATGCCTTTCCCGATTGACTTACCTTAGTGGGACTAATGACTTACGAAATGCTTCTCTTTCTTCTCTTTGCTTGCCAGATCACCAGGACTGTTGGCATGTGATGACATGAAGAATAAAGAGGAAAACTCATTGTTCACTCATTTTCCATTGCCAAGATATATTAATATGCCAAGACAATTGCCCATAGGCAATTTCATCTTCAGCAGTTGAGCTACTTGAGGTCAACTGATATTTAATATTAAGTATTCAATGGAAAAATTCTATAAATAAATGTCATGATTAATTAATTTATTAATTTATTTATTTATGGTGGTACTAGAGGTTGAGCCCAAGGCCTGTGCTAATACTTGTAAATTTTAAATAGCCTGCTATCCTGTGGACTGTGTTGATATCCTGGATCCCCCTTGCTTGGGACATGGGTTATCCCTTTATCTTGATTACATGCTGCTGTACTGTGCTTCAGTTTCATGCAGTGTATGCACAGTGGGTGGGGACAGTACTTTCTATGGGACATGGTCTTTTGTGTGGTTCAGGCATGTGCTGAGAACATTGAACCACAAACCCCAAAGATAAGGGAGACTGTTGTAATTGTAAATCAGCATGCACTCTTGGAAAGTCTTATAACTCTTGATGTTATTTGATCAAAGTGGCAGTGACAGTTTACTTTAATAGAAGTGTGCCAAACCGACCTTGATGAGAACATACTGCTGTGTGAAACATGGGCGGGTTAAAAATCTCTACAAAAAGACTTTAAAAATTATCAATTTATTTGGTGAACCTTCAAGTAGCCACAATGGCATTGGGTCTAATTTTCAAAGGCAAATAAGATGACAGACACTTGATTTGTATTAAGTACTGGGTGTAAAAGATGCAGAAGTTGTGGCCTTTTCCTTCAAGGAAGCTGAGAACCTTATTAGTGGAATTAATCTAAATGAAAACAGAAGCATTTGTGCTACAAGAGTCTATTTGAGGACTGAATCGCTGGATAAAGCTCCACATTGTCAGCTTTGGGGAAGGCAGGTATGTTATGATTTGTTACACTTAAAAGGGTAGAAGCAGCCTGAACTTCCACTGTGCTTGAGAAAGAAGTGTTGGTTACAGCAGAGGAAGGCAGGGGGGATTGCATTGAATCTGTAGATTGCTTTGGCAAGACGGGTTTGGAAGGCTGAGAGTTATGGAGATGGGTTGAATGGGGAGAGGACTAGTAAGATAAGATTCCATGTTAGAAGAGCTCCCTCTTTCTTCCTCCCTCCTTCCCTTCCTCCCTCAAGGTTGACCCTGAACATGTAATCTTCCTCCCCTAGTCCCTCTGACTGGAGGTGGTTATGGGCATGTATCACCATATCTGAGCTGAGGAGTGTTTCTTGATGCATTTGGTTTAGTGAGTTACAGTGTATTAGACTCGAGTTCTAGGGTTGAAAGACTAGTCTCCTCTTCCTAGATATGTTTATCCGCAGAGAACAGAGGATGGAATTATCTATGAGTACGTTTCAACTTATTGCAGAGTGACCGTTTGCTCCCACGTGTTTGTCATTCTTTCTCAGCAGAAACAGAGTGGAGAGATGTTGTAGTTGGATCTGCAGTATCCCCCAAAGTGCCATTTGATGGATCTGTGCTGCTATCCAGAGGCAGTGGGGCCGTTAAGGTGTAGGGTCTAGTAGATGAAGTGAGCCATTGAGTTGCTATCTTGAAGGGGACATTGGACACCCCCCTCCCCCAGTCTCTTTCTGTTTCTTTGTTTGTTTGTTTGTTTGTTTTTGTTTTTTGTTTTTTCGAGACAGGGTTTCTCTGTGTAGCCCAGCTGTCCTGGAACTCACTCTGTAGACTAGGCTGGCCTCGAACTTAGAGATCCGCCTGCCTCTGCCTCCCAAGTGCTGGGATTAAAGGTGTGCGCCACCACGCCCGGCCTCTTTCTGTTTCTTGTCTTTGCTTCTTGGCTGCCATGCCTCCTGACATAGTATATCATGTCACCACAGGACCACATCACACACAGCAACTTCTGAAACTGAGCCACAGTAAACTCTCCGCCTTTAAACTTGATTAGATATTTTGTCACAGAGACCAAAAGCTCCCTGATGCAGGGAAAGTTCGTACATTTTCGATGATACTGATATAAAGGGAAAAAATAAGTACTTGAGACTATTGTATTTTGTATAATAAGGATTAAAATTAACCTTGCTATTAATGCTGACATCATTTGTTTCTGCTGAGTTGCTAGTCTTTTATGAAACGAAGCCCACCTGGTGTATTTTGTCTTTAGGAAGAGACTTCTTATGTTCATCATCCATGGTGCTGTATTACTTAAGGGCGTTTTAGGAAGAACAGAATTAGCGTGGTTGACTGCAGAAGTTGCAGGGAAGGTGCTGATGGCATCAGAGGCCACCGTCAATGTGAGGAAGGAAGCCTCTCGCGTGTGTTGCTGTAGCAGAAGGACTGAATATGGTTCAGAAAACCCTGATGAATGAGAGGCAGCAGATGCTCAGGATACAGGCGTGCCCGAGTTTGGCACCCCTGCCCCATCTCTTTCCATTCTTCTTTCCAGATCCTCCCTCATTTTGCAAAATCCCCAGTTCTCTCCGCAGTAAAACCCACTCCTGATCTAATATTAGAGACACCGCCCTCTTCCCCATCTGCCTTTCACTTTTCTTCCTCGCCGTTATCTATTAGGCTTTCTTCTGGGCTGGAAATAGTTCCAGGATGTAGATGGTGGGTAAAGTAAAAAACAACCCTCTCCCCAAACCAGATTACTTCCGTTGACATTGACTTGAAAGCTACGGAAGGGAATACAAATTAGATTCTGTAAACTGGTGTTTAGAATTATTATAAGTTATTTTTATGTGTTTTAGTCATACTATTTGTAGTGTGTTAAGAGGCTTTAAAGATACATATATATATATATATATATATATATATATATATATATATATATATATATATATTGTCAAATAACAACTATGAAATGATCCGTTATTTAGAACTCCCTGGGGGAGAGAAGGGTGGTGTGGAGTTGCCATAGGTGGATGGTGATGTGGCCGGGTGACAGAGAGGGATAGTCTGATAGCTTTGTCATGTCTATACAAGAGGTCTTTTATTTTTAAAGGATTAGAGTGATCCTTCAACTTAGTTTCAGTCTTTTACTAGAAACTTAGAAGGATAAGGAGGCTGCATACAGTCAGAGGAGTCAGGCTGCAGGAAGGATGTCTGGATTGTTTTGACCTTCAGAGCCTTTCAGCACTTTGTGCAAATAGCATCCTGTGTCCTTCTAACAAATGAAAATGCATCCTTAAGGATCAGTGCTCTGAATATGGAAATATGGAGCTCCATGTCGTGGTGGTATACGGACTGGTGACTGAATGCATACTTAGAATACTACAGGCCTTGTACTTACAGGTCAAAAAACAACCTTGGATGGACGGTGTCTGTGTGTGTTTCCTATGGAACAGGAAACTGGCCTTGGTTTGGACTCAGGACAATGTCCAGGTCCCCAGGCTGTCACCTGTACTCACGGTTTAGACTCATTAGAAGGGCTCCAGGTCCTGGAGCTGTCCCTTGTGCCCACTCATCTCCACTACTATAGAGCACAGCCAGGGATGCTGCTGTGATGGTTTTCTGATAGCCCACGTCATCCGTCTGACCCATGTGGTGACTCCCTCTTGCAGCTTCGATCCACTCCTAGAGCTGAATGGTTTAGACTAGCCTGTGTTCCCTTTCTACCGCTAAGAGTGTGACCCCACGGCTTTGATATGGTTAGAGTAGAAAGCCTGAGATTGGGCAAGTATGCAGAGGTCTAGGCTGCACAAGTGTAGGGCTCAGGCTTACCAAAGACAAAGAAAAGTGGTGGTCAGCACTGACTGTGAGCTCACATGAGGAAAACGTCTAGCGAGATCTCTACGGCCTGGATGTGATAGGCCAGCTGCTCTCACATAAGCTGTCTAATGTGGGCGTTTCCATTGGTTGGTAACATTGGGACACATTCAGGTTTCTCCACTGGCCTGCTGTCTAACCATCATTTGCCTGTGACTATCTAGGACCCACTCACTCACCAAGTATCTCAAAGATGTTAGAGGCAGAGCAGAAGAGTTCTGGGCTAAGCAGGGGACTGTGTGGGATCATGGCTCACAACACGGCCTGGGGAGAGTAAGTGGGGCCAAGGAAACTTCTGAAAGCAGTTCTGAGGTGAGTCTTGAAGTCAGGCTAGGATGTAACAATTTCACAGGTGGGACAACACCTTTTGAGAAATTTCCTTTCAACTGCAACTACATTTAAAAAGCAGCTGTAGAGATTTAATAATATCTAGATTTTTTTTTCCTAAACAGTTTAGACTTTAGAAGGTGCCTAGTTCATAAATGTCAAGTATTTTTTAGAACCTGCCTTAAATTTAGCTTTTTTTTTTTTTTTTTTTACTATTGTATTTGGCTTAGCAGAGGCATTGCTTTGGTTGTCACCTGTCTATAGCATGGGTGGTGGTTTGAATGAAAATGGCCCCATAGACTCACAGGGAGTGGCATTATTGGAGGTGTGGTCTTGTTGGAGGAAGTGTGTCACTAAGAGTGGTCTTTAAGGTTTCTTTCTTCCGGCTGCCTACCAAGCCAGATGTAGAACTCTCAGCTACTTCTTTAGACCATGACTGCCTGCATGCTGCCATGCTTCGTGCCATGACAAGAAAGAACTAAACCTCTGAAAGTGTAAGCCAGCCCCAATTAAATGTTTTCTTTATAAGAGTTGCCTTGGTCATGGTGTCTCTTCATAGTAGTAGAACTAAGACAGCATGTCATTTTATATCTCTTGGTTTTCACACATACACACACACCCCTGGAATTTATCAGTTATCATTTAGCCTGTTTCTGTTCTTTGGATAACTGACCACACTCTCTTGATAAGACTCTTGAAAACCTAAAAATTTCACGCATGTCTCTTACTTCTAATAAGACTACAAGTTTTTTGTTTGTTTGTTTTAGGCCTTGAGACCATTTTGTTCAATTGTGTCTAAAAATTATAGAGAAAAAGAATACGGTTTCTTTTATTTTTGAGTCAGAGAACAAAAACTTCACATCTTCCATGGTGGCCATGTGGTATACATCAAGTGCCCAGTTTACAAACTCTAATATAGAACATATTTGAAAAGACTCCCAGCTAATCCACACTGAGAATATTTATGCACTTTTGGGGGGATTTTGGCATGGGTGTTCCTTTTCCGGAACAGGTGGTGAAGCTAAATTTGTTTGGTGTGCTCGACACACTTGGAGCCCCACATTGGAGCCGGCAGTGGCTGTAATGAGCAGTTCTTCTTTGTGTTTACTGGGGGGAGGGGGAGGGGTCGGGACTTTCTCTGTGGTACTGAGTTTCTGTTTCTGCTCCCAGGCAGGCTGGAAACAGTCCCTGGCCAGCATCCTTCCATAGGGACAAAAAGCTGGAGTTGATGTGGTCTGGAGACTACGGCTCAGCTGTGTTGTAACCCTAGCCCCAGCTCCATCACTGAGTTAGAATTGATTCCAGAATCCACTCAGGTCTGCAGAAATAGAAGCAATGCTTAAAACCACTTCATGTGTATTGAAAGGGTGTCCTCACAGTTTTGGGGTCTTACTAAGTGACAGAGAAGGGGTGGTTAAAGCATGTGGCAAAATGTAGCTTGGAAGCCTCGAGAACATGTGGTGAGCTTACCTGTTTAACTTGAAAACATCTCAAGGTTAAAGCCAAATGATACAGCTTTTTTTTTTCTTTTAATTAGGTGTGCGTATACTGTAGAGAGCATTGTGTCAATGTGTCTTGTTGGCTTTGGCATGGCCATGTCAAGGGCCCCAGTGCCTCAGTCCCATGGGAGTGACAAAGCCTTCCTGTGGTCCGTGTGTGAATGTTGATAGTGTGAGCAGAAAATGTCTACATGCAACTTGTATTTACAGCCCCAAGACTACACACCTATAGAGACTGCTTCTACTGAGATTACCTAAACTTGCCTCGTTGTCCATCTGTAGGTGATCTCCTGCCTCCTTGTTCACTTGTATGTAATAGCCCATGTCTTTGTTCAGCGGTACACAACAGCCCTGGCTCCCTGTATACAACAAACGTGTTGGGCTTCCAGGATGTTATTGCTTTTCTCTATAAACCTCTTTGAGTCTGTGTGTCTGCTTTTTTTTTTTTCCCAGTCTGTCCTGTTTTTTTTCACTCCCTTAGCACCTGTAGTCAAGGTTTGCAAGAATTTGGCAAAATATGTGTGTGCACATATGTATGTATATGTGTGTGCACATATGTATGTGCATGCACACAGAGGTCAGAGAAGAACACTGAGTGCCCTGCTATACTGAACCCTCTGCCTCCTTTACCTGAGTCAGATTTCTCAGTGGATCTGAAGCTAGGTCAGCAAACCCCAACAATTTTCTTGTCTACAGGCCCATCTGTACTATGGGTACAGGTGTAGGCCTGTGTGAGCATGTCTAGCTGTTGATATGAGTGCTTGGGATTTGAACTTGGGTCCTCCGGGTTGCGAAGCAAACACACCTACCCACTGAGCTCTCACTCTTGCCCTCAGTGTTTGGTTGCTTCGCTGAAAGTCAATGAATCTCCCTCAAGACACTTTGTGCTGGAAAGTGAGGTTTTCTTGCTGAGAGGAAGTAGCACTTGTCAGCTCCCCGAGGCTCCCAGGCCTTCCCAAAGCCTTTGATGAGCCAGGCAAGGAGGGTCCACAGTCATAAGTGCGATGCGGGCCAGGGTCACTGGTTTTCTGTTATCACCACAGTTGTTTATGGTTCTTGTTCCCACAGTGAATCTGAATCCAGCCCGCAGTAGTAGCTGTCAGGATTGCTTTCCTGCTGCCCAGTTCTGTGCAACGACCCCTGACCTTCCAGATCCTTTCTAGTGTTTCCATCCAGGATGAGGGGACCCAGGCTTTCAACATAATACAACCCAGGCTTCTTCTGCCTTAGAGTTAAAATCAACACACAAATAGTGCCTCTCCTGGTGACAGCCTAACCTCTTTGTGCTATATTTTCTCTTTGAGGGTTGTAGACAATGGGAATGTCAGGAAGAGACTAGCCAGGGTTTACAGAGACTTGGGCTAAAAGAGCATACATTTTTTTTTCTTTTTATCAGCAAAGTGAGCTGGATAATGAGTCAATTATGCTTTCGATTCAGCTGTTGTAAAAAAGGTCAGCGCCCAGTGGTTTCAATGGGATGGTTTCAGTCTCCACTATGAGACAGAGTGTACACTCAGTTGAGTGTGTCAACTTCACCTCATTTGGTTTACATTCTCTTAGCTTAATCCTGTAGCTACTGTTTCATGGTCCAATCTGACGGCTCCAGCTTCCACAGGTAAGTTCACAGCCCAGCTAGTGCCAGGTGAAGAAGGGAGGCCCGGACCGAACGGCTCCTGTGGATTGAACGCTGGCCCCTGTCCCAATCCCAATGTTGAGTCCTTCATATAGATGTGTGCTAATACGAAAGCAAGGGATAGTGGACCACACAGGGTCACGACAACACCAACTGACTGACTTCCTTGTAAATATGAGAAGGGCCAAGGAGGGCCCAAGAGGGTCTCTCATCTCAGATTGGCATGCAAACTGCTGGCCTTCAAGACTACCACTGAACTTCTGGATGACAATTATAACCCTGCTCTTCCGAAATGTTTCCCATCCCACATTTAGTGAAACGACTTAAGGAGGGATGGTGAGCCTCCCTGAAAAATTCAAACAAAAAGTACCAAACCATGTTCTGTTGCTCACATCTTTAATCCCAGCATCCGGGAGGTGGAAGCAGGAGAATTGCTGTGAATCTGAGGCCAGCCTTGGCTAAAGAGTGTGTTGTGTTCTAGGCAGCTTACAACAGTGTGAAATCTTGTCTCAAAAAAAAAAAAAATCAAACCAGATAAACAACAACCAGAGGGGAACACAAGGAGTAAAAGGTTTTAGTTACTTTAGCTGTGTCTCTTTGGAGGTTGGCAGGGAGCCCAATTGGTAGAGAATTTGGAAAGAGCCCTGGGTTCATCCCTAGCACCTTATAAACTGGGGGGTGCACAACCTATAGTCCTACCAGGGAGGTTGAGGCAGGAGGGTCAAAAGTGTAAGGTTATGCTCAACTACTAGTTTAAGGTTATACTCAACTACTAGTTTGAAGCTGGGCTGAGCAGCATGGTACTCAGTTTTAATCTCTGCCCATGAGTGTGTGTGTGTGTGTGTGTTAATGAGGAATGATATAAGTGCTTTTCTTATTGTAGGTTATGGTCAAAAGAAGTTTGAAAGCTCATGGTCTAGAGTAAGTATCTCAATGTTATCACTTCAAATATGTTCGTCTGTGGTTTGCTTATGTTTGTCCTTGATTTGATAAAGGCTGTGATGACGAGGAGGCTGGGTTTTGTGATCTGCATTTCCCTTTATAAGATGGATTGGTTATCCCATCTCAGGTTGGATGGCGCAATTAGTTCTGCTCACAGGTAACTGCTGAACATGAATAGTAGGCCTGACACTGTGCAAGGTGATGTAGGGCCACACTACTCTCCAGAGAACTTAGTGCTAGGCTCTTGAGTATAAGCTAAAGGACACTTAAGTCCTACTACAGAGATACTTGCACATTTGTGTTTACTGCAGGATTTTCATAATAGCTAGGAGATGCACCACTCCCATGAACAGAAAAGGGAAATATGGTGCATATACACAATAGAATTTTATTTAGCTGTAAAATGAATGAAATGAGGACATTTTCAGGAAAATGGAAATAAATATCTTAAGCAAAGTATTTTAGACTGATAAAGATAAATACCATGTTTTTACCACATATATAGATCCTAGATTTTAATTTTTACTTATTTGTTTACATAGGTATATGTATGGGAAACCATGATAGAGTAAGACAAGGTCTCAAGAATGTGTTGGAGGAGGGAAAATAAAGGAAAAAAGAAGACAGTCCATGAGTGTAACATGGAAACTGAAGGGTGGCTCATGAGAGGATAGTGGGTACCATAAGGAGGCAGGTATGGAGGAAGAGATTCACCAAAAACAAGGAGTGTATGACAATCACATGGTGAAACTCATTACTTTGTATACTAATTTAAGAAGAAAACGAACACAAAATTGTCAAGTAAACTAGTGCCGAGAGTCACATGTAACAGAGTCAGTTTGACTCCATAGGCTGACCATTCCAAAGACTAACTTTGATTCAATCATCACAAATTGATTTTCAAATTTTGATACACAAGTAGACAGTTAACAATCCTCTGTCCTGTTTTATTCTGTGGGAGGATTCTGCTATGTGGCAAAGGATAATCAGTATGGGGTCAGAAATGATGTGGTTACTTGGTTTCTTTCCTAATATGAACTTTTAAAAACTGAGCAATGGTGTGTGTGGTACACATCTGCAATCTCAGCAATTGGTAGATACAGGAAGACCAAGGAGTTCTAGGCTAGTCTTTGCTGCAGAATTCAAGGCCAGACAGGACTGCATGAGTCCTGGTCTCCAGAAAAGGAAAAAAAGAGAATAAGAGTTGGGGTATATAGTTCAGTGATGGTGTTCCCTAACAGTAAGATCCTAGGCTCACTCCCTAGTTCTGCAAACAAACAAATAAGATTGTAATTTAGGATTCCACTGTGAAATATTTGCCAAGTTGACACCACTGGTATACCACTTTACATTTCTGAAGAGTTTTAGACTCAGCTTGCAGTGTCTGGGCTAACATGAAGAACTTCACACTCCAGCAAAGGACAAAGACAAGTAAGTACCTTGCCCTACCTGTGAATGTACGCAGTTCGTCCATCTCATCCTCTGCTACTGTCACTGGGACAAGATCCAAGGAAGACTAGCCTGCACTTGAGATCTCTCTCTCTCTCTCTCTCTCTCTCTCTCTCTCTCTCTCTCTCTCTCTCTGTGAGTGTGTGTATGTGTGCATGTGAGTGTGTGTATACTATTTATTTATTTAGGCAAACTTTTCAAGGACAGGACATTCAGCAACCATTTAAGTGTTTCCCGGTAACATGCTCACACAGCTCACTCTAATCGACTGGCATCTCTGTTTTAACTCTGACAATAATTTTATTGTCCAGTTCCTGTTTTATACACAAGGCAGCTGCTATCCAAAGCCAGTGCTTAACTTGTCCAGATTCATTAAAGCCATTTCCAAGGCTGGACTGAGGCCACAGGAGGGCAAAGTCTCAGTATTTAAACTTTATCCCATTCAGCATTCCTGTGTGTCCCCTCTGTGGTCTGCTGGGACGCTCTGTGACATTTGTGTATAGGCTAGGCAATCATTTTTCAGAATTCCAATGTCAAAAGAGACTTTCTATCATGAGACCGTTGGTGTAATGACTGAATTATTCTGAACTGATTCAGACGGCCAGCTGCCTCCAGGTTCATTCTATTAAAATTAGCTTTGCATATTTCTACCCTATCCTCAGGAAGACTCATATTTTAATCTCTTCAAAATTCCGGGGGAAAAAAAAACCCAGATCATTTTCTTGCCAGTAAGAATCTTTTAGTTTAGTCAAAGCAAGTTGTGATTTCTGGGGCTCCTGCCTCATTAGCTCCTCCAGATGGTGCGTGTAAACATGGCAGGAACTGCAAATTGTGTGAAGGCCGGAATATAAATTAAGAAATAAGTATTCATTACAATTTGTATGACAAATGGAAAGGCCATACAGCGAAACAGTGCGCTGCTTGATTGATTTCACCCCATTACCCCTGGAATTCTCTAGAGACTATTTTCAGAAATGGACTCCCCGTTTTGAGAAGGTCGGTTATCAGGGCATTGTTTAAGGATTCTGTTGGGCAGCCTCGACGGCTGGGCTCATCACTCCTACATCAACTCTGGCCTTGATGATCTGTGGGCTGAGCTCAGGTCTTCAAGAAGTATGAGATGCAAACAGAAAAACAGTATTTTACAATTTGGGGTTTAGAGGCTGGAGAGATGGTTTTGTGGTTAAGAACATTGACTGTCCTTCCAGAGATCCTGGGTTCGATTCCCCGAACCTACATGGCTGTTCAACTATAGTCTATAACTCCTGCTCCAGAGGATCTCATTCATGTCTTCTTCTGGCCTCCAAGGGCACCAGGCATGCAGGTAGTACATATAAAGACAAGCCACTCTTACACGTACAAATGTTGGGGTGGGGGGAGTTATTTTAGAGGAAATAAGAGATTGGTCAGAAACATTCCCACACCCTGCAAGGGAAACTGCATTTCCTTTTACCTGCTGGAAGGATAGCTGATGGTGGCTCTCTGCGCAGACCCTGAAGACATCTTGCCCCAGGTCACATACCTGAGCAGCTGCATCCATCGCAGGAGGATGAAGTTCCATTCCTTTATTCTACCCTCCATGTTCTTCCCACTCAGGGCAGCTGGGAATGGCCATCCCAGCTCCAGAGCACCTCATGGGACTGACTGAGGCCCTTGTTGCAACCTAATTGCTCTTCAACTTTTTGCTCAGGTATTTATCCATTATTTTTGTGACATCGGGGATTGAGCCAAGGGTTCCACATACATGCTAGACAACCACTCTAGCACTGAGCCCTCTTCCCAAACTTTAACAATAGTTGAGCTCTCAATATAAGAAACAACAACATAAAGAGGAAGAGAAGGCACTATCCCCACCCCACCCCCAATCTGAAGATCTAAGCAATACAAGCTTTGCTGGATTGAGTGTTGGAATTTTAGACATATTATTTATCTTTTCTGCTCTTTACTTTTCTCACCTATTGGCTCTCTTCCTAAAGGCATCCTTTAATGCAATGTCCATACCTTTTTCTGACAAGAGAGGCCACAGGTTTCATCAGTGTCTTAAAGGGGTTTATAGATACTTTTTCCAATAAAGATGGTTGGGTGTGAAATGATCTATGAGAGATAGTTACCGGCAACCACACTAATGAAGTCGGTTAAGAGTATAAGACCTTAATAATGGCCCAACCAAGAGCAGATTCATGCCTCCAAAATGTCTCTTGGTCCTGAAGCTCAGAAGCGCAGCATCTTTTAAAGACAAAGGCCACAATCACATTAGTGTTAGGGATAGAGTAACCTTTCGGCATCTGTCATTTTGCAAAGCTTAGCAGTATTTTCCAGACACAGCACGTTTGTTTGTTTACACGTTCTCCAGTTATCTTAGTTTTGTGCTTTAGCCTGCACAAACATTAATTATTTTGGTTAATATATCTGTACCATGGTGAGGGTCATGGATAGTCACCAAACCATTGCAAAGGTGGATGTAAGTAAGTATTAGAGGATAGAAGTCTGAGAGCCATCTAGGCAGAAATAAGATGGAGTCTGGACAAGATGTGGTTATCTTAGTCACTTCAGGTGTTGAGGTGCACACCTGTAATTCTAGCACTTGACAAGCTGAGGCAGGAGGACCATCAGTTCAAAGCTAGCCTAGACTTTGTAGACAGGTCCAGGCTAGTCAGGACTTCATAAGGTGACTCCCATATCAAAAAGGAAGGTGCTATACTTAATATGCACATAGCAGTTATGCATATTTATGGGTACACAGAGATATTCAATCTATGTATCAGTAAATAATATCTGATTTATGTATATCCTTCAAACATTTATTATTTCTTGATGTTAGAGACATTGGAAAACCTCCTTCCTAACTATTTTGCTTTCCTTTGCTATTGTTTTGTTGAGTCTAAATCTCATGTAGCCCAGCCCAGCCTCAAACTTGACATATAGCTGAGGCCATCCTTGGACTCCCGATCTTCCTGATTGTACTACCCTGGTGCTAGGATTCCAGGGGTTCATGACTCTTGTGTGGTTTTTTTGGAGGAATGTGAACAAACACTTATTAACCCCATATAGGGAAGGTCAAAGTATCAGTTTTACAAGAGTCTAATGGCACATTAATGAATATGTTGGATTTATTTACAGAGGACGAATGACTCAAAGGCAGCTGCATGGTCCACAGGCCCACCTTAGCATGATGCGCTCATGGAAACAGCATCTCTAGAGCTCCCTGTCTTGTGAAGCTGGGACTGAAAGAAAGATGAAATTTCAAGACCTGTAAGTCATATAAAGTACTCAGAAATTGCTGGTTGTTTGTGAGCCTAGAGGCTGCCTGGGGCTGAGAAAAAAGAAAAACAAACCAGGGTATGCCCCGTAGTTAAAACATTCCTGGAACATCTTGACCATAAGATAAAGAGGAATGTGAAGACATAACAGGGCTATCTAAACTGAGTCAACAACTCACAGAACTCTGACACCCTGCACGTACATGTAATTTTTCTGCTGATGTTTAAATAAGCCAATAGTGTGTCACTATGCTGAATTCCACACCCCTAAGCCCCTTACCCCATAAAAACCCCTAGCTTTCGAGCCTCGTGGCCGACATCTGTTATCTCCTGTGTGGGATGCATGTCGGTCTGGAGGTCCATTATTAAACGACCTCATGTAATTACATCAAGATGGTCCTTCGTGATTTTTTGGGTGCATGCCGAATTGGGAATTGAGTGGGGGTTTCCCCGCTAGGTTCTATCAGGACCTTTCTGTTTTCTGAGACCTGTAAGTTTCCTTTACTTCCTGAGTCTTAGGAGCCCCCTTCTCTCTACAGAAAGGAATGGTTTAATGAGAAGGAAATAGTTATGCACCAGCCATTATGCATAGCTTCTATTGGCTCTTTGCAATATTCAGTTAATTGCTGTCAATCATAACTATCCCATGATTTGATAGAATATTAGAAGTTCCTTGCTCTATCCAATGTTAACTCCTGTACTGCTTAGCCATCCTATTTCTTCATTTCTTCATTTTTCCCAGACTGTGCAATACATTGGTGAGACTCACTCTTTAGCTTCTACATAGAAGCAAGAACAGCTCTTTCTGTGACTGATAATTTCATGTAACACAGTGTCCTGCTGTCTCATCCACATTACTGCTAATGATTGCATTTCATCCTTTTTTATGGCTGAAAAATATTTCACTGTGTGTAGATGCCTAGGTTGATTTTTATATCTTGAGCACTGTAAATAGTGTTATGATAAATATGTGAGTGTAGCTGTCTCTCTGACATATCTCTGACATATAGAACATATGCCCTTGGGTCACATGGTAGTCCAACTTCTCCAGTTTGGAAGAGACTACCATGTTTCTATAATGTCCGAGTTATATTACATTTCTTTGAACAATTAATGATGTTGAATATATTTTTCATGTGCTTTCTTGACAGTTGTGTATCTTCCTTTGAGAAATGCCTATTCAGGTTATTTGCTTATTTAAACATCAATTATTTTTCCTTGTGTCTTTGGATATTTATTCTTTGTCAGATCAAGTTTACATTTTTTTCTTGTCTGTAGGTTGTTTCTTCACTGTATCAACAATTGCTTTTTCTTTTTCACAGTGCTTGGGATTGAGTCCAGGGCTTTGCACAGATTAGGCAAATGGCTATCATGAAACTATAACCCTTTTGTTTTCTTGAGACAGGGGTTTTCTACATAGGTCAGGCTGGCCCCAAATTCATGGTCTTCTCAAGTGGAAACTTCTAGTTTCTTTGGAAAGTTAGTTATATCAAATGAGGCACACAGGTGAAAGGATATCTTGCTAAAGCAGACATATGAAAGAATGCTTTCCTGAAGCAGACACAGGTGAAAGGATGTTTTGATATAGCAAATACATGAAAAGACCCCAGATGAAGGAGTATAAATACGACCCCACAGATTGTGGGAGACGAGCACTGAGCATTGGTTTGGTTTGCTCTGCTTCGCTATTCTTCAATAAAGACACACATATTTCACCTTGCATACTGTTGTTGAGTTCAGCTTGTGGTAATGCAGCCATTGAGAGAAATTTGCCCAAGAACTGCTCGTAAGGTTCCTGAGGCAGCTTGCCTCTTCTGAGGCCTCGCTGCCAGTTCGTGCCTGGTGTCTGCCTGCCTAGAGGTCTGGTTCTGCAGCTGCTGAGTTGTATTTGGTGTTTGCTGCAGGACTGCCAAAAAAGATGGAGCTTACCCAAAAGAGCTATTGCTGAACAGGTCCACTTCCCCCGTATCCTAATAACTTTTCTCTTCCACTGCCTCTGCTGGCTGGTGGGCTAGGGGAGAGGGTGAAGCCTTATTGAAAGTAGGTTGTAAGAAATTTATATCTACAGTCCTCCCGCCTCTACTCCTGCATTCTGGCATTTCAGGCACATGCAGCCAAGCTCCAGTGCTTCTTTTGAGTGTGATGGAATTTAGCTTGCCAGGTGTCTGTTTTCTGTCCTGCTCTGTTGGAGTCACAGCCCAAATGCTTTTCTCCAGAGTAGTGTTCTGAAGTATTCCTTTTGTTTTCTTCTGGTTAGTTTTCGTATCTTGTATTTAAGCTTTTACTCTACTTCTAGTTTTTGTTGTTGTTGTTGTTGTTTGATTATTACTTAGATATCGTGGTAACTCTTGCAATAAATTTAATGAACACCAGTTACTGAACACGTTCCTAGTGTGTGCTTTTCCCGCCTTTGTCAAGATGAGTGACTATAAACACAGCCCCTGATTTCCCAGTTCTCCAGCATCCTCCATGGGCCTGGGCAATGTCTTAGTGCCTCTGATCTGTCATTTGGGCTAATGTGGTTTTATAGTGTGTTTTGAAATCAGTTATTATAATGCTTCTAGCTTTGTTCTTTTTTTCCCTCAGGGTTGCCCAGGCGACTCAGGGTCCTCTGTGGTTCCAGCCAAGCTTTAGGGATATTTTTCCTTTTTATATTTCTGTATATATTGTCATTGGATTTTGGTAGAAATTGCATTGGCTCTCTAGATCTTTTTGAGTAGGACAGCCAAGAAAACTGGTGAGTGTTAAAAACATTCTTTTGTGGTTAAACATCTTGAAGATGTAGTTAGGTCATTCTTGCTTTAAAGGAAGGAAGGTGTAGGGAGGGTTTCTAAGTCTTGACATCATGTGCCTTGGAAAGATTGTATTTTCCAAAGACCAAATTTTGTCATACCCCCATTAGCACCCTCGGTTGTTGTTGGTTTTTTTTTTTTTTCACTGTTGTTGTTTGTTTGCTTGTTTTGTTTGATTTTGAGAGTATCACAGACCAAGATTCCCTCAGAGGAAGCTCTGCCCACCACTGTTTGGGAGGAATAAGGAGACCACCAACTTCGTGGGTATCCACATACCTCAGAAGTATACATGAGAAGGCTTTATAGGAATAACAAGCTTGCTTGGAGAGATGTCTCAGAGGTTAAGAGCACTGACTACTCTTCCAGAGGTCCTGGGTTCAATTCTCAGCAACCATATCTCACGACCATCTGTAGTGGGATTTGATACCCTCTTCTGGTGTGTCTGAAGATAGTCACTGTATACTCATATACATAAAATAAATAAAATCTAAAAAAAGAAAAAGAAAGAAACAAGCTCAAGTGCTGCCTGTGCCTGGGGCTACTCACTGCTGACCCTACCTGCCCTTGGAGGTTGGAGGTAAGGTGGTTCGGAGTCCAGGAGCAGGTGAGCACACTGTAGCAAGCTCATCTAAACACCGCTGCAAGTTCCCTTGGTCCCAAGAAAGCATCTCTTCTAAACAGCAGTTCCCAATTGGCTTACATTGTCTGCGCCAGCAATCCTTGGTCTCTCAGGAAGTCTTCAATTAGGTCCTCCTGCTGGAGATGCTTTTGCAGCTGCGTGGCACCCAGCATTTACACAGAGGTGACCCCGCCACTCCTGCTACCCTCAAGATTTCTTGGAGCTGCCAACTCTTGTGGGTTAGCCTACCCGGAGTCTTTGGAGGTTCTTTATTTTCTCTTGCTGCAATAAATCTTGCTCTTTGTGTCTCTTGCTGAACCCTTTCTTCTTCACCCAGAACCCACTGGGCCTCCTGCCTGAGGCCAGTGTGAATATTTCATCAGTGTTAAACTGGGTAGCCATGAAGAGCAACAGCTCTTCCAATTTTAACTGTAGATGTCATTTGCTCCTGTGGTTAAACTTACTTCAGTTATATAATTGTTTTGATTTTTGGTGGGGTAGCTATTGTGAATGTGATTGTTTCCAGAATTCCCTTTCAGCAACTTATTTGGGGCAATTGCTAAGTAATTGGCCCAATTCAGTATTACACAGCTTTCCATCTATGCTTCCATCTAGGATCCCAGCTTTAGGTCTTCGGTTTGTGTCTTTAATCCACATTGAGTTAACTTTTGTATACGATGTCAGACAAGGGGTTACTTTACTTTTTTTGTATGTGGTTATCAGGTTTCCCAAATACTATCTGCTGAAATAGGCTCTTTTTTCCGTACTGAGTAGTCCTGGCTCCTTGTCAAAGATCATGTAAATATATACATGTGGATTCATTCCCGAGCCTATTTTAGTTCATACAGGGTTTTGTTGTCTAAGTGTATATAATCTTTAAGAATTGTTTTACTTTATTTAGTGTATGTGCAGGTGATACTCATGTATGTGTGATATGTGCTTATATTTGTGTGCTATATTTGCATGTCTGTACATATGTGTGTGGAGGCCACTTTATATATTGGACCTAGGGCTTGCCAATATGTCTAATCTAGTCAGCCAGATTGCTCCAGGGATCTCTTGTCTCTGCTTCCTGTGTTTTACATGTAGACCACTATGCCCTCCTACCATTGATGTGGGTACTGGAGGTCCAAACTCCAGCTTTCACGCTGTATGTAGGCACCTTTACCCACTAAGCCATCTCCCAAGACTGTTCATTTTAATATTTTTCTCTTCTGTAATATGCCATTAGTGAATTGGGATAGTGAGTAGGAACCTTCTCACTCCTTCACTTCTAATTTAGGTGGCTTTTAATTGCCCAATTATTCCAACCTAGACTTCCTTTACTGAATACACGTGGTAAGAATAGATGCCAGCCTTTTCTCTGATCTTAGAGTAAGACCTTTCAGTCTTCCATTCCTTGAGTGTGATAATTACTGGGATGTTTAAAAAATGGTCTTTAAAATATTGAGATACTTTAAAAAATTATTAGAGTTTTGAGTGACTCTTTATCATGAAAACGCATTAAATATCATCAATACTTTTCTGCATTGAGATAATCTTGTCATTTTTGTCCTTGTGTTTAAGTATCTCATTGATTAATTTTTTATATTAAACCTTGCTATCAGTTGCTTTTCTATATCTCTGAGAAAATACCAAGACCAAAAGGACTTATTTAAGAGAGCTTATTTGGCTTATGGCTACAGAAGGAGAGTCTATACTTGTGGGAGGAATGGCAGCAGGCGTGTTCAACCATGAACATGAACACTGACACCTGGGACCACAGCTTGAGATTCTTGAGCTTATAAGGACATTTCTTATTCAGACCACAACACCCTCCTATGACTCAGTCTCGTTCTGTGGTGTAGCAAATTCCTTTGCAGTACTAGAGACAGAAACCAGGGTCTTATTAGTGATCTACCACTGAGCTACTATCTCCAGATATTCTTAGGATATGAGATAGGACCTTGGTCAGTTATGCAGCCTTGCCACTTAAACTTGTGATCCTCCTGCCTCAACATTCCAAGTCCTGGGTTAAAGACTTGGACCTTGCTAATTGTGTTGATATGTAGGTAAGGCTGACCTTGAATACTTATGTATCTGTTTCCACACATCAAGTACAGGTAGGCACCACCTGACTGTAATCCTTTTCATGGACTTTTAAATTCTCCATGCTATCTATCTATCTATCTATCTATCTATCTATCTATCTATCTATCTATCTATCTATCCATCCATCCATCCATCCATCCATCCATCCATCCACCTACCTACCTACCTACCTACCTACCTACCTACCTACCTACCTACCTATCTATCTTTTGAGACAAGGTCTTTTTACATTGCCCTGGCTGTACTGGAACTTACTATGTAGACAAGGCTGGTCTCAAACTTACAGAGATTGGCCTGCCTCTGCCTCCTAAGTGTTGGGATTAAGGGCTTGCCTACCATGCCCAGCCCACTGAGCTAATTTTTGTTGAGGTTTTTGTAATTGCTCATTGGGGATAATTGGTCTATAGTTTGCTTTTCTAGTGGTGTTTTATGTGTGTGTGTGTGTGTGTGTGTGTGTGTGTGTGTATGTGTGTGTGTGTTGGGAAAATTCTGGTCAGACAAAATGAGCTTGATAATTTTTGAATATTTTTAATTTTTAAAAAGCTCTTCATTAAAAAAATGTTTAGTAAAATTCTCCAGTGAAACTATCTGGTCTTGGTATTTTTTCTACCTTCTTATTACTGTGGTGTGTGTGTGTGTGTGTGTGTGTGTGTGCAAGACGGTGCATATACCTTAGCATATGCGTGGAGGTCAGTGAACAACTTTTGGGAGTTGGTAATGTCTTTCTATCTTGAGATCTGGGGCTCTAACTCAGATGGTCATATGTGCATAGGAGGCAGGTTATCCACAGTAGGCAGGTTATTCACCGAGTTGTCTCCCTGGCCCCATCGTAGGTTTTTCTTTGTCTAGATGTTTTTTTTTCCTGTGCCAATTTTTATTTGTCTAGATGTATTTTATTATTTATTTAATTGGTGACTAATGATTGACTTGTTCAGATTTTCTAGGTCTTCATCCTTCTGTGTTGATGGTCATGTTTCTAGGAATTTTATCCATTTCTTTTGCCCTGTCTAGCTTATTGACATATAACTTTAGAATCTCTGTTCAATTCTCATTAATAATATTCTCATTTATAAACATCATTTTCCCTGATTCACTTATTTCTCTGCCTCTTCCTTTTTTAGTGCATTGAAAAGCTTTGTGACAGTTATTTAAAGTCCTATAGCAGGTAGCTCAGAGATCTGCCTTTACCAAGATTGCCTTGGTCATGGTGTCTATTCACAGCAGAAAAACCCTAACTATGACAATGTTACAGAAAACGTTTGCAGCCAGTCAACGGTGGTGCATGCAGCCCAGCACTCGGGAGGCTGAGGCAGGCAGAGCTCTTGAGTTTGAGTCCAGCCTGTTCTACAGAGTGAGTTCCAGGGCTACACAGAGAACCCTGTCTTTTTTTTTTTTATCCAAACCAAAAGAAAAAAAAAAGCCTTTCCTACCTATAGATATCCTACTATGGATGTTGTCTGCCTTTGCCACCACTTTCCCTGAATGCTGTCTACTTCAAGGAATTAGTTAGTTAAAACCAGTCTTCATCTTTTGTGAGCCTCCCCTAATGATTATATTTGTTTTTCTAGCCATGTTTTGTGAGAATGAAATATTATAGAAATTATCTCTGTCATTCTAAGAGACTGGAACATTTGCTGGATCTCACAGCTAGAGTGAGTTGCACACCTTGCCTTGAGGATCACTTAAGACGCACAACTGTGGTGCCCTGTTGTTCATTTAAGCTGCTTTGAGAAAACGGTGCAATAGATACAGATTCAGCCTCACACAAAGACAGATGGAAGATGGAAGACACAGGAAGTGTGAAATAGAGAATTCAAATCTGAACCTGCTCTTGATTAAATGACTCTGGGGGAAGTGCTTTTCTTTCTTTCTTTCTTTCTTTCTTTCTTTCTTTCTTTCTTTCTTTCTTTCGTGTGACACTGACGCAGTATTAGCAACACAAAATTTATCACTAAGGCTTAGAATTGGAACATTTTGGTGTCCCACATGAAGAACATGTGAGGGGCATGGGAGACCATATAAGGAACCTCTGATGCCTTAGTGTTTGGTGCAGCCTGTGTGAGGAATGCAAACTTGAACTCATTGAGCATATAGGGAAGATCCCTTGTTGGAGATGTATCCCTTATTAAAGATGTGAATTTTGGACATCTCAGTGGCCAAAAGCAACAGGAACTTGGGAATTTTGCAAAAGCTCCCATCTTGTCTGCCTATAGTGGTGGAGAGGTCTCAGGAAAGGGAGACTTGGGCAACTCAGGTTAGCTGAACCTGTAAGTCCATCTCAGGAGCTGGGGAATCTATGGCCTGAGAGCTCCTCTTGAATGCTAACCTTTATGTCTTTGTTTTTCCTCCATCAAATCCAGTGATTCTACTTCAATCTCTATCATAAGGAAAGAGCATCATTTTCTCCAAAGCATGTCTGGGCAATGCTTGCCTTTCTGCTTTGTCTCTTATGTCTGCTTCCACTGTGGGAAATTCTCTGTCTCCTGCATCTCATGTGCACACACAACAGCTATGAATGGTACTTAAAGAAGTTGGAACCAAGACATTATTAAAACATAAGTGTTCATCTCTGGGCACACCATACATGTATATAATTCTTGGAAGGCCTCCTTGTTCCTGGTCCTATCTTTATTTGACAATGCAGCAGCCCTACCACCTGCTATTATAGCAACAAGAAGGCCTCCACTAGCTCCTCCTCAGGCTGGCTGGCTGGTTCATCCATAGCTAAAAAGGCTGCTTTCACCTTAAAAATATTCTGGCTTTATAATACTTTTAGATACAAAAGATGGACATGTTGCATGTGGATTAGAGGCCTTTAAAGGGAAGTTTCACTACCTGAGTCTTCAGCTAAGAAAACTGAAGCTTAATTATCTGCCAGCTCTCAGTTGGTTATTAAGCAAACCAAATGGACCCTCCCAACAGGCTCACAGCCTCTGCCACAAGGGCTTTAAGTAAGAAAGTAAATAAATAAAAAGCACCCCTTATCTAACTCACTCCAGGTTTTTGTTTTGTTTTGTTTTCTTCTATTAACAGATAAAAGCCTACTAAGACCTCTGTGGGCTTTGTTAATTATCGACAGTAAGCTTTAAAAAGATAATAAAGGGATTGCAGCTGCTTTCTTTCGCTGACTTATGAAAAGACAAATTCTGACTAGGCCTCTAAAAGTTTCACCTGTAAAAACCAGACCTTGCCTTTCTCAGAGCCAACAGACTTCCTACTGGGTAGGTAAACTCACAAATGACGTTCTGTTGTTAATGACTTAAAAATTAATTTTTGCTAATCCTCTGATCATAAGAAAAAAAAAGACTTGCTTTTTCAGTGACTACTCTCAGTCAAACACCTAGGTGTCATGATGTTAAGAAAAAAACATTTAAAAAAGGTTAAATGGTAAGATGGAAAGATTTTTATAAAGGATTTATGTATGAAGGTTAAAATAGATATGTTCAGATGGAAAAGAAAGGTAAAAGTGTTTATACAAGTTGTAATGAATGTTTAAGCAATTGAAGGTTTTTAGATAGAAAGGAAAATTATAAAGGCTTTAAAAGCTCTATGCCACTTGGGAGGGTTATAAGGTGAAAGATGATACTTAATGATCATAATGATATTAATACCATATGATATTAAGACCTCGAAGTTGGAAGTTGAGCACAGTGATATTAAAATTCTACTTACATCAGCCGGGTTCTCACAAGTTACTAATCTACTCTTGGTCACAGCTCTTATCATTGGCTGCTAAAGCTTAACATAAATAAAGTTATCATAATCACAGGCTTAATAAATTTAAATTTCCTTTGACTGTTTTAAATTTGTTCATGTGTATGTCAATAATTTTTCTTGCTTGACTTTTTCTGTGGCTCAAACACATGAGTCTGCTGGAGCTGTTTGCAGTCACTTAATGGCCACTTTCTCTACAACAGTGATTCTCAGCCTTCTTAATACTGTGGCCCTTTAGTACAGTTCCTCAGGTTGTGGTGACCTCCAACCATAAAATTATTTTGTTGCTGCTTTATAACTGTAATTTTGCTACTTTTATGAATCATAATATAATATCTGATATGCAGGATATCTGATATGTGTCCCCAAGGAAGTTGAGACCCATAGATTGAGAAACACTACTCTACATGAGGACTTCAATACAGATTAAAACTGACAACGATCCTGTTGATGTATCTAAAACATCATTTCATATACTTCCAAGAACAAGCCATAGTTGAATGAAATCATTTATTACTAAAAACCAAATATATAAGCAAAAAGGGGAGTAAAGGATTAACTTATACTTTAGTTTTTAAGATTTATTTATTTTATATATGTGAGTACATTGTTGTTGTCTTCAGACACACCAGAAGAGGGCATCGGATTCCATTACAGATGGTTGTGAGCTGCCATGTGGTTGCTGGGAATTGAACTCAGGACCTCTGGAAGAGTAATCATTTCGCTAGCCCCTAACTTATACTTTAAATCTTAAAAATTCTTTCCCTAAATTTTACCCTGACACCTACAGAAACACACCAGATGAAAGAGAACATTTAATCCAAACTCACGGTTTTATAGAAATTCTCTCGAAGGCCTGGTGACTGGGTTATGTTCTTTCATATCTTGGAGCCCAGGCTCTGCATCTGTGTTTTCTCCCACAGGCTTTGTCTGGATTCCAACAGGCTTTGTGAAGCCACACTGTGAACTGGCACCAGAAGGTGTCAACCTGGTAACCAAAGAGGGCACTTTCCTGAATTTCAACAACATGGAAACAGCATGCCACTTCTAACTCTCACCCCATTCACCAGCCTTGCCATTACACTGTGGTCTTTGTCTCCTGACTTTAATTCTTTGACAAACAAGTTCTTGTCTGTTAACCAGACTCATCTATGGCATAGAGGATCTGCTTCCGAACAACTTAACTATGTCCTGTCATGTAAGTACAAAAAGATTGATTGAGACGATTATTGCAGCTACCATAGCTGCCCTGGTTGTCACTGTCACTGCAGCAATGGCCTTGACTATCCAAACTACAACAACTGTAAATTCCTATTTTCAAAATGCACACCTCACAATGGTGTTTAATAACGAATGGGCCAACACTTCTAATTGGTCTTCGGGATTAAATCTTAAAATGTGGCCTTTTATAGAATTAGGGATTCTGTTTGTCTGCCTCCCCCTCACAGTCCTATTGTGCCTTTGCCAACACTTCAAAGGAACCACCCAGAACGAGCTGATACTGACTCAGGCTACCCCTACAGTCCACCATGCCTTGAGCAGCCCTTCATCAGTGAACACATCTGTTGGCAATCAGGCACATCCATGGACAGCTAGAAGTGACTTCACAACAATTAGGCATTTTTACAGTCAGCTCTCGAGGGTCCCAGCAACAAAACACGCCACCCCTAGTGGCCCAAGAAGCAACAGGGTCGCTCTTATGCCTGTCCCTTTGCACTCATGCCATGGCCCCTGTTTCATGTCCCTTTGCGCATACACCACGGGCCCAAAAAACCTCGGTCTCCCTGCCCTCTCTCCTTTCCTCTCTTTCCCAGAGGCTGACTATTTTTCCTTCCCACTAAACCTCCCACATGAGACCTGCTGTATGATGTGATTTTGTTGGGATCCGCAGCATAGTTCTAGCAACATGTTTTTCCTTTAATAAAACAAACAAACAAACAAACAACCAGGGAGGAACTGTGGCAATGAATGATTATGAAAATATCTCTGAGATTGTAAGAGATTGGGACTTTTGCTGTACTTCTAATGTTAATACCACTTGGAGTCACATAGGACTTAGGGTTATTATCCTACGCTGTATCCAGTCTGTTTGTTTAACCCACTAAAAAGAGGACTATGTAATAACTGTCCTTATTTGCCTTGAAGTTCCCATGTAAATCAACTTTTATGACCTCAGATAATGCATAACTGTAATATTAAGTCATGTGCTCATCCATGTCTGTGACCCAGGACAATATGTGCATCATGTGATAAAAGCAAGAAATACAGAGGTTGAAAGCAGTCTTCTAAAATAAATGTTCACCCATTGAACATAGCAACTTTTGAATATTGGCTGATAAAAAATGATGTTTGTGATCCTGTTAACTGGGTCAGTTGGGATTAGGTGTTGCTAATCCCCTGTAAAACTCTCTCTGTTAAGAACTTCTGTGTAAAGTATCCCATTCCTTCCTCATCGGATACTTTCTAGGTTGTTCAATAAGCACAAATGAAGCCCTTTGTTAGGGACAGACACCTCACAGGAACAGATTCATAAGACAGCCCTCAAGCAGGCACATATTCAGACACAAGTAGCAGATACACAGAATAAAAGACAGTGGAGCATGAATGCAAACGCACACATATACACAGAGGAATATATGTACATAGACATACAAACAAAAGAGAAGTACAAAATATTTTCTCTTTATTTTCATGAGAATCCCCCTTAGCTGCTTTGAACAACTCCATTGCTGTGGGAAGTGTTGAAGTTCTTCAATGACTGACTTTGCCTATGGCCTCCTCCCATGAACTCAGCTCAATTTCTCAGGGTATGGGGCCTAGCTCCACAATGTGCCTGTGGGCCATTGATAATAATGTCTCCACGGCATGGCCAACAAGGCGCTTCCTGTTATGTTCCCATGTTGTGTTGTTGACATTCTGTGCATGTGTTTATGGTCCACACACAGGCTAGCCTTCCAGCTGGAAAGACTCTCCTTTCATCTCCGATGTTGCTTAAAGGAAATGCTCAACTTATCTCCAAGTATGGGAGGGTGGGTGGGAGGGAGGAGTTTGTTTGCTCACATCTTCAAACACACTGTGTTTTGGGGATGCCAGCGGGACTGTTTTAATTTGCTCCTCACAAAGGCAGACTCCTGTTGCTTTTCCTGAGATCCCGAGGGAAGAGTGTTTGTCTTTAATGTCAGGCAGGGAGATAGTGCAGCTGTGTTTATGGTGGGAGGCACCTGTAATTTATCCTCTAACACAAAGGTTTAGAAAGATTAGCAGTATCCCTGATCCCTCCCCCCCGCTCTGTCCAAATCTGTACAGGTTCTCTTTTTCCCCTTTGCTCTAAAGGTTCAACTCCTCCAAACTATTGAAGCATCAGGAAAGTGGTTGGAAAAATAGTATATTTACCTGGAATCCCTAAAAATGCTACGTCAGAATGTGAACATATACTAAATTCAACATAAAAAGCTTGGACAAGTAAGGAAACCTGAAGCTACCTTGTCTAAATGCTGGCTGGCAGGGCAGGCGAGTCGTAGGTTTGTGGGATCTGAGATGGTCATGGCCTGCACATTCCTGCCCCCTTATTCTTTCATTCTCTTGGTGTTTTTCTACAGTGAATCATGCTAAAGATTATTATCATAGAAAAAAAAAAGGCTTCTAAGGACATTAGGGTATGAGGTCAGTTAAAACCACCTGGGCTTGGGGTTGAAGTAGGAGCATAGTGTGTGGACTGGCACAGACACTCTTTCTCTTCTCTGGAGTTTAGAAATGCTGAGACAGCTGGATGGAAGAACCATTTCCTGGCATGGTGGAAGTCCTGAGTTTAATTCTGAATGCTTAGAAAACAAAGATGAAAAAGCAAAACACCACTACCACCACCACCACCACCACCACCGCCACACATACCTACGCACAAGAACAAACAACAGTAACTACAAAACTAAGTTTTACTATTAAAACTAAATAAGTAGTTTTTATTTCATGGAATCTAATGGAATGCTAAGGGTTTTCCTATAATTACCAGCAGATGGATCCCTTCTCTGTCTCTTAAGAGGAAACGTTGCTTGCCTGAACCTCGGCTATGAGAAATCAGGGCCCTTTGTGATCTGTAGGAACCTTTCTCTAAAAGTTAAGTTTACATCAAAAAGTTTTCTAGCATCTTAAAAAAAAAAAGTCACGGTATAGCACGGTCTATCCATTAATAAAGGAGATTTGTTAACTTCTTACTGTGTGGGGACCGTGAATAAAAGAGCTGAAGATGGCAGTAAGAGCTACGTGGATGCAAATATATTTAATAGACATTTAGTGTTTTCATGGGCACACGGATGGAACTGATGGCAGACACCGAGGACTGCATCACGTTCCTTGATGAGATCTGGATTTTGTGTGTCTGTGATATTTCTTCTGTAGGTCTGGAGACTTTTTAGGAAAAGCTAAAGGATCTGTTCTTACTCATTTACTTTTTCAGGCTTTTACTCACATATGCTAAGTATGCAGAAAAATGGGTTTCACTGTAGCATTTTATACATGTATGTAACTGAGTTTTCTCATATTTACCTCTGTTACCCTCTTGTCCCCTTCTGGCACCCACTGGTTCCCTTTCTCTTCCTCCTCCTCTTCTTCCTCTTCCTCCTTGCCTTCTTATTTTGGATATTTCATTTATTTACATTTCAGATTTTTTTTAAATCCCCTTTCTCTTCTATGCTAGGCTCCTCTCTATTTTTCCCTCCCTCCCTCCCTCCCTCCCTCCCTCCCTCCCTCTCTCCCTCCCTCCCTCCCTTCCTTCCTTCCTTCCTTCCTTCCTTCCTTCCTTCCTTCCTTCCTTCCTTCCTTCCTTTGTGCCATGTTTTATTAGTTTTCTTATAAGGTCTTGGGTGAGGGAGTATTTACATGACTGCTTCCCCCAGGTGACCCAGTACCTGCCTGTGGATGATACTGTGAGCCCTTCCCTCCTCCTTCCCATGGCAACATGTTGACAAGTCCCATCTTGTGTAGTAACCCAGTAAGCACATGCCAGTAAGCAAATCCACTGTGAAGTCAAGACTCAAGGGCATTGCTGTGCTTTAAAGAGAGACAGCGGTCCTTCTCACTCCATCCTTTCCTCCAGTCTTTCTGCCTCCTCCTCCTCCTCCTCCTCCTCCTCCTCCTCCTCCTCCTCCTCCTCCTCCTCCACAATGCTCTCTGAGGCTCAGCAGAGATGATACTGGTATCCTGCTTATGGCTGAGTATGCAGTGGTTCATTATTGTCGCCCCTTGGACTGTGAGTCTCTGCAGTTGGCATTACCTATTGTTAAAGGGAACCTCTCTGAGCCATGTCAGCAATAATCTATGCACATGAATATCAGGAGGCAATCTGATAGACCCACCATTTAGTGAGGCTCCGGCATTAGCATCCTCACGATGGATTCCGACTTCTCCAGCCACTGACTTGTGATCAGGTTTACAGTACTCCTGTCTAGACCTCAGATCCAACCAGAAAGTGATTGGTTACATCAGTGAATACTTCTTGCCTGGCTGGTTGGTAGTTTAGCGTGTAGGGTTCACAGCTTTAAGATGTTGGATGACAGTTCCTCCCAGCAACATGCATGGCACACTCCTACAGTATACAAGCTAGCCAACAAGGGAGAGTTTCCATCCCCATTCCTGTTTGCTCCTCCTGCTTCTGACAACAGCAATGCAAATCTCTTCTCCAAGCTCTTCTAAGTTTTGAATAGTGGTCAGATTGAGAATTTCTCTATTCATTGATTGGGAAATTGACAGATCCACTGTCAGATCTCTGTGAACAATAGTTGATCATTTACATTTCTCTAGCTTTCTAGGTTCTGGTTGTGAGCCTAGCCTTTAATGGCTGAGCCATCTCTCCAGCCCACTTTCTAGGTTCTGTAAGTTCTGTCTGTCTGTATTCCAAACTTATTACACAGTACATTTGCTAGTGATAAAATAATAATTCCCCCTTATCATTTTTTTTCTAGGACAGTAACTCCAAGATTTCTCACAGAAAAGCACAGGATTCTCTAAGTTATTGTTGGTATATGGTTCATGTTTGGATTTCAGGGAGTGTTTCCTTGGACTATCCCTCTACTTCATGTTGAAGTACTTTGTCACACTATTTGGAGGGCTATGCACATTGCTTGCTTTAGAATAACCTCCAGGGGCAAGGCTGGAGCAATGGCTTGGTGGCTAAGAGCATGGACTGCTCTTGTACAGGATCTGAGTTTGGCTTCCAGCATCCATGTTGCACTGTTCACAGTCATCTTTCCTCCATGCTTCAGGGGAAATCAGAAGCCTGCAGCTTCCTCAGGCATCAGCATTCTTGTGTTCCTATCCATCCATCCATACACAGATGCAGATGCACACACAGATGCACACACACACACACACACACACACAAATAAAAAATATAAAGAAAAAAATTGTTAGTATTCTAAAGGTGGAGAATGTGTATTTAATGGAAAAAATTTAGGATAAATTTTGTTTCTTATTTTATTATTAAAACGTGAGTAATAATCTTTCCTTTTTTATCATTTCAATTAGTTGTTCTTATTGTGTGTGCATATGGTGTGTGTGCGTGTGTGAGTGGTATGAGCATGACAGAGCATGTGTGGAGGTCAGGAAGACAGCTTTCAGGAGGCATGACCCTCTTTCCACTGTGGGATATTGGGACTGAACTCATGTTGTCAGGTTTCCACCTACTGAGCCTTCTTGTTGGTCCAGAGCTTCATACATTCTAATGATTTTCAATGTGATACTTAAACATTTTCAGATTAGATTAAAGTGAACCACATGTTTATTGGCTCAGTAAAGCATCCAAAAATTGCAAAGTCGGTTCCATTTATAACTCTTTGGAACATCTTAAAATAATAAAAATGATTAAAAAGTGAACGAGGCCACAGAGTGACGCGTTGACACTTAACAGATGGGGAACAGCTACCAGAAGGAGGAACTTGAGGGTCAACTGAAGCACATCTGTTCGCTCTACTGGGAGCACCACTCCAGGAAGACAGTCTTCCCTTTATCTTCAGGCCACATAGATAGTACAGGAAAGTCCAGTTCCTAGGGGAATCTGTGCAGAAAAGGAAAAGGGTACCTTAAGAAAACACCACAAGCCTATAGCCAGAGAGCAATTTCTCATAGTTCTAGCATCTGGAAAGCTTGAGATCTGGAAAGTGTTGGTAGATTGTGTGTATGGTGAGGGCCCATTTCCTGGCTTTCTGGTTTTTGGCTGGCGCCTTCTTGTCATATATATATATTCAGAAGGACTAGGGAGTGTCTGGGGCTTAATTATAAAGACTGTAATACCTCTCAGAAGCTCTGCTTTTCAATACCAGGATATTAATGACTGAACTTCAAGGCTTGGAGTGATACAAATGGTCAGACCAGAGCAAGGATTGACTAAATAGTGGGAAGATTCAATGCTGGGAATTAAAGCCAAATAGATGTTGGGATTGGATCGATTGTTTTTATGATGCTGTGACTTCAATGCATGAAAGACATAGTTTGATGGAGGAATGGTTTATTTTGTCTTCCTGTTTCTGAGGATTTCAGTCCGTCATGGTGGAGAAGGCATGGTGGGGTTCATGTCAGAGCAAGTCTGTGGCACAGATCCCTCCCTCACACATTAGGAAGCAGAGTGTTCACAACAGGAACAGGGGCTGGGTATAGCCTTCAAATGCCCATCCTTGATGACATACTTCTGCCAGCTATGCCCTACTTTCAAAGACTCCACATCCTCCCAGGGACAGCACTTCTATCTGGGGACAGGCAATGAGAACACGAGCCTGTGGGATACTGCTGTATCAAATCCTAACAAGGAAAGTTCTATTGAATGTTGATGTTGGAGAATCCTAGGGGCCTTTGGCAATGTATCTTGAGAATGTTTGTTGTGTTTTTCACCTTGTTCCAGTAACCACCATTCTAAGAAAATATCATTAGAGGCCGACAGGATGGCTCAGTTGTAAGGGCACTTGCCTGACACCTGACTTGAATTCTCAGAACCATGTAAAGGTGGAAGAACAGAACCAACTCAACAAAGCCACATGCACAGAACAACAGCAATAAAGATAAAAATAAACATAAATATGTATAAGACTTAACATATAAATATTGTCATATCACTAAAAAGTTATAGGTAATGTGATCGATCATTCAACAGCAAAGGATGAATAGAATAAATAGTGTATGGCCTTATAACATAACATTATAATGAAAAAAATCATTGGTTTTGAAGAAAACATTGTTTCATATTCAATGAAAATGTGCCAGCCATGTTCAATCTTCTGTATTGTAATGTTTCATAACTTGGTTTTAAAATTTGTAAACGTCTGTCTATGAATATTCATCTACAAAATTGTTGTGGCTGCATAATTTCCTCTTAGAGGGATACATTACAGATTATTTCTGTTGCAATTCAGAGTGCTTCAGTCATGGAAAGCAGTGGTAATTTACCATTTACTTGAAGTTTTGCTCCATGATTGAGGAACTTTATTACTGGACCTTTGGAAAAATTATTGGAAACTTAAGTCTAAAAAAAGTGCTAATGATTTTGATATTTTTATTTCATAAATCCTATAGTAAACCCAGATGCCCTTCAACGGAACACTACTGACAGGCTGTACAACAGAATACTACTCAGAAATAAGGAAGGAACTAATGATTCACAAGATGAATGAATCATAGATGCATTCTCCTAATTGAAAACAAGCCAGTTCCAAAAGATCACATATTGTGTGGTTCCATTCCCATGATATTCTGAAAATAGCAATAC
This sequence comes from Mus caroli, assembly GCF_978045245.1. Lineage (NCBI taxonomy): Eukaryota > Metazoa > Chordata > Mammalia > Rodentia > Muridae > Mus > Mus caroli. The sequence goes on from NW_028227261.1 coordinate 72,466,203, forward strand.
TGTAAAGGGGAAAAATGAAAGTGCTATGAGAAGCCAGTGGGTGAGAGCTGTCTCAAATGGGGCAGCAGGGAAGAAGTGTCATAGTTACTGACAAGCTGCTCTGTAGCATAACAGATTGTGATTGATTCATAATTGTGTATCTGTCAAATCCACAGGCTTGCACCCCCCTAAGGGTATAGCTTTTTACATGTATGTTTGTAACAAAACATCCAGAATGCAATGAGAACCCAACATAGAAGGTTATGTCTTGAATCTGAAATATGCACCATGGCTTCATGTTTTGAATATTTGGCCCACAGATGTTGTTGATATTTTCAGAAACTACATAACTCGTGTATGGTGGGAGCTAGCTGATGAAATTGGGTTGCTAGGAGCAGGCTTTGAAGGTTAAATCTGGGACCCTGTTTCTGGACCTTCTCTCTACTTTCTGGTGCACTGTGCTGTGGGGAACCACACACTCCTTCTGCCATGAACTCTACAGGACTTTTCCCTCTGTGATGGACTGAGACCCTTTGAAACCATGAGCCAAAATAAATCTCATAAGTTTGGTCAGCAATTCCACCAGAGTAGTGTAAAAGTAACCAATACAGACTAGGAACAGTAGCAGTTCAGTTCTATTAAAGAGTAAGAACACCAATAGCACAGGAAAGATCTGTATTGGTTATTTAACAGGATTCTTTTTTTGTTTGTTTGTTTTTTGTTTTTTTTCGAGACAGGGTGTCTCTGTATAGCTCTGGCTGACCTGGAACTCACTTTTTAGACCAGGCTGGCCTCAAACTCAACAATCTGCCTGCCTCTTCCTCCCAAGTACTGGGATTAAAGGCATGCACCACCACTGCCCGGCTTGATTCTCTTTTTTTAAAAATATTTTTATCAGTAAGTATATTTAAAAATTTTCAAAATACAAAACTCTATAAAGTTAAACATTAAGAAAATGCTAATTTCAAGCACTGTGAGAAAAATTATCAATAATATTTCCATGATATTTATAGAACATGATTTTAATATTCTCAACTGTTAATATTCCACAAACAGAATAATTATTTTAATATATATTTCATTGTTATTTCTCCCTTTTCATTTCTGATTTTATTAATTTGGATACTGTCTCTGTGTAATCTGGCTAAAGGTTTAGCTATCTTGTTGATTTTCTTAAAGAACCAGCTCCTGGTTTTGCTGATTCTTTGTATAGTTCTCTTTGTTTCTACTTGGTTGATTTCAGCCCTGATTTTTTTTTATTATTTGATTATTTCCTGCATCTACTCCTCTTAAGTGTATTTGCTTCTTTTGTTCTAGAGCTTTCAGGTGTGCTCTTACGCTGCTAGTGTAAGCTTTCTTCAAGATCTTTCTCAAGGCACTTAGAGCTATGAGTTTTCCTCTTATCACTGCTTTCATTGTGTCCCATAGGTTTGGTATGATGTAGTTCCATTTTCATTAAATTCTAAAAAGCTTTTAATTTCTTTCTTTCTTTCTTTCTTTCTTTCTTTCTTTCTTTCTTTCTTTCTTTCTTCCTTCATTCCTTCCTTCCTTCCTTCCTTCCTTCCTTCCTTCCTTCCTTGACCACGTTATCATTGAGTAGAGCATTGTTCAGCTTCTATGTGTATGTGTGCTTTCTATTGTTTTTGTTGGTATTTAAGACCAGCCTAAGTGATCTAATAGGGTGCATGGGATTATTTCAATCTTCTTATATCTGTTGAGGCCTGTTTTGTGACCAATTATATGGTCAGTTATGGAGAAGGTACCATGAGGTGATGAGAAGAAGGTGTGATGGTTTATATATCCTTGGACAAGGGAGTGACACCATCTGAAGGTGTGGCCTTGTTGGAATAGGTGTGACCTGGTTGGAATGGGTGTGTCACTGTGGGTGTGGGTATAAGATCCTCACCCTAGTTGCCTGGAAGTCAGTCTTCTACTGGCAGCCTTTGGATGAAGACATAGAACTCTCAGCTCCTGCTGCGCCATGCCTCCCTGGATACTGCCATGCTCCCACCTTGATGATAATGGACTGAACCTCTGAACCTGTAAGCCAGCCTCAATTAAATGTTGTTTTTTATAAGACTTGCCTTGGTCATGGTGTCTGTTAACAGCAGTAAAACCCTAACTAAGACAGAAGGTATATTCTTTTGCTTTAGGATGAAATGTTCTATAAATATCTGTTAAATCCATTTGTTTCATAACTTCTGTTAGTTTCCCTGTTTAGTTTCTGTTTCCAGGATCTGTCCATTGATGAGAGTGTGGTCTTGAAGTCTCCCAATATTATTGTGTGTGGTACAATGTGTGCTTTGAGCTTTAGTAAAGTTTCATTTATAAATGTGGGTGCCCTTGCATTTGGAGCATAGATGTTCAGGATTGAGAGTTCCTCTTGGTAGATTTTTCCTTTGATGAGTATGAAGTGTCCCTCCTCATCTTTTTTGATAACTTTAGGTTGAAAGTTGATTTTAGGACGCACCATGGGCACAGAGTCTGCGGACACCCACCAAGGTCCCCAGAGGACTCTCCATGGGATCTTAGGACCTCTGGTGAGTGAAACACAACTGCTGCTCCAATACAATCATGCAGGATCTGAGACAGCATTAATTAGGGAAGCAGAAAACCTGGCGTGACCAGGGTCACAAGTCCCCTCCAGTTGGCACCAGCACCAACACCAGGGCACCTTGGGCACGAGTCTTTGGACACCCCTAAGGTCCCCAGAGGACTCTCCATGGGATCTTAGGACCTCTGGTGAGTGGAACACAACTTCTGCCAGGAGGCAGGTTCGAACACCAGATATCTGGGGACCTTCCCTGCAAGAGGAGAGCTTGCCTGCAGAGAGTACTCTGACCACTGAAACTTAGGAGAGAGCTAGTCTCCCAGGTCTGCTGATAGAGGCTAACATAATCACATGAGGGACAAGCTCTAACCAGAGACAACTATAACAACTAACTCCAGAGATTACCAGATGGCGAAAGGCAAACGTAAGAATCTTACTAATAGAAACTAAGACCACTCACCATCATCAGAACCCAGCACTCCCACCCACCCAGTCCTAGAGCACCCCGACACACCCAAAAAGATAGACCCAGATTTAAAAGCATATCTCATGATGATGGTAGAGGACATCAAGAAGGACTTTAATAACTCACTTAAAGAAATACAGGAGAACACTGCTAAACAGGTAGAAGACCTTAAAGAGGTAGCACAAAAATCCCTTAAAGAATTTCAGGAAAACACGACCAAACAGGTGATGGAATTGAATAAAACCGTCCAAGACCTAAAAAGGGAAGTAGACACAATAAAGAAAACCCAAAGTGAGGCAATGCTGGAGATAGAAACCCTAGGAAAGAAATCTGGAACCATAGATGTGAGCATCAGCAACAGAATACAAGAGATGGAAGAGAGAATCTCAGGTGCAGAAGATTCCATAGAGAACATCAGCACAACAATCAAAGAAAATGGGAAATGCAAAAAGATCCTAACTCAAAACATCCAGGAAATCCAGGACACAATGAGAAGACCAAACCTACGGATAATAGGAGTGGATGAGAATGAAGATTTTCAACTCAAAGGACCAGCAAATATCTTCAACAAAATTATAGAAGAAAACTTCCCAAACCTAAAGAAAGAGATGCCCATGAACATACAAGAAGCCTACAGAACTCCAAATAGACTGGACCAGAAAAGAAATTCCTCCCGACACATAATAATCAGAACAACAAATGCACTAAATAAAGATAGAATATTAAAAGCAGTAAGGGAAAAAGGTCAAGTAACATAAAGGCAGGCCTATCAGAATTACACAAGATTTTTCACCAGAGACTATGAAAGTCAGAAGATCCTGGACAGATGTTTTACAGACACTAAGAGAACACAAATGCCAGCCCAGGCTACTATACCCAGCCAAACTCTCAATTACCATAGATGGAGAAACCAAAGTATTTCACGACAAAACCAACTTCACACATTATCTTTCCACGAATCCAGCCCTTCAAAGGATAATAACAGAAAAAAACCAATACAAGGACAGAAACCACGCCCTAGAAAAAGCAAGAAAGTAATCCTTCGACAAACCAAAAAGAAGACAGCCACAAGAACAGAATGCCAACTCTAACAACAAAAATAATAGGAAGCAAAAATTACTTTTCCTTAATATCTCTTAATATCAATGGGCTCAATTCCCCAATAAAAAGACATAGACTAACAGACTGGCTACACAACCAGGACCCAACATTTTGCTGCTTACAGGAAACTCAGCGAAATAGACAGACACTACCTCAGAGTGAAAGGCTGGAAAACAATTTTCCAAGCAAATGGTCTGAAGAAACAAGCTGGAGTAGCCATTCTGATATTGAATAAAATCGACTTCCAACCCAAAGTTATCAGAAAAGACAAGGAGGGACACTTCATACTCATCAAAGGTAAAATCCTCCAAGAGGAACTCTCAATTCTGAATATGCCCCAAATGCAAGGGCAGCCACATTCATTAAAGACACTTTAGTAAAGCTCAAAGCACACATTGCACCTCACACAATAATAGTGGGAAACTTCAACACACCACTCTCACCAATGGACAGGTCGTGGAAAGAGAAACTAAACAGGGACACAGTGAAACTAACAGAAGTTATGAAACAAATGGACTTAACAGATATCTACAGAACATTTTATCCTAAAACAAAAGGATATACCTTCTTCTCAGCACTTCACAGGACCTTCTCCAAAATTGACCATATAATTGGTCACAAAACAGGCCTCAACAGATACAAAAATATTGAAATTGTCCCATGCATCCTATCAGACCACCATGGACTAAGGCTGATCTTCAATAACAACATAAATAATGGAAAGCCAACATTCACGTGGAAGCTGAACAACACTCTTCTCAATAATACCTTGGTCAAGAAAGGAATAAAGAAAGAAATTAAAGACATGAAACTTAAGAAGAATGAAAACCAAAGTGTGGACACTGTGCCCCTTCTTAGAATTGGGAACAAAACACCCATGGAAGGAGTTACAGAGACAAACTTTGGAGCTGTGACAAAAGGATGAACCATCTAGAGACCGCCATTTCCAGGGATCCATCCCATAATTAGCCTCCAAACACTGACACCATTGCATACACTAGCAAGATTTTGCTGAAAGGACCCTGATATAGCGGTCTCTTGTGAGACTATGCCAGGGCCTAGCAAACACAGAAGTGGATGCTCACAGTCAGCTATTGGATGGACCACAGGGCCCCCAATGGAGGAGCTAGAGAAAGTACCCAAGGAGCTAAAGGGAACTGCAACCCTATAGGTGTAACAACAATATGAAATAACCAGTACCCTGGAGCTCTTGTCTCTAGCTGCATATGTATCAAAAGATGGCCTAGTCTGCCATCACTGGAAAGAGAGGCCCATTGGTCATGTAAACTTGATATGCCCCAGTACAGAGGAACGGCAGGGCCAAAATGTGGGAGTGGGTGGGTAGGTGAGTGGGGGGAGTGTACTGGGGACTTTTGGGATAGCATTGGAAATGTAAATGAGGAAAAATAACTAATAAAAATATTAAAAAAAGAAAGTTGATTTTATTTGATATTAGAATGGGTACTCTAGCTTGTTTCTTCAGACCATTTGCTTGGAAAATTGTTTTCCAACCTTTTACTCTGAGGTAGTGTCTGTCTTTGTCACTGAGCTGTGTTTCCTGTACGCAGCAAAATGCTGGGTCCTGTTTACATATCCAGTCTGTTAGTCTATGTCTCTTTTGGGGAACTGAGTCCATATTAAGAGATATTAAGGAAAAGTGATTGCTACTTCCTGTTATTTTTATGTTTGTGTGGCTAGCTTATTTTGGGTTTGTGGAAAGATTACTTTTTGCTTTTTCTAGGGTGTAGTTTCCCTCCTTGTGTTGGTGTTTTTCATCTATTATTCTTTGTAGGACTGGATCTATGGAAAGATAGTGTGTAAATTTGGTTTTGTCATGAAATATCTTGGTTTCTTCATCTATGGTAATTGAGAATTTTTCCGGGTCTAGTAGCCTGGATTGGCATCTCTGTTCTCTTAGTGTCAGTATGACATTTGCCCAGGCAGGATATTCTGGCTTTCATAGTTGCTGGTGAGAAGTCTGGTGTAATTCTGATAGGCTTGCTTATGTTACTTGACCTTTTTCCCTTACTGATTTTAATAATCTTTCTTTATTTAGTGCATTTAGTATTTTGATTATTATGTGACAGGAGGAATTTCTTTTCTGGTCTAGTCTATTTGGAGTTATGTAGGCATCTTGTATGTTCATGGGCATCTCTTTCTTTAGATTACAGAACGTTTCTTCTATAATTTTGTTGAAGATATTTGCTGGTCCTATTAGTTGGGAATCTTCACTCTCTTCTATAACTATTATCCTTAGGCTTGGTCTTCTCATTGTGTCCTGAATTTCCTGAATGTTTTGGGTTAGGAGCATTTTGCCTTTTGCATTTTCCTTGACTGTTGTGTCAGTGTTTTGTATGGTATCTTCTGCACCTGAGATTCTCTCTTCTATGTTTTGTATTCTGTTTATGATGCTTGCATCTATGACTCCTGGTCTCTTTCCTAGGTTTTCTAACTCCAGGTTTGTCTCCCTTTGTGATTTCTTTATTGTTTCTATTTCCAGTTTTACTTTTTGGATGGTTTTGTTCATTTCCTTCCTCTGTTTGATTTTGTTTTTCTGTAATTCTTTAAGGGATTTTTGTGTTTCCTCATTAAGGGCTTCTAGCTGTTTACCTATGTTCTCCAGTATTTCTTTAATGTGGTTATTTATGTCCTTCTTAAAATTCTCTATCACCATCATGAGAAGTGATTTTAGATCCAAATCTTGCTTTTCCCGTGTGATAATGTACCCAGGACTTGCTATGGTGGGAGAATTGGGTTCTGATGATGCCAAGTAATCTTGGTTTCTGTTGCTTATGTTCTTACACTTGCCACTTGCCCTCTGATTATCTTTAGTGCTACTTGCCCTCACTATATCTGACTGGAGCCTGTCCTTCTTGTGATCCTGCTTGTGACAGAACTCCTCAGAGTTCCGCTGTCTATGTGATCCTGTGATTCTGGGATCCTGTGACCCTGTGGTTCTGGGCGTGTTAGAGCACCTGGTAGTGGAGGTTCTTCTGGGTGTTGTCATTTAACAGGATTCTTAACAGTGCTGTGGGGTTAATAACAAAAGAACAGGGGATGAATAGCACACTTCAGTTAGTAAGTTCCCTTCTTACTTATGGGTTAGAAATTCTTCTTACTGATGGGCTAGAAATTCTGTGTTTATATTGTGTGGATAGTAACATTGAATAAGTACAAAATCCAGATAACAAAAATCATTTTTTTGAAAAAAAAAAAACCATTATTTTCATGCCATCCATGTTTTTGATGAAACATCCATGTTTCTTCTAAAAAAGAAGAATGGAATTTATAAGATGAAAATTGAGGCATCAATTTAAAATTTGAACACATACACACAGAGAGACGGGGGGGGGTGGAGAGAGAGAGAGAGAGAGAGAGAGAGAGAGAGAGAGAGAACACACAGGATAAGTAGGGGTTAATTTATCTGCCTACATTTCTCACCTCTGTTCAATGAGACAGTTTAGCAACAATGAGTTCAGACAGCACATATTTGTCATCTAAATACCATTCCTTTTCCTGGGATGGGAATCAGAGTTCACTGGAGAAGTGATTTATTCCAGCGTTAGGAAAATACAGGATGAGCCTGGAGCATCTTGTCTCAGAACGTAAACAAATTTAGGGAGAGAGAAAGGAGGCAGGAGGATGGAAGGGAGGAAGAGAAGGACACAGAAAAGAGGGAGATATAGGAACTTTTTTTTTTTGAATTGCTGTGATAAGAATACTGTGACAAAAGCAGCCTATGGGAGATGAGTGTTATCCTGCTGCCCAGGGCAGCATGGCAGGGGAGCCAGGTGGCAGAGCCGAAGCTCAGATTGCGTTCTCACTCAGAATGTAGAGAATGACGAACGTCCATCCCAGATACACAGTCTAGGGAACAGTGCCTAAGTCTTCCCATCTCCCTTAGCGCAATCAAGATAATCTCCAACAGGCTGCCTGCAGGCTCTTCTCTCAGGTGATTCTGTCAAGTGGATGACACTAACCTGTCATTAAGATAAGGGTCTGTGAATCCACACTGCTGTAAATAAAGAATTAAGGAAATAAACATAGGGAAGAAGGGACTTTTCAAAAGATAAAAATAACCCAATAAAGAAGAAACAAAGGTATCTAGAAAAGTCATCATATAGCAATGAGGGCTTCAAGCAAGTTCTACTAATGGATGCTTAAAGTTGGTGGGTTAAAGTTTGGGTATATCTCTGTGAAGTCCTCAGCAGAGGATCACAGAGGGAAGAGAAGTAACTTTGTTATAGGAAAACCCAAACAGAGAGTACATTAGAGAGATTGAAGTTAACATCTGTAGTAAAGAAGGAGGCATAGTGTTCCTCCTAGTGAGACTGTCTGGTATCTCGTAGTGCCATCACTGCCCAAAATATATAAAAGCCCATGTCCTGTAATGATGAGACATCAAGTAAATTCAAGTTAATGGACATTCTACAAATAAGACTCTTTATCAATGTCAGGGTCATTGGTGACAAATACTGAGGAGTTGTCACAGAGACAGAGAGTGAAAATGATCAAACAAGGAGTCCTGGGTTGGATTTTTTAATAGAAATAGGCTGAGTGGATGCATGCACTGTTTAATTAATAGCAACATGCTAATATGAATTCATTAGTTTTTCTTTTAATAATTCTACTGCACAAATGTTAATTAGCACAGCTGGGTGGAGGGCTGTGGAAGGCAGCTGTTCCCCACCTCTCTGGGGATGTTCATGTTTTAGACCTACTTACAATTCAGAATAGCACACCAGTCAGCTACACAGCTCCAGAGCAAACTGCCTGCACTCAACTCAAGTCTTGTTTATTTAGAAGTTATATGACTTTAAAAGTATAATAGGAGAGATGGCTCAGTGGTTAAGGACACTGAGTGCTCTTCCAGAGGACCCAGGTTCAAGTCCCAGCACCCACATGGCAGTTCGCAACTGTTTGTAACTCCAAAATCTGACTGACATCCTCACACAGTTATACATGCAAGCAAAGTACCAATGCACATAAAATAAAAGTAAATGATTTTTTAAAAGGCATGATGACCTTCCGGTATCTTAATTCCCACTCTACAATCTCTAAAGCAGGGTCACGGTGATATGAACCCCAAACTATGCAGAGCTGGAATGAGGATAAAATGGAATAATTTATATGAAGTCTAGAGAATAAAGCCTAAGGATGGTAAGCCTTCAGTGATTATTAGTTCATAAATTACTATCTACATTTTATAACAAAAATGTCATTCTACAATCTTCTTTGTAACCTGTCTCTTCCACTTCTACATTGGGAATATAATTTTTGGTAGCAAATGCATGTGCCATGTCACTTACATATGATATTTTGTTCTTTGGTATAACATAGATTATAGGAAGGTGGACACTTGCTGTAGCTGAGACTCCCTGTACTGAGAACAAAGTTAATACAAGGTAGGTGCTCAATAAGCACTTAACAGATGAAGGGAGAAGGAACATAATGGAAGTTACCTCCAATTTCTCACTACTGATATTTTTAGAAAAAAAAAATGACTTTTAGGAAGTTTTGGAATTTGCCTGAACAGTCATGTAAAGCCTGGCCGTCATTCAAAAACTGAAACATAATTTCCATACTATCATAGGCATACTTTGCATCTAAGTACAACCATTTCTCATAAAAGAACAATGTGCCAGAGCTAAAGCAAAAGTGCATGGTTACATTTAAAATAATAACTTCAAAATGTCTCTTTCATGAAATTGTTTTCAAAGAGTGTTTACCACGCAGGTTTCTTTTTAACAAAAATTGCTCAAATTATCTTGAAGTCCAGTGACACACATGTTTTGATTACACATACGAAATTCATTTAGTCAAAGAGACTCTGGGTAGGAAAACTGCAACTTCATAAGAAAAAAGGATCCCCATTACTGTAATGAGAGAGTAGTTCCCTAACATTTAATCACATGCACGTTTAGCAAAGAGCGCTTTATATTCTATATACCAGCAACATCTGGTGGCTTTCTGGCTATACCGCAGCAACTTCTGTCTACTTTCAAAATTCCATTTTGTCCCATACCGATCTGTACAGTTGCTTTCGAGACTTGGCGAGGTTAGAAGAATTTTGAATTGATTTGAAAGCTCCTCTTACTAGATTCCTGGAGGTAGGGTGGGAAATAGTAAGGAATGGAAAGCCAATACTGAATAGAAACTGAGGCTGGGAGAGCCATTCATATACATGGGGTTATACAGGGGTTGAAGGAGGCTACAACACAGGCCCACAGAAACTCCTGACTAAAGTGCCACTGCATTGAGGAATTGAGCGGCCCACGGTATTTCCACACAGCTGGCACATCTAGACTCCTACTAAGACTGGCTTCTTCCACTGACACTTTAAGTTTATTTTATTTTTTAAACTTTTTATTAATTTTTTGTGAGTATCATATCATGCATCCCAGGTATACTCATGTCCTGGTACCCTCTTATCCATCTTCTGATCTTGCAAACCAACCCCAAATAAAACATATGCATGCACAAACAAAGTAAACAGAAATACAAAGCATAGAAAAATCTCATCATGGAAGGTATAGTGAGTCATATTATATCTGTCTGTTCACACATCTTCACATTCAAATGTTCACTGTAATGAGTCACTGATCTGGTTTGAAATCTCTGGCTTCTGTGACACCATGAATATAAAATCTTCATCATCAAGATTCTTCTCAATTATCCAGTTGTTGACATGTGTCATGGTCTCTGGATGTCTCCTGACTTAACTTTTATCCCACACTGCCATCACCACAGCCCTATAATACTGTGATGAGCACCTTGTCACTCACCTAAGCACAGCAGCCAGAGGTCTCAGCACAAAGGGATGCATTTAATCACAGTGCTTAGGAGAAAGAGTTAAGTGGATCTATGTGAGTTCAGGGTAGCCTGGTCCTCAAAATGAGTTCCAGGACAGTCAGGGCTGTTACAGGGAGAAACACTTTCTCAAAAACTGTTGCATATGCCAGCAAGATTTTGCGGAGAGTACCCTGATATAGCTGGCTCTTCTGAGGCTATGCCAGTGCCTGGAAAATACAGAAGTAGATGCTCAGTCATATATTGGATGGAACACAGGGACCCCAATGGAGGAGCTAGAGAAAGTACCCAAGGAGCTAAAGGGGTCTGCAACCCTATAAGAGGAACAGCAATATGAACTAACCAATACCCCTGGAGCTCATGTCTCTAGCTGCATATGTAGCAGAAGATGGCCTAATCAGCCATCAATGGGAGGAGAGGCCCTTGGTCTTGCAAATATTATATGCCCCAATACAGGGGAATACCAGGGCCAGGAAGCAGGAGTGTGTGGGTTGGAAAGCAGGGTGGTAGGAGGGTATAAGGGACTTTTGGGATACTATTTGAATTGTGAATGAAGAAAATATCTAATAAAAAATTGAAAAGAAAAGAAAAGAAGAGAAAAGAAAAGAAAGAAACCACCACAAAAACAACAACAACAACAACAGTACAAAAATCTTGACAAGCCAAGGCTTAGCCTTTGCCTTGCTTGCTATCTGTTCCAGGTTCGTTCAAACTTTCACCCACATCTTTTAAAAAAGATTCTGCACATTTGTGATTGAAATGGCATGGACTGTTTGACATCTAGTTGGCATAGGAAGAGTCCTTCCTACTGATTGTCCATAATTTCCTAGGAATTGCACATACACACACACACACACACACACACACACACACAGAGAGAGAGAGAGAGAGAGAGAGAGAGAGAGAGAGAGAGAGAGAGAGAGAGAGATGTATTTAAAGGACAGTGTGGAGAGGACACTTTAAGTTTTAAGCAGAGTTTTTAAGTTTTAGATTGTGTGTTTGTTTTAAATCATTGAACTGAAATGTCAACTATATAGATGAAGACTTTATTTATTTATTTATTTTGAAGACTTTTTTTTCTTTTTTTTTTTAATATTTTTTTTATTACGTATTTTCCTCAATTACATTTCCAATGCTATCCCAAAAGTCCCCAATACACTCCCCCCTACTTCCCTACCCACCCATTCCCATTTTTTGGCCCTGGCGTTCCCCTGTACTGGGGCATATAAAGTTTGCATGTCCAATGGGCCTCTCTTTCCAGTGATGGCCGACTAGGCCATCTTTTGATACATATGTAGCTAGAGTCAAGAGCTCCGGGGTACTGGTTAGTTCATAATGTTGTTGCATCTACAGGGTTGCAGATCTCTTTAGCTCCTTGGATACTTTCTCTAGCTCCTCCATTGGGGGCCCTGTGATCCATCCAATAGCTGACTGTGAGCATCCACTTTTGTGTTTTCTAGGCCCCGGCCTAGTCTCACAAGAGACATTTTTTTTTTCTTTAAAATAGTTTTATTTCACTCCTTGTTTCTATCTGGTACCACCTGCTTGACACAACCAAAAAACATTGAGCAATACATGAGGTCGGTGCAAGAGGGAAAGCAGAACCTTCCTGACCCGTGGTTTCCCAGAGGTGTGGGAGGTGGGTGAACGGCAAGCTAGCTCTGTCTGAGAAGCCCCTCCCTTGTTTTTCTTTGTACAAACAAACACTGTTGCTTTTGCCCTTGACCTCCTTGCATTCACTTTTCAATTTAGACAGGCATATCCCTGTAGTCTGCCCACTTAGCACCAGCTCTGATATCCCAACACTGACGTGGGATCCTGGCTCCATTGGCAGTGACAGTTCACAAGATGTCCCAGGAGCTTCTCATGTGTCAACTACCCAAAAAATTGGCTTTAGGTCAGGCATTCACCCTGGACAGTGATGACAGCAAGTGAGTAGTGGGGCACTTGTTGTTCTGTTTCCTGGGGAGATATGAAGGAACTTCTGTTCCTCGCAGATAGAGCGTGTTGAGAGATAAGAGATGGCTTCATCCAAGTATTGCTTGATGCATCAGTGGCTTTTCTTGTTGCTTCCATGACTTCTAGAACTTTGAAAAAGGTCTTCAATAGTATGTTCTTCCCAAATGTACCCTATAGCTCTGAGATTGCTATAGGTCTCTTTCATCGCACATTTGTAGACTCTTCTGTGAAGTATCCAGCAAAGCCCACTCTTCCTGAGTGACGGTCACATGCATGTCATCATAGGTCACTACATCCATGTCTGGAGTTCTGAGCTTGCCAAGATCCCTTCACATCACCAGCAGAGGCACCCAAACATATCACACAGAAACACAAAGGTCGGTTGAATTTCAAAACTTTTTTTTAAAGGCAGAGTTTCTTGTATCTTAGGCTGATTTTGAATCTTGAAGTCACTGTTTAGCCAGGTATGACCTTGAACTTCTGAACTCTGTCTTTCTGTTTCCTATTTCCAAATGCTGGAATTGCTGGTTTTATGTTGTACTGAAAGCCAGGACTTTATCTTTGTATATGCTAGATAAGAACTCAGCCTACTGAGCTACATCCCAGCCAGAGATGCCCAGCTTCTTAAGTTTTCCATTTACAACTCTTTTTGTGTGAAAAACATGTATGCAACTCTTGATATATATGTATATGTATGTGTGTATATATATATATATATGTGTGTGTGTATGTAAAATGTATATATCATAAAATATATATGTATTACATATAATACATATGTATATATATATGTATATACACACACACATATGTGTGTGTGTGTGTATTTTATCCAGCTGTGGTGCCTTTAATCCAAGCACTTAGGAGGCAGAAGTAAGTGGATCTCTATGAGTTTAAGGCCAACCTGTTCTATATACCAAGTTCTAGGCCAGCCAGGGCTACACGGTGGGATTCTATCTCAATGAACAGACAAACAAACAAAACCAATAAACACCCCTCAGACAAATTTATTTTTAAAAAAGCCTTTAGCACATATACTTTTATTTATTAAAGTTGAAATCAGATTTGCATACTAAGAAGGTGGTGGGCTTGCTCATTTCTTTCATAGAGAATTAAGTTGTAGCTGCATATTTATTTAATGTTATAGATCAGACAACATGCTCCACTTTTCTTGGCAATGATCAGTGTTCTCATGTTGTTACTGTCACTGCTGAGAATGTCACCTTATAAAGTATCAACGTAGAATGACAAACCTTTGTTTACAGCCGTTTCAGGAATTGTTGGAAATTCTGTCCTAATTCCCAGCCCAACCTCATTTAACAGTTTTATTGCCGTTTTATCCATGTGCTTGCCACAGTGCATGTGTGGCACTGAGGTCATGGATAACTGCTGGGAGCTAGCTGATGCTCTCACTCTGCCATGTGGGTCCAGGCATTGAACTTGGCTTGTGAGGCCTGGGAGAGTTAGGGCCTTATCTTCAGAGCCACCACTGTCTCAGCTCCACTTCATAATTTTCTTTAAGAGAAACTCGAGTAATTCAGAAAGTAATATTTTAAAATTGGCATCCCAGTTATAAAAATTATAAATTAAGTTTACTTTATTGTTTTTAAGTTTAACTTACACATATTGGTTTACTTATAAATTCAGCACAACGGCCTTTGATGTTCAGCTACTTAAAACGTAACAAATTCTCTCAAATAACTTTAAAGTTTTCTTCATTTGTGCTGGTGTTACAGCCCATAAATTCAACTTAGGTTGAAAATATGGTCATTTGAAAATGCATAACCTACTGAACATTGCAGCTTAGCTGACTCTACAGTAAATGAAGAGACAATGCTAACATTGGTCTGTCTTGGAAATACCAGAAGAATGTTTTCCTATACATTGCCAGCTTAGGAAACAACATTTAAAAATTGAAGTCTGGTTTCTACTTAGTGCACATCACTTTCACAACATTATCACTGTAAATCTGGAAAACCGGAAGTGAAATGACTTGAATTATTTGTTATATTTATTTATTCTCTGTCTCGTCTCTCTCTTTCTCTCCTGTGTTAGGGACTGCATTGCAGCGGTTAGAGATTAGAGTTCATGAAACAGGCAATAATTACTGCTGTGAACTCAGAACTGTAGTGGATATATTTAGAAGCCACTGGTGCCTGCCTTTTCTAACTCCTGGGTCTTACAATCTTCTGCCCTCTATTTCAAGCCCAAGTCTTTGGGGAGGGGATGTGGCATAGCTGCTCCATTTATGGACGAGCGCCCTACAGGTGCTTACTCTCTGTACTTTGATCAGTTATGAAGTTCTTCCTTAACCACAATCTACTGCTCAAAGAAACCTCTGTGATGGGGTCTGCGAGCTGCATCAGTCTATAGAGTTATGGATTTTGAGGACTCTGGTCCTATGTCCATTTAGCAGATTTGGCAGAACAATAATAGTAGTTTTACCCCTGGGCACTACGAGACCCACAGCTATGGGTTCCTTGCTCCCTTTGCAGTAGTAGGCATGCCTCTCCCCTCCCCCAACCCCTGCGGACAGACCCACACATCATTTGTGCCACTATTGTACCCATGGGTGTGTCTCACCAGATGTTATTGTCGCTCACAGGGTTCACAGCTGGGCAGGTTAGTTGCTTACTTTTCTCTGTGGCCATCCTGCATAGATACTGTGCTGAGAGCAGGCCAGGAGAGAGGAAGCTTGCCAGTATCAACTTGATTTTCCAATATTCTTTACCATAGTGTGTGTCTTCAGTGATAGGCCTGTATCCTCAAGTTCTGGTGGGAAACCAAGAGCAATGATGACAGCCAGTATTGTTTTGGGTTCTCCAGGACACCCCTGACCAACAACTTGTAGGTTGTTTTGTTCTTACTGGTTTAATTTTAATGTGGGCATACACATATGTATAATGTATTTATTTGTATACATAAGTAATATATAATATATAATGTGTATGTATGTGTTTAGTGTATACAGATTAAAATTAGACCAGCCACAGAGCATTTGAATATGTGCAACAGGGGAAAGTGCTTCAGGAAGGATAGGGCCAGTAGCAAAGGAACAGAGGGTAATGGGAAGTGAATATGGTCAATAACTAATGATACACTTTTTTGAAAGTATCAGTGAAACTCATTATTTTATATATTAATTAAAAGTGAATAAACAAAGAAAAAAGAGAGTATGTCACATGAAATACAGGATGACACAAAGAACATGTCACCCCTTTCATAGTTGACCTTCCCAATATAGAGCTAAGAGTAATAGTGAGCTTGTTCTTGGCCAAGTTAACATTTTTTCAGACCTTTGTACAAAAGGACCTGCCCTGGTGGCTACTCCACTTCCATCTCCCTCAAGATCTTGGTTAGTAGTGAAGTCTTTTAAATGTAAGAATTGCTTAAGTTTACCTGTGTGCATGCAGATCTTTCAAATACACTGACAGCAAACATCTCAGTGAACCTGCAATTTAAAAAGAGGGTGCACGTGAAGTGTGTGTGTGTGTGTGCGCGCGCACACACACACACACACACACACATATGCAGGTGTCCACAAAGGCCAGAAGATGCCATGACAGTTGCGACCTATACAATGCAGGTTCTGGGACCTGACCTCAGTCCTCTACAGGAGAGGCAAGTGTTCTCAACCCCTGAATCATCTCTCCAGCTCTTGGCCTTCAGCTGTAGACAGTTGAGTTCCAGCTCTCGACCTTCAGCTGTAGACAGTTGAGTTTCACTGTGTTAGTGCATTTTGTGGATTAACCTAAAGCTGTTGAGGTCATAACTGACCCAATCAGCAATTTAAAAACATACAAAAACCCAACACTTTCAGTACTCTGTGGAGGCTGACCTCAAATACAAGAATCTACTGTGCTTCTAGTCTGCCACATCCAGCAGGGAGCCTTTACTCTTGCTTGTGTTTTGCTGTTCTCCTTGAGACAAGGTCTTACTGTATATCCTAGACTGACCTGGAATTTACTATGTATTCTAGGTTGGCCTCAAATTGCAATCCTCCTGCTCCAGCCTCTCAAGAACTGAGGTTACAGCCATGGCTACCCTTGCATGAAATTGCTTTATAACAGATTAAAATAGATGCATTTGGCTCATATTGATTCTAAGGAAAAAGCTATAAATATCAATGTAAGAGTCTGGACAGACTGGTAAAACAAAAGGAGTTTCACTTCCCAGATCTGCTGTCATTAAAAGACTACATTTTTTTTTTTCAAATTTACTTAAAATGTTATTTTATTTACTTATTTGTTTGTTTGTTTTGTGTGTATGTGTACACATATGGGTGCACACATGCCACAGTATGTGTGTAGAGGCGAGAAGACTTTCAGGAGTCTGTTCTCTCTTTCAGTGATGTGGGTCCCAGGAATTAAATTATCATGCTTGGCATCCAGCTCCTTTATTGGTGAGCAACATCCACATCCCATAAACATACTTTTTAATACTGTAATAAGACAGTCGATTCTCTTCAGTCCTTGCCTTGCCCCTCCTCCAGGAATGAAGTGGGCAGTGGGAGAACACACAAGGACTTTTATTTGCTATACCGAAGAACAGGTAAAGAGAAGGTCATCGGTGTCAAACAGGAAAGTAGCAAGGCTGAACTTTTGGTGACAGCTGGGTGCCAAACAAGAGAAGTAACAAACACTTGGCATGCCTTAGGATGCCAACCTAGAGGTTTCTGGAATTTGGTATAGCTCTTAGCACTTAGTGGGGCCTCAGGATACCAACAGAGAACAGTCTTCCAAAGCAGAAACCTGTGGAGGGCAGGCCTCTGCGAGGCAGGAGTAAAAGGTTGGCCTGAGGTGGTAACAAGTCTCCCTCCTAGGTACCCATGGAGGAAGCCAGATGGGATGACAGCATTATTAGGGAGACCCTAAAAACAGCAGACATACTTCTGAATTTGGGTTTTTTTCCCTCAGGCTCCAACACTCAGAAATGGGATGGTCTAGGCTGTGGGAGGGGTCTGCTTCATTCCTGGAATTTCCCCTCATCATGGTTTCAGGAGAGGAAGAGGAATTAGGTCAGAGAATGGGATCGTGAGAGAAAGGGGTCGGAGAGTCTTACATGGCACACCTCCAGAGTTGGTGTCCTGTGCCATATTCTTGACCACCTTTGCTTTATGCCCAGGGTGAACTTTCAAGGCTTACTTTGCAGTAGGCAAGTTTGTAGTATGTTTCCATCTGAAACCTATATTTTCTATAAGATGATGAGTCCCCTGAGCTCAGTGTCCCTCTCCTGGTGTGGGACCCTGGCTGCAGGTATCTGTGTGGCTCCTTTATGTTATGCCTATGGATCTTGGAGAGCAAGCTGAGCTGAGGCTAACCCTGAAATGATTGTGCTGTGGGCAATGAGGGAAGCCTTCTGCCACAAAACCAAAATTCTAGGCCCACAAAACAAGAATACCTGACTTCTTCGACTTTTTAATGATAATTACAGAGAAAATATATATCTTAAAATATATCTCTTAAAGTGAGGAAGACTAAATGTTATACTGAGCTGCTGAAGGAAGGTAGCTAAACCCACTCTTCAGAGATGTTTGGACACTGAGTGTTGCCTTAGAGGCATGAGTGACATGACGAGCTCTTCAGACTGCAGGGATCTGGTGCCAAGCAAAAGGTATCCATGTTTTCACAGCATCTCTCATGTCCCTATTGCAGAGGGCAGCAAGTGTGCTCCATGTCACCTGGCGATCCTACAGCCCCAGCTCATGTACTCCCGTGTGGAGTACTCCATCCAAAGTCGCTCTCAATAACTTGGCAGAACCATCATCAGTTGACACAGACCCTGCACCTCCATAAGAGAGCCCACACACTTTGCCTTTTAGAAATGCCTTCTCTTGCCCTTTGACTCTTAACAGACCCACTACTATCCTGTAATTAAGAAAACTCAGGTCAGAGGAGAGGTGTCCACCCGGAAGGGCTCTGCGGGAGCAGGTGGGGGAGCCATCTTGGGTCCCAGGTCCCTCAGAGACTAGTCTGTGCAGGGGAGAGTGCCGGACTACAGAAGCTACACAGCTTCGGGGACAGACCCTGTTTCAGGCCTTCATCTTCAACCAGGAGGCAGGTCTGAACGCCAGATATCTGTGCACCTTCCCTGCAAGAGGAGAGCTTGCCTGCAGAGAGTACTCTGACCACTGAGACTCAGGAGAGAGCTAGACTCCCAGGTTTGCTGACAGAGGCTAACAGAATCACAGGAGGAACAAGCTCCAACCAGAGACAACTATAACAACTAACTCCAGAGATTACCGGATGGCAAAAGGCAAACGTAAGAATCTTACTAATAGAAAGCAAGCCACTCACCATCATCAGAACCCAGCACTCCAACCTCAGCCAATCCTGGATACCCCAACACACCCCAAAAGCAAGACTTGGATTTAAAATCATATCTCATGATGCTGGTAGAGGACATCAAGAAGGACTTTAATAACTCACTTAAAGAAATACAGTGAACACTACTAAAGAGGTAGAAGTCCTTAAAGAAATACAGGAAAACAGAACCAAACAGGTAATAGAATTGAACAAAACCATCCAAGACCTAAAAGGGAAGTAGAAACAATAAAGAAAACCCAAAGTGAGACAATGCTGGAGATAGAAACCCTAGGAAAGAAATCTGGAACCATAGACGCGAGCATCAGCAACAGAATACAAGAGATGGAAGAGACTCTCAGGTGCAGAAGATCCAATAGAGAACATGGGCACAACAATCAAAGAAAATGCAAAATGCAAAAAGACCCTAACTCAAAACACCCAGGAAATCCAGGACACAATGAGAAGACCAAACCTATGGATAATAGGAATAGATGAGAATGAAGATTTTTCAACTTAAAGGGCCAGAAAATATCTTCAACAAAATTATAGAAGAAAACTTCCCAAACCTAAAGAAAGAGATGCCCATGAACATACAAGAAGCCTACAGAACTCCAAATAGACTGGACCAGAAAAGAAATTCCTCCTGACACATAATAATCAGAACAACAAATAAACTAAATAAAGATAGAATATTAAAAGCAGTAAGGGAAAAAGATCAAGTAACATATAAAGGCCTGCCTATCAGAATTACACAAGATTTTTCACCAGAGACTATGAAAGCCAGAAGATCCTGGACAGATGTTTTACAGACATTAAGAGAACACAAATGCCAGTCCAGGCTACTATACCCAGCCAAACTTTCAATTACCATAGATGGAGAAACCAAAGTATTCCACAACAAAATCAAATTCACACATTATCTTTCCACGAATCCAGCCCTTCAAAGGATAATAACAGAAAAAAACCAATACAAGGACGGAAACCACGTCCTAGAAAAAAAGTAAGAAAGTAATCCTTCAACAAACCTAAAAGAAGACAGGCACAAGAACAGAATCCCAACTTTAACAATAAAAATAATAGGAAGCAACAATTACTTTTCTTTAATTTCTCTTAACATCAATGGACTCAATTCCCCAATAAAAAGACATAGACTAATAGACTGGCTACAGAAACAGGACCCAACATTTTGTTGCTTAAAGGAAACCCACCTCAGGGAAAAGGACAGACACTACCTCAGAGTGAAAGGCTGGAAAACAATTTTCCAAGCAAATGGTCTGAAGAAACAAGCTGGAGTAGCCATTCTAATATCTAATAAAATTGACTTCCAACCCAAAGTTATCAAAAAAGACAAGGAGGAGCACTTCATACTCATCAAAGGTAAAATCTTCCAAGAACTCTCAATTTTGAATATCTATGCTCCAAATACAAGGGCAGCCACATTCATTAAAGAAACTTTAGTAAGGCTCAAAGCATACATTGCACCTCACACAATAATAGTGGGAGACTTCAACACCCCACTCTCACCAATGGACAGATCCTGGAAACAGAAACTAAACAGAGACACATGGACACTAACAGAAGTTATGAAACAAATGGATTTAATTGATATCTACAGAACATTTTATCCTAAAACAAAAGGATATACCTTCTTCTCAGCGCCACATGGTACTTAACTCCAAAATCGGCCATATAATTGGTCACAAAACAGGCCTCAACAGATACAAAATATTGAAATTATCCCATGCATCCTATCAGATCACCATGGACTAAGGCTGATCTTCAATAACAACATAAATAATAGAAAGACAACATTCACGTGGAAACTGAACAATGCTCTACTCAATGATTACTTGGTCAAGGATGAAATAAAGAATTGAAAGACTTTTTCGAGTTTAATGAAAATGAAGTCACAACATACCCAAACTTATGGGACACAATGAAGACAGTCCTAAGAGGAAAAGTCATAGCCCTGAGTGCCTCCAAAAAAGAAACTAGAGAGAGAGAGCATACACTAGCAGCCTGACAGCACACATAGAAGCTCTAGAACTAAAGGAAGCAAATTCACCCAAGAGGAGTAGAAGGCAGGAAATAATCAAACTCAGGGCTGAAATCAACCAAGTGGAAACAAAAAGAACTATTCAAAGAATCAACCAAACCAGGAGCTGGTTCTTTGAGAAACCCAACAAGATAGATAAACCCTTAGCCAGACTAACTAGAGGACACAGGGACAGTATCCTAATTAACAAAAACAAAAATGAAAATGGAGACATAACAAAAGAACCTGAGGAAATCCAAAACATCATCAGATCCTTCTACAAAAGGCTATACTCAACAAAACTAGAAAACCTGGATGAAATGGACAACTTCCTAGAAAGATACCAGGTACCAAAGTTAAATCAGGATCAGATTAATAATCTAAATAGTCCAATTTCCCTCAAAGAAATAGAAGCAGTCATTAATATTCTCCCAACCAAAAAAATCCCAGTACCAGATGGGTTTAGTGTAGAGATCTATCAGACCTTCAAAGAAGACCTAATTCCAACTCTTCTCAAACTATTCCACAAAATAGAAACAGAAGGTACTCTACCCAATTCATTCTATGAAGCCACAATTACTCTGATACCTAAACCACACAAAGATCCAACAAAGAAAGAGAACTTCAGACCAATTTCCCTTATGAATATCGATGCAAAGCAGTAGCCAACATCAAACTAAGTGGAGAGAAACTCCAAGCAATCCCACTAAAGTCAGGGACTAGACAAGGCTGCCCACTTTCTTCCTACCTATTCAATATAGTACTTGAAGTTTTAGACAGAGCAGTTTGACAACAAAAGGACATCAAGGGGATACAAATTGGAAAGGAAGAAGTCAAAATTTCACTATTTGCAGATGATATGATAGTATATATAAGTGACCCTAAAAATTCCATCAGAGAACTCCTAAACCTGATAAACAGCTTCAGTGCAGTAGCTGTATATAAAATTAACTCAAATAAATCAATGATAAATGGACTGAGAAAGAAATTAGGGAAACAACACCCTTTACAATAGTCACAAATAATATAAAAAACTGAAGATCTCAGAAGATGGAAAGATCTCCCATGCTCATGGATTGGCAGGTTTCATATAGTAAAAATGGCTATCTGGCTGAAAGCGATCTACAGATTCAATGCAATCCCCATCAAAATTCCAACTCAATTCTTCACTGAGATAGGGCAATTTGCAAATTCATCTGGAAAAAAAAACCCTAGGATAACAAAAACTCTTCTCAAGGATAAAAGAATCTCTGGTGGAATTACCATGACTGACATTAAGCTCTATTACAGAGCAATTGTGATAAAAACTGCATGGTACTGGTACAGTGACAGACAGGTAGACCAATGGAATAGAATTGAAGACCCAGAAATGAATCCACACAGCTATGGTCACTTGATCTTTGACAAGGGAGCTAAAACCATCCAGTGGAAAAAAGACAGCATTTTTCAAGAAATGGTGCTGTCACAACTGGTGGTTATCATGTAGAAGAATACGAATTGATCCATTTTTCTTGTAAAAAGCTCAAGTCTAAGTGGATCAAAGACCTCCACATAAGACCAGAGACACTGAAATTAATAGAAGAGAAAGTGGGGAAAATCCTCAAAGATATGAGCACAGGGGAAAAATTCCTAAACAGAACAGCAATGGCTTGTGCTGTAAGATCAAGAATTGACAAATGGGACCTCATAAAATTGCAAAGCTTCTGTAAGGTAAAAGACACTGTCAATAAGACAAAAAGGCCACCAACAGATTGGGAAAGTATTTTTACCAATCCTAAATCTGATAGGGGACTAATATCCAATATATGCAAAGAGCTCAAGAAGCTGGACTCCAGAAATTCAAATAACCCCATTAAAAATGGGGTTCAGAGCTAAACAAAGAATTCTCAACTGAGGAATACCAAGTGGCTGAGAAGCACTTGAAAAATTGTTCAACATCCTTAATCATCAGGGAAATGCAAATCAAAACAACCCTGAGATTCCACCTTACACCAGTCAGAATGGCTAAGATCAAAAATTCAGGTGACAACAGATGCTGGCAAGAATGTGGAGAAAAAGGAACACTCCTCCATTGCTGGTGGGATTGTAAGCTTTTACAACCACTCTGGAAGTCAGTCTGGAGGTTCCTCAGAAAATTGGACATAATACTACCGGAAGATCCAGCAATACCTCTTCTGGGTATATACTCAGAAGAAGTTCCAACTGGTAATAAGAACACATGCTCCACTATTTTCATAGCAGCCTTATTTATAATAGTCAGAAGCTGGAAAGAACCCAGATGTCCCTCAACAGAAGAATGGATACAGAAAATGTACATTTACACAATGGAATACTACTCACCTATTAAACACAATGGACTTATGAAATTCTTGGACAAATGGATGTATCTGGAGGATATCATCCTTAGTGAGGTAACCCAATCAAAAAGGAGTCATTAGATATGCACTCACTGATAAGTGGATATTAGCCCAGAAACAAAGAACACCCAAGATACAATTTGAAAAATACAAGAAAATCAAGAAGAAGGAAGACCAATGGGTGTATACTTCATTCCTCCTTAGAAGAGGGAACAAAATACCCATGAAAGAAGTTGTAGAGATAAAGTTTGGAGCTAAGACAAGAGGATGGACTATCCAGAGACTACCCCACCCGGGGATCCATCCCATAATCAGCCACCAAACCCAGACACTATTGCATATGCCAGAAATATTTTGCTGAAGGGACCCTGTTATAGCTGTCTCATATGAGGCTATGCCAGTGCCTAGCAGATACAGAAGTGGATGCTCACAGTCATCTATAAGATGGAACACAGGGCCCCCATTGGAGAAGCTAGAGAAAGCACCCAAGGAGCTGAAGGGGTTTGCAACCCTATAGGTGGAACAAGAATATGAACTAACCAGTACCCCCCAGAGCGCATATTTCTAGCTGCATATGTAGCAGAAGATGGCCTAGTCGGTCATCACTGGGAAGAGAGGCTCTTTGGTCTTGCAAACTTTATATGCTCGAGTACAGGGGAATGCCAGGGCCAAGAAGTGTGAGTGGGTGGGTAGGGGAGTGACCCATCCAGCAGGTCCAGTTATTCGAGGGTCTCAAGGGGACCTTCTCCTAAGAACCAAATGGGGGGGAGGGAGAGACGAGAACCAAGTGCAATGAATGATACAGTCTGATTAGCATCAAGGTCTCACTGTATTTAGCAAGGATCAAAGGCTTAAATGCACAAGCAAAAGGGGAAGTACTTCTCAGCAGGAGGAATGGGGCAGTGGAAATGCACAAGCAAAAGAGGAAGTACTTCTCAGCAGGAGGGATGGGGCAGCAGAATTTTTTTTTTTTGGTGACTACACGGGGAAGCAGGAACTTGGTAGATTCAGGGTACATCTTGTGGTCAGGACATCCAGGGCTGACTTAGGGCTGGAACAATCTATGGTTGTTCTCGGAGTGGTGTGTCGGTGGCCCGCTTTTGACCCCCTTTTCTTCTCGGGTGGGGGGTTGGGGGGGAGAGGCCCAATTCAGAGTTCAGGACAATTGTATTGTCTTAATAGCTCCCAACAGGGGAGCAGAGTGAGGGGAGCGGGGAGGGTATAGGGAACTTTCAGGATAGCATTTGAAATGTATATAAAGAACATAAAGAAAGAAAAGAAAGAAAGAAAAAGAAAGAAAGAAAAGAAAGAAAGAAAGAAAGAGAAAGAAAGAAAAAGAAAGAAAGAAAGAGAAAGAAAGAAAGAAAGAAAGAAAGAAAGAAAGAAAGAAAGAAAGAAAGAAAGAAAGAAAGGAAGAGAGAGAAAGGAAACTCAATATACTTCACACTCAGAAAAGTACTATATACACATGGTCTCCTTTACAGTGATTTTTCCATCACTTTATAATAGAGAATAACTGAAATTCTCTGTCACATCCTGTTCCCATATAATATAAATGGAACAGTTCTGTTCCTTAAACCCACTTGTCCACCTGAATCTCGTCTCAAACCTAATCTTTTATATACATGTCTATCCTGCAGAATATTCCCATCCCTGGAGTTCCCAGGTCAAAAAGTTGATGCCATTCTCCGATGTCTCTGCTGCCCTCACAGTTCATCAGCAAGGTCTGCTGACTCTCCATCTTGAGTTGCTGTTCCTCTTATTCCCCTCTCCCATCTTTGCTATCTCTTTATGACATCAGTTTTCACTGTTGAGTGATTCAACACCCTCCCGAATGTCCTCCCCATCTCTATCCTCTCCTCCTCCCTTCCTATCGAGGGGTTCCTAGACTCTCCTGTGATTACATTTCTGTTTGAAAACTATCTTGAGTAAACCCATTGCTCTGAGGACAGAAGGAAGCCTTAGAAAAGCAGTCTCAAGTTGGACCTGCAGACAGCACAGCTGTCCCACTTCTTGAATGCATTTGGCTTGTCTTCAAGAGATAAACACATTTAGCATTATAACTGATTAGTGATCAAAAGCTGGTCCCTCACATGAAAAAAGTTTATTTCAAAAATATCTTAAAGCAATCCAACAATCATGATGAGGTATCAAAACTAATTTACACTTGGCTAAACTGTGCCCTTTTCTTATGCCAATGAAAGATGGTTACACCCGAACAGTCAATTAAGAGTTCAAAGCAGTTGGGAAGGTTCAATTGAATGGAAGGAGACTTTAAGCATCCCTGGAAAACTTTCCTAATTGCTTTTGTTCCCTCACCCTTCCCCTTCCCATTTCCTCCCATTTTAAATGGTGATTCCTCTTGAGTATTGGTTCTTTAAATATGTTTAATAAACTTTGCAAAAGTCCTCTTTTTGCTATCTCTGTAAAAAAGTTTTCTTTTCCTTATAAATTAAAGCTAAACAGTTTTGACTCAAGTCTAAGTAAGACAGGCATATGGATTCGATTTGGTTTCGAAATAAACATTGCTCCAAGGGCGTCTGCGGTAGTGGTAGCTGGGGGCGGTGCAGAAAAATCCATTTCAGAGCCTTCTAACATCAGAACAATTAGAAACATGCCCAAATCACTATAGTCCTGGCAGTATAGATGGCTTCGTTCTTGGAACAAACTTTCCATGCTATCAGATCCTTAAACGGTCTGGTTGGGACACTGGTGAAACCTTTCCCCTATTTTCCACCTAACCAGAATGGTGGCTCTTTGTGGTTGAGAGTGGAACAGACTAGGGAGCTGTCACACTCATAATCTAGATGGATTTTGCTACTGCCTTTAGGTTCATACTGGTACAAGTGCAGCTGGACAGTAGGACCCTGGAAGCCTTTACTGTGATGTTAAATTGCTAGGCTGTAAAATTGTTAGACCAGGCTATCCCAGGCTTTCCCCAGGTACTAATGACTTAGTACTGCCTAATGTTTAATTCAATTGCTATTTATGTAGCCCTCTTTAATGCTAGGGTATTTTATTTTATTTTATTTTATTTTATTTTATTTTATTTTATTTTATTTTATTTTTAATTTGGGAGTCTCACTATGAAGCCCAGGCTAGCCTAGAATTCACTATCTCCCTGCCAACAGCCTGTTGAGTACCGAGATCGCAGGCACTTACCAAGGCAGCCAGTTTTGGAAGAGCACATTCCTACAGTTCTTATTATCATATAAATTATGAGAGATTACTAGTCCTCATGATTGTAATGTTAGCTAGTCAGGTTGGAAAATATTTTTAAGTACTTACCCATGTGGCACATTAGACAACTTTTTTTTTTTTTTTTTACTGAAAGAGGAGAACTAGTTCTCTCTGCTCTTGGGGCGGGCTCTGAGCCACATGGACCCAATGTTTATCATGTGTTGAGAGAAGCTTGGGTAAAAGCCAAGGAAGATAAGTGGCTGAGGGTGAAAGAAGGCAAGGCTTCTAGACTACCCATGTCATTCTTTGAACTTGGTGTGGTCAACTGAAGACTGTCCTAAACTTCCTCCACACAGACCCCACTTCTTGACCATCAGTCTCCTGAGTTGTAATCGGGCACATGGACATCATAAATGCCTAAAGGCCATTCTGCATCTCCCTTGGCAGAGTATGAGGTATTGCTCCTTCCTCCAGCGATGTTCTCCTGACGAGCCATCCAGACCTTCTCTGCACAACAGATTTGTCTAACCAGCTCTACCTGGAGTGCCTCTGCCTCCGAATGCCCACAGCCTCTGCTCACTTCCAGGAGACCCTCTTCACTCCTGTGCCCCTTCTGAGCACCCCACTTCCTTTCAGTGTTTTATTTTTTGGACCTGGCTGCAGCTGTAGTGTCTGCTGTTTCCTGTCCTTTCTTCTCCTTGAGTTAACATGAGGCTGACCATCAGGATTTCCCTGTCTCAGAACCATCAGCTCTCATCAGCAGTGGGCTACAGGTGAATCATCTTTTTATTCAGTTCCATCTGGCCTAAGTTTGAGATTCACCCAAGTGAATACGACCAAGTCTTAAATATTGAAAGTAAGTTCTAATAACTGAAGGTGCTGAAGAGGTCACCGAGAGACCAGTTAGCAAGGGAGACTGGTCTAAAGAAGGCCACCTGTCCCAAGTAAAGCTAAGTTCTCTTAGAGAAACTGAACTGGGAAAAGTATGAGCCAAACCTGAAAAGAGCTCGGAATTTGTTTATGCGTCGTCCTCCCCTAATCAGCCTGTCTCTTAGTTCCTATTCCAGACCGGAATGACATTTATTCCTGTGTCCTAGAAGTCCTGTTCATTAATTCATTTAACAATAATGAGGTAATAACATATAACAATTGAATATCATTTAGTTTATATGTGACATAAGAAGAAATATATTTCATCTTTGTTTCAGGTTCCAGTCCTTGGCACAGAGCCTCTAAAACCCTTGGGATTTCTGGATTGGTAGGTATCTTTTGTTAACTTGATCAGACCCCAATTTATGCTAATGAGGTTCCCTGAGGTGAGGCTCCTCTATAGGCTCTGGGTGGTTCTTTTTGAGAGAAAGTGGTCAGAGGATCAGAATTTTCAGTGACATCATCAGCCTCCCCTGAGAAGCAAGGTAGGCTGTGACCTGGGAGTTAGGACCTATGAAATGCTTGGACTTCCGCTTTGGTGCACACAGCTGCTAGGAGGGAGACATGCTTAGAACGCCCATGGAACTTGGGCTCTCAGGCCTTGTACCTTAACCTGTGCATCTTTCGTTTGTCTGTTCCTAAATTGTATTCTTTATAATATTTGTTAAATGGGACTAAAATGTCTTTTGGAGTTCCATGGGCCATTATGGAACCTGAGCAGGGGTTTGTGGGAGCCTCTGATTTATAGCCAGTTGACTAGTGATGCTTTGAGATGAACAGTGACCTACAGTGGAGGTACACAGTGAAGCCACCTTGCAGGAATGAAGTGACTGTGGTGGTTTGGATAGGAATGGGCCCCGTAGACTCACAGACTTGAACGCTTGGTCGCTTGGCAGTAGCACTGTAAGGAAGTGTGGTCTTGTTGGAGGATTGGGGGTGGGCTTTGAGGTTTTAAATGTTCAAGCCAGACCTTTCCTGGCTTTCCTGTTGCCTGCCGATCCAGATGTAGAAAGCTTGTCTCCTTCTCCATCACCATGTCTGCCTAGATGCTTCCATGCTTCCTGCCATGATGATAACGTATGAAACCTCTGACCCCGTGGGCCAGCCCTAGTTAAATGATTCCTTTGTAAGAGTTGCTGTGGTAAAAGGGTCTCTTTCTGCCAGGGTTTGGAACAGAAACCTGGAGGATCAGGGTTTAGTTGATGACACAGGTCACTTGCCAGGTTACAGAGCAGGAGGGAAAAGGGGAAAAGGGATTAGGGAAGGTGGATGAAGAAAATTTCCAGGCCTGTTCAATATACTCATGTTCTCCCCCCCCCCCCTCCCCCTCCCCCCTTTACATTTGGACTGACATCCTCCATATTGTACCTGAGTAAAGAGAACTACCAACCCCACTTTTCTGTATGTTTCTGAAGTTATTTTGTCTTTGAGGCAATCCGTGGAAGAGGAAAAGATTTTTGGAACGTAACCTTCTTATTTTATCTCAGTTCTAACCATGTTCTAAGTAGCCATTGATACAGAAAAAGCAGATATTTTGTGCTCTTCTACCTATGTGGCTAGGACTTCTCCTCTGTCTTTTGTTCCATTTTCCAACCCTATTGCTTATTTAGCCTTCATGGTAAAGGGAAATCAATATCAACCAGCTTCCATAAAGGAAAAACATTAGGGGGCACTGAACTCAGGATAACTGCGGTGTTGGGCATTCTGTTATGGGCTAAGAGGCTAAGTCTCCTGGTGGCAGAACATAAAGAATTTTTACCTTACTTCAAGTGGGGAAGAAATCTTGAGGGCTAGTGTATCTATGACCAAGAAAGGTGCAGAGAGTTTTCGGGAATAGACTTAATGTTTTTCTTAGTAAGATGCTGAGCTCAATCATGCTGTTCAAACCCTTGTTTCATCTTGAATGCAGACATGTCCCAGGACAGCCTTATTTGGTAATTTACTTAGGACAGTGTTTTATTCTCAGCTGTTTCAGAATTCTGTTGTTTTTTATTTTCCTGGTATTTTCAGATAAGCAGGATTTTTCTTTTCATCCCTTGACATTCTAGTGATAAGAATTCTCTTCCTAAGACTGTGTTCCATTCTCTATACAGCTTGGCCTGGCTTTTGTCTAAAAGTGACAGCCCACTGCAGCCTTTGCCAACTGAGAGAGAAGTGTGACTGATTTTATACCCCTGGGAGGAAGCACAGTGAGAAACACTTGGATGCGAGATCTTTCATCTCTACATTTCTTTAAAACTATCAATGTCTCTGTTGGGGAGCAGACACCATATACTTCCTGGACATGGAGACAGCCAGTGAAACGCATGAAGTTCCAACAGAGAAC
Organism: Mus caroli; assembly: GCF_978045245.1. NCBI lineage: Eukaryota > Metazoa > Chordata > Mammalia > Rodentia > Muridae > Mus > Mus caroli. The sequence continues at coordinate 72,496,202 of NW_028227261.1, forward strand.
ACAAGCTCCCAGCAGTGATGGGAATGAGGAGGTGCATGGAGGTCTGACCCCCAGCATTCCTGCTGCACACTTGTGAGCAAAGGCATCCTCCTCTTGAGTGAAGGTGAACGACAGATTGCTTTGTGATGTGAAGGAGTAGGAACTCATCTTTATGGTGGACAGCAAAGGCCTGGTCTTCATGGTTAACATGACTGCCAGTCCAGGCTCTAATTTTGTGCATTGATTCTTCTCGTCCTCGTCCTCTTCCTCGTCCTCCTCATCCTCCTCGTCCTCCTCATCCTCCTCGTCCTCCTCATCCTCCTCGTCCTCCTCCTCCTCCTCCTCTTCCTCCCCTTCAGCTCCTTCAGGAGTACAGTCACCTTCGTACCTACCTCACAGGTTGGGATAGATGCTCATCTACCACCTGGTCTATATAAAGGGCCAAGTGGGTCTCAAGTTCTCTTTTACTGCCAACTTTGGGTGTTGTATATGATATATATATTTTTAAGAAAATATCACCACCTCACAAATTTGGTGAAGACAACCATAAAATGAAATGGGACTGTTTTAGAAACTACGAGACTAATTCTGGATACCTGCTCCCAAATAACCTCCAAGCTGCTTTTCGTTGAACTTGGTTATCCTGCCTTGAAAAAGATAGAGATGCTAAAAGCTCAGTATGTGCTAAAGGAAGGGAGAGGAGGATGGATGTGGGGAGATCCATTGGGCATGTACATAACATGGCAGGTTTATTTTAAATTGACCCAAACAGGGTTCTTCTCAGAAAACCACAAGTAACCAGACACTATACGAAAAGAGTCTGTATATATCCACCTGCGTTCTTAAACACATTTTAAACACATATTTAATTCATGTGTGTGTGTGTCTCAGAGGGTGGCATGTGCATGCCATGGCATACACGTGGAAGTCAGAGGACAACTTTCAGGAGTTGGTTTTCTCTTTTACAATGTGTCATACCTCTGGATACTTTCTATTGTGTGTGATCATTTTGTCACAATGTTGGTTAAAACTCAATTAACTGACGTCACAACTCCCTAAGGTGTAGTGGCTAATTGCATTTTGAAAAACAATACTGCTCTACATTTTTAAGTTTTCCCCAAGTGGATAGAAAGATTCTAAGAGCATGCAAACACAGCCAGCATTACACACCCAGAAAGTGCCCACGCGTAGATTCAATCTAGGGTGTGAATTCTTGCTCTCTATAACTGCCTTTCTTAGCACTTTTATACAAACTGTCTCAGAGTCCATGAAACGATTGGCCAGGCCAACCCTGAGACAATTAGAATAGCTACACTGGAATGAGAAGTCCAAACTCTTGTGTGCCTCCCCTTTGTGGGTCCCTACAGCAGAGTTCTTCCTGAGTGCTTGATATGCACAGAAAACTCCAGCATGGACTGGGAAGATGGCTCAGCAGTTAAGGGTACTTGCTGCTCTGCCAGAGAACCCAACTTCTGTTCCCAGCCCCCACCTGGGATCACTTTAACATGGCTCCTGGCAATCTGATGCCCTCTTCTGGCTTCCATGAGTATACACACAGGTGGCATACATTACACACACACACACACACACACACACACACACACACACACACAAATAAGAAAGACAAATCTTTACAGTAGGGAGAAACATTGCTTTCTTACTCATTTTTGAAAATACAATTTTGTCTTTTCCTGAAAGAGGCACCAGTTCTTGCTTGAAATCACAGGGGAAGTACCTACTATAGTCGAGAGAACCTATTTGTTCTCTGACGGCTCATTTTGACATTCTGAATATGAATACCTTAAAGCAAGCCAGAAGGTACTCCATTCCACATTTGCTATGTGACATGTTTTTCTAATGATATGTTCTCTTCTGGAATTCGTTAAAACAATAAGCTTTACAAATCTAATATAAAATATAGCTAGTATATTTATAAAACAAAACAACAAAAATAAATTTTTCTGAGAACAGGCTGGAAGGCGTATTATGTCTCCATGTAGAGTCAAATGGAGGCCCTGACCTTATCTGTGAGATCTCCCACCAATGAGCTCTGAGAGTGTGACCAGCCCGGGCCCCCAGTGCCTCCCTGAGAGGGGCTCTCAGCTCACTCAGCTGTGTCCAGCTGTAGCTCAGCCTGGCTAAGCAAGGCTTCTTTCTGGACATTCAAATTTGAATCCTCCAACTCCACATTTCCTGAATGTACGGCTCATGGGAAACAGTTTAATTTGTTACACAAGAAAAGAAAGGGAGAGAGAGGGAGGGAGGGAGGGAGGGAGAGAGAGAGAGAGAGAGAGAGAGAGAGAGAGAGAGAGAGAGAGAGAGAGAGAGAGAGAGAGAGAGAGAGAAAAGAAGAAGAAGAAGAAGAAGAAGAAGAAGAAGAAGAAGAAGAAGAAGAAGAAGAAGAAGAAGAAGAAGAAGAAGAAAAGTAAAGAGATATTCCAGACTCTGATAAAGCACTACAGAAAATGGAACTCGGTTCCAGGTGGCAGCCAAGGTTTCCCTAAGAACAGGGTGAAGACAGCCAATAGATACCCAGGCGGTATTTAACATGTGGAGGAGACTGGTGTGGGTCAGTGCTTACCCTGTTCCCATGGCGTGCACTTATTATGAAATTATTTCTTTATAGCTTTTGGCTTCCCTGGAGCTAAGCTTCTGGTACTTGACCCATTGGCAGGGCAGCAGTGGAGTTTGGCAGTGTTGGATGGGTTTGTCTCACTGAATTTTGGGATTCTTTGGGATTCTTTGGGATTCTTTGGGATTCTTTGGGATTCTTTGGGATCCTTTGGGATTCTTGAGGTTTGTAGACACGCATAGTTCCTCTGCTTGAGGCTGAGAAGAATGACCACTGGACATCGTGCCTCGCTCTGTAGGGCAGCAGTTTAGAGTTCAGAGCAATGAGCAATAGTAATATTGTAATTACACATGGCCTGTAGGGTCTGTGTGCATGTGCCCATGTGTGAGCATGAGTGTGAATATATGTGTTCATCCAAACCCCCAACCACCTAGGAACCAAAGCACATTATCCCTGCCACCAATGAGTATTCTAATAGTTCCTGACCCAGGCCCACATTCCTTGGAAAACTAATTGCTTCATTTCCTTTATTCTTTCATTTTCTCTGGAACGGGGGAAAGGGGGTGTCTGGAACCCCCCCCCATGCTATCCACCCAGCCCCAGGTACTTTTTAAAGGTTCTTGAACTAGCCATCAGTTTACAATTGCATTCTAGATTAAGGAGTCAAGCATCTTTATCTTAAATAAAGCATCTATTTTATCTGAAATAATTTCTACAGGGCACAGTGCTTAACAAGAAAGCCAATGCAGAAGTATGCGTTTGAAAGGGGAATAGAGATTCATTCTTGCGCCATGCTCACAGACAGTGTTGTGTTTATTCTACAGATATTTATAAAGTGCCCACTACTGTCAGACGCTGTCTTAGTGTTGCCATTGCTGTGACGGGACACCTTGACCAAAGCAACTTGGGGAGGAAAGGGCTTATTTATACTTTCCACCACTGTTTATCAGTGAAGGAAGTCAGGTACTCAGGAACTCAGACAGGGCAGGAACGGAGGCAGGAGCAGAGGAAGAGCCACGGAGGGGTGCTGCTTACTAGTTCTGGCTTGATCACCTTGCTTTCTTATAGAACCCAGGACCACCAACCAGGCACCAGCAATGGTAGACAAAACCTCCTACATCAACCATGAATTAAGACAGTACCCTGCAGCCTGATCTTAGGTAAAAGATTAAATATTAGCCCAAATATATGACAATATTTGACAGGATGTACAGTTCATCAACATTTTGATTTATTGTCACCAATGCTGAGAATATGGCTTCACACAACTATGATATAAATTGGGAAAAGTATGCATACAGACATTTTAGAAATTACTGGAAATTCTGACCTAATTTCCCCAACTCATTTAACAATTTTTAAGAAAATGAACTCAGGTCATCAACTCAAACAACAACTTAGTTTTACTCGTCTATTTTTCTTTTGTCTTTGAGACAGTGTCTCTCCCTGTAGCCCCACTTGGTTTGGCACTTAATAGTCACTAAGTTGGCCTTGAACTTGTGCTGTTTCTCCTGCCTCTGCCTCCTGAGTGCTAGGATTCCTGGCGTATGCTACCATGTCTGGTTCCCCAAGCCATTTTATAATTCCAATATTCAGTAAGATGCCACCAGTTCTGAGGGCCTGAGTAGGATCCTCTGGACTGTTATAGAGTGGTTCTCTCTATAATGCCAGAACAAATACTGTACAATGTTCCTACAGCTTAGGAATGTTTGCACTTGGTCCCTGGGTGAGTGGCACTGCTTTGGAGGGCTGCAGAAGCTTTAGGAGGTGGGGCCTCACTAGAGTGACATCTCTCTTCATCAGTCCATGTGTCTCACAAATATGTCTGTGTGCTTATGAGCCACTCTACCTACTCGGATCTTTTGAACTGGACAATTGTGTTATGTTTATGGGCTTAGGGAGTAAATGCCTGCACTTCAGATGGTGGTAGTATTTTGAGACTGAGCAAAGGGAAGGGAGTGGGACTTGAGATGGGACCTTGCGAGCACTCTGCTTCTCACTCCTTCCTATCTTGTTCTCTGTTCCGTGTCTGCCATGATGATGTCAGCTGACTCCTTTCATGACAGCCTAACCCCTCAAAACCCTTGAGCTCCAATAAGTTTTCCTTCTTTAAGTTGCTCTTGCAGGCATTTAGACACGTGGTATAAAGTAACCAATAAAAGGCCAGATACCCCACTCCACCCCCTTCCTGACCACACAGGGAGAGATCAGATGTGCTATGTGGTCCTAGGAAACAGGTACTAAGTATTTAGGTGTACAGAGGAAACCCAAAAGAAGCAGCAGAGCAAGAAAAATCCTAGATGAGGCAATTTGCTTCAGTTCTAAGCTGACCCCTAATGGAGGGATATCCATTTGGAGCTAGCTATCGTTGTCAGGTCCAAAAGAAACTTGATTTTCCCAAATTCCCAAAGGCAGAAGGGCCAAGTGGCTGTCTGTGGTGTTTGTTTGCACACGGAAATGTATGTTCTCCCCTCTTCCCTTCTCCCCCCCCTCCCCCCAGCTCTTGGGCTCCCCTCTCACAGCTACTCCTCCTCCTTATAACCCTGCTGCTTTTTATATGCATGTTCTTGTTTCCTCTTCATCTCTGGTGCTTCCCACACCATGTCTTTGCTCTGTTCCTGTTTCTCTCACCATCAGGTAATTCTCTGCCGTGTTCAGCCTCCTGCTTTCTCTCTCTGCCCTGGACTCTTCCAGATGTCTCTGGCCCCTCCCTCTCATATCTACAATAAAAACTTTCCCCATGACCATGCCATGGAGTGGTCATGTTGTCAGTTGATACAGTAGTGGTCTTTGGACTAGGGGAACGAGTACAACTGTGCAGAGACAGTAAGCAGGCTTTGCAGTCAGGCTGGCCAGGTTTGACTTACCTTGTTAGTACTTGTATAACTCAAAAAAGAAGAGGAGACAATGGTAGGACTGGTCTTACCTGGCCATGAAGTGAACTACTGTTTCCTGAAGATACACCTGTCCTCCAGAATAGATAATTTTATGACTACAACAAGAGATGAAGGAAGACTTCAAAGGTCGCATAAAGTTGTAAAAGTCTGATTTCTTGTCACTCCCAGCTTGTCCACAAATCAGTACCACCTCTCAGCAGCCTTTTTCCTGTGAGAAGTTTTTATGTGTCAGAGTAGAGACAGGATGGCTGCCGCCCCTCTCCACTCATAATTTGTCAAACCTGAGACCTGCTGTTGCTGGTAGTCAGCATTCTGATTCCATCCAGGACTCAGCTTCCTTACAAACAGGAAACAATGCAGTCAGTTCATGGGATTAAAACCAGAGGTCCTTATTACTATGGATAGTCAGTATGTTGATGTCACGGCCCTTGGGGAGGATTTGGCATTGCTCATCATTCCTTTGTCTGCATATGTATTTGAGGTTGCTGCAGATAGCATTGAGAGGGCGCCAACACCAGGGACCTCTAGATTCACCCATCACATGGTCCCCTAATTATTGCCATATGTCCTTCTCACTTCCCTGTGATAGGGTCACACAGGCTCCATGATGGCCTGACCAATCTGAGGTCTACATTTCCAGGACCGTCTTTGGAGGTGATCTGGTGGCCTATGTCCCTGCTGACTTCCCACACACTCAGGGCTGTTTGGCTTCTTTCTGCTCTGAAAATGTTTTGAAAGGCTTGAAAGAGCAAGGAGCCAGGGCCTTTTGTTCTACTTTGGATTCCCCACACAGAATTCTTTTTGCAATTGAAGCAGAATTGGTTTCCTGGACCCCTTTGGACTTCCTGCCCAGGACTGTCTTTTCTCATTTATTACTCATCCATTAATTAATATTCAAAACTATGTCTAGAGCACTCTAGAAAAGGAAGTTATGATTCCTGCCATCTCGGAGGGACAATCTTGTTGCAGAGTGGAAAGGCAAAATGACACGAGGTCTGTACATCTACATCTGATAGTGTGATAAACTCTACCTAGGGTAGAGGAATGATCCTGTGGGAAGGAAATTTTTTTGGTTTGGTTGTTTCTTTGGTTTGATGTCTCTCTTTCTTTCTCACTCTCTCCCTCCCTTTCTCCTTCCCCTTCTCCCCCACTTTCTTCTTCTCCTTCTCCATCTCGTTTTCCCTCCCCCCCTCAGTGGTGAGCCACAAACTAAAGAAATGTCTCTAAGGGAGAAGGAGTTTCCGGGCTTGAAGTGTGAAGTGCCTTTTGAGTCTCTTACAAGGAAGGAAGGAAGAAACAAAGGAGCTCAGGCTGGAAGCTGGGTGGTGATAAGATGTTGGACTCCCTTATCTTGTTTTTGTCCTAAAACCCGAGGCAGGGCTGGGCTGTGCATGAGTTGAGGGCATCTGTGCCGTTGTCTGCAGAGTCAGAGCTGGGGCCTGCTGCTTCCACTGACCCAGAACCTTGCAGGGCTCTTGCTTGCTCTCTGGGTAAGCCAAGGAATGCTGGGACTTCTGGCTTGGATGGAAGCGGTTCCATTCCCACACAAGTTATCCTTCCCACTAGTAGAAAACAGATCACCCAGCAAAACACAAACATTTGTTTCCATGATCTAAGTCAGGAATTTAGGTTTCTTTGCAGCAGACATGCATGCCAGTACACATGTATTATAGATCACTAAGCAACTGGGAGTTAAGCAAACTCCCTGGTAGGCAGGCAGACAGAGAGCAGGGCCATGACTAGGGAATAAAAGGGGCAAATTTCCAAGATGGCTAGCTTCTTCCTCATTCCCCTGACTTGAGACAAAAGTGGGGCTGTTTAAAACAAAAGCCTTATGGGCTGTTGTCTTCCACCACACCCCCACGCTGCCCCCCTACCCCCCATGGATAGGCTCCACAAGTTCAAAGCCAGATCAGCACATGTTACAGAACAGTTGTGACAACCAACTATCTAAGCTTTCTTCAAACTGACCGACCCTAAAGTAGGGGAGGAAAACTCTTCAGAGACTTAAAAACCCCTGGAAAAGAAGACTGGATCTTTTGGACTTCCAGACTCCCCTCTCTGCTCAGCAGAGGCTGTTTTTCTGCTTTTCTGTGTGTCTGCGGCATGCATGTGCTTTCTCACCCCCAATAAAGGCCTACCAACTGTTGATTCTCTCTGCAATGTTTGAGATTTCTCCCGCCTGCCTTTTCATTTTTTAGCTATCAGAGAAAATGAGCCTGGTCAAGCCCCCTAGGTGTGCTATTATTTCCATTCTAGATTCTGTAACATTTAGTCATAAAACAGAAAGCGTGTGGTAGAGTGAAGGGGTGACATCTTAGGGTGCATGGATGTCTGCTGGCTAGTGTTGGTAAGCATGGCATACCTGGGAAACAGGACCCTCAATTGTGGAACTGGTCTGTGGCCTTATCTTTGGGGAGTTGCTGAGATTTACAGCTTTCTTGGACGCTTGTAAGCTCTCAAGAACTTTTTCTTTTAAACTATTATAAAAATCATCCTTGGATTTCAGTTAGAGTCCATTATGAAATTCTTTTATTGATGAAGCTAAGAGCTACTAGAGGGGGACCTTAACTTCCCCTTCATAATGGAAGTTCCATTCAGGCCATAAAATTCAACAGGTAGACAACATCATCTTCTAAAATGGAAACCAAGACCTCATCCATCAACATCCACAGTTCTGGCAAAGTCTCTAAATGTGCCAACCTTCCTTCATTTTGGCTTCCTTAGTTCTGCTTCTGGCAAAGTGTTCTTGCTGACCCAAGTGTGCCAACACAGAATATGGCTTTTGTGCTTAAAAGCTCATCCTGAGAAATGCTTGCCACTACACTGGGATCCTGAACACCCAGTGTTGTCTCAAGCTGGCTAATAATGTCTTTCTATTGGCTTAAACCATGTCTCAGCATTCTTCTCTGGTGGAAACTCCCTAACAGAAAAATACAGAATTCTACTAAAAGGTCAGTTATTTTGCCTATCTCTTCAGCACACCTTAAGATGATCCAGCCTTTCTGGGGGTGGTCCCTTCCCTAGTTGACTGTCTGCCCAACTAGAATGTTACATCTCTACCCAGGCCCGAGCTTCTATTCTCTTGGCCAGAAGGAGTGTTTTCCATTCTATCATAAGCAGCATCATGTGTCCATCATTGTAGCCAAGAGCATCTCCAAGGTTATGTTCATGACATGATAAAGTTTGTCTTCAGACCACAAATCAAACCAACCGACCAACCAACCAAAACAAACAAAACCAAAAACCCAAACAAACAAAAACCATCATCACCACCACCACCACCAACAAGACAAAACAAAACAAAACAAAAAACCAAAATCCTTCCTCCCGTAAGTTTCAGGGGTCTGGTCACAGGAACAATAGAAATAGTTCCTAAGTGGTAATGCTTTGTCCTTTTAATTTATTCTAATGGCTCTAACTGTTCTTTACTTTCATGTAACAATAAACATTTCTTTGAAGAGTTAGCTCTGGTTATCAAGAAGCTATCTGCTAATGCAGATAGTACCTTCTTTGAATCAAAGAATATTCTGGAGTCCTCTTAAAAGGTAATCAGGACTTTAACTTGTTAAGATGCTGGGAGCTTTTGTTTGACTCTGTTGGGCATGACAAGACTGTCACTTCTCTCTGATCTCCAAGTTCAAAGATTCTTGTAAAAGAAAAATGTGAAATTTACTCAACATATGTAAACAAAACTAGAAATTACTCTCCTTAGGACTTGTTTTTGTAGGCTGGCACCTCTTTGTAAGAGATAAAAGTTGCTTCTTTAGGCCCCAAAGCTGGGTAAAGATCCTGTATTGGAGCCAAAATGACTGACATTTTTTTTTTTCCATTTCCACTCCTCTAGGCTTGGAGACCGGGAAGGATACGTTGTGGATTTGGTAGCTCTTTCTTGTTCCTTTTCGGTGGGATTCCCTGACAGTCTTCCTTCTTTCCTTGGCTACTCCACGTTTGTGGCTCCGTTTCCCTCCCTAGGAACCCTTCTACTCCGTCCTTCAATGACGATGTCCTGGACTACATGGGTAGAAAAGGATGTGTAAACTTTGCCATGTTGATGGCTTCAATGGCTGAGAGGAAAACTTTGCCATGTTGATGGTTTCATGGAGAGAGGAAAACCCAATACTATCCTTCAAGCTAGCATGGGGGGAAGCACATATACCAGCCTCATCAGGAATGGCAAGGTTTGAGCAGGAAACTATTCTCCACCATGGATAAGGGAGATAAAGTCTTTTTACTGGCCTTTCCTAGAAAGCTAGAGAAGGACTTTCTGCATGTGGCCCTCAATCCAGAGTTTAGCCATTTATGCTCTGCTGAAGAATGGGGCACTCAGATTTTTCGAGATATCACTTCTTTGTTCTGTCGTAATCTGTTCCCTTAGTGCATAGAGTTAGATCTGTTCAGAGTCTTCTCAGCAACTCTGCATTGCTTTCCAGTTTGTCTTTAACAAGGCAAAAGGAAGAGTACAATTCTAGAGACCCCTCAGAAGTGAAGACATCTAATGATCAGTATTGAGGGTCTGTGCTCCTTATGTGTCCTGAGCCTTTTAGTTGGCCCAGGAAAGCCAGTACCAGGAATCATGCTATTTGACATGTTTCTCAGTTCCACACCCAGAAAGATGGTCTGCAGGTTTGGGCAGAAGCCACAGTACCCTTGGCCAGCCACGCTGTTCTCCTGAACACATGATCTACTTTTCTCTGGGCTCCTTGCACTGTGACAGTTAAGCTTTGGTGTCAGCTTAATTGGCTCTGAAATCAACTAAGAAAGATGCTTCTTCGTGGATTTGTGAGGGCATTTCTAGGAAGATGGGTGGGGCAGCAGCACCTTTTACCGTTAGCTCAGATACAGACAGCTCTGAGGGAAAAGGCTCTGCTACTGCCTGTCACCTCTGCTTCTCACTGCTGTTCCTGTTGTTGGAGCTGCCATCCTGTGACATCAGGGCTCAGCTTCCTCAGCCTTTGAGCCTGGCTTATCCCTTCTGCTGTGACTTAGTACCCATTGTCCACCCTCCCTTTATTCTCCTCCTCACCCCTCCCAAGCCTCTAGAAACCACTATTCTACATTCGAATTGACTTAGCAGAGCTTTCATTCCTGAGAGAGAGCAGAAAGTATTTGCCTATTGGGGTCTGGATGCTTTCGTTTAACATTTTCTTTGGTTCTATTAGTTTCATTGTAAATGACAGGATTTCATTCTCCTTTATGGCTAAATCAGTTCCCCCACCTCACCTATTTTTAAAAAGTTATTTATTAATGGTCAATTTGTTCAACTCCACATATCGTAGCTACTATGATAATTCTTACAAACTTCCCAATTTCTTCAAATACTTTCTTCAATAGTCAGCATTTCCAATACTTCTCACCTCTCCAACTTCTATGCACTTTCTTAAAAAGACAAATGTTTTCTTCCAAGTCAGTAAGTTTTAGAAGATGTAGGTATGGCTATTACAGCATCCTATGTTGGGAATGTAAGTAAATATTTGCAGGTTGTGAAAAGAACTAAAACAAAGTTGCTTTGTACAGATGGAGAAATGTCACGGATGCGTTGGATTCTTGCTGGAAGAGGATGGACATGCATATGCACATGCAAACATGCTTCCATACTGAGCGGGGAAGTGGGGATTTCTGGCAAGCCCACATTGTGTTTTCTGACTCACTTAGACAGTGCACAGACGCTGTTTTGTAATGAAAAGTATCCATCCAGACTCTATCAAGCTCAGTAAGGCCTGGGTGCCCAGATTCCTTTTATTAAATAAAACTGGGTAAGATGGAGAAGACAGTAGACACCTCTCTTTACAGTGTTTGGCTGGTGTGGTATTTATATATTATAAAGATGGATTCCGTTTTATTGAACAGCAAAACAGCTTGAAGAGTTGGAGGCCCTACAAACGAAACCCTGTATACTGTGATGGGGGCCCTGAGCCCAGTTCACATCTACCATTGTTAGTGAAACATCTTTGGTATCATCTGATAATTTCCTTTCCAGCAATGACCTCAATGACTTTATCACATGTTGACATCAAATTATAGGTGTCAGCTGAATTGTGGTATTGCCTGCATCTTGAAAACTGTATCTATTGGACTCATAGTTAGTTCAGTCTGTTCAGGGATGAGTAGATTGAGCAGGTGAAATTCGTTTTTCCTCATATTTGTCAAGTAGTCAAGTGCTAGTAATTTTAGGGAGAAATAATTTCATCTATACTGCGGGGACAACATTTGCTGCTTCACAATCTTGTTGAGACCTTATTTTTCAGTACAAAGCTATTAAAATATGTAGATGATGTTTGTCAGTGCTCCTTCCACGGAGAGTAGTTATGGCTGTCATTAAGTGGGGTGTCTTGGCTTAACTGAGCGGGTTTCTAAGGTTACTAGACCTCTCTGTAAAACCAGGATGTACCCACCACTGTGGCACAAGCAACATGAGGCAAGCGGAAGTGGGAGAACACGAAAGGGCCTTTGGGCGGTATGTTAAGGCAGAAGAGACAGTAGATTAAAGGAGAAATGAAAGTGGTGAAGTAGAATACCGGGTCGGAAAGGTTAAGCCCAAAGGGATGTAGGAATATAGGAGAAATCAGAGGGAGAAAAGGGCGGGGCGTGCTAACCCAAAGAAATGTGTTTGAGGAGCCATATGGAAGCCTAATACATCACAACTCAAGTTAAAGTTAGTTGACAGATAATAGAAAGCATTAGATGGAAGAAGGAAGAAGATCAAGTGTTAAAGGACAAAACAGGCAGGGATGGGGACAGGGGAATGGCAGAGAGGAGGGATAGTGGGTGGGTTGACCAGTGCTAAGGACCTATGGGAAAAGCTTTATGGGAACCCACAACTTAGTAAACTAATTTCAAAATACAAATAAAAAGAAAAGAGTTTGAATAGAATTACTCAGAATTGCTAGTGGATGGTCATTGTCACTCCCAGGATACATGATTATCAAATGAAAATTGAAGTGCTATGCTTGGGTACCTCCCAGTGACTTTAGAGGCCCAGAGGTCTCCAGAATAACACAGGTTGTTGACATCACCCTTGGTTACCTACTATAACTCTGTGGTAAGATCCTACTGTTAAAAACATCACATACTTTGTCTACAGGACATAGAAAATGCAACCTCACACTGGCTAGAAAATGTCCTCCCTCCCTAATGGCTAGCCTCCAATGTCCCAGGAAATACTATGAGTCTGCTGAGGGGCAAGTTAAATGAAAGAATCCAGATTCCAAAAGGAAAGAACTGTGTGTTTCTCTTGTGGATGAAAGCTTTAAAAAGTAAATTAGAATGTAGCGATCGACAGGTCTCCCATGCTCAGTGCAAGCTGTTCTGCCCCCACATGTAGATATGGGCAGTGCTAACTGGATTTAGCAAGTTATAAAAAGAAGAGCAAGCATGAACTTGGTTGGGATGGGGCTTGTTAGAGGAGGCATAGGGAGAGAGGACATGGAATTCATATATGATATTTCATTGTCTACACGTATGAAATTCTCAGATTTTTAAAAAAATCTATGATGTTATAACAAAGAACAAAGAAAAGTCAGAAACTTAGCAGGGCTTTGGGGAGCCCATAAAAATTGTGTTTGCTCTTCCAGGGATCTTTCTGTGGGTGTTTAGAAAATATGTGGGCGCAGAGGGAAGTTCCTTAAAGAAAATACCCAAAACTAACAAAAACCCCTATATCCTTGCTGCATACTTCTCCAGCCCCAAAGGGGATGAAACAACATTGGATCCTAGTATTTGTTTACATAAAGGGTGATCGCCGTATTAAGGACACCATTCAATGTATGTTACTGACCACAGCTTAAGCCCTGGCTGGCTCCCAGCCTTCTGAGTTGGCAGTCCTGCCAAGGGATGATAGTGTGGTCATATCTGCAAGCCTGGTGTACTGGCTGCTGTTCAGCTATCATTGATATCATTTAGCCTTGTGCTACAGTGGTGGGATGTGATTCTGGCTGGCCAGTCAGGTCCAGCTTGTTTGATTGACTCTGGTTGGATCTTCTGTATCTCTCTGTTGTGTTTCTTTCTTTGTTTCTTCCCCTCAACTATAGTTCCCCAGCCTTCTCTTTTGAAAATTTACTTAGATGCCATACTTTGTCCTTCTAGCCTTCCTTCCCACTCATTATAGATGTGGTTATATCCTCATGTCCAGCTGCACTGGAATTGGCAGAGAATAGTGAGGCCTGCAAGCTCTGCTTTGAGGGTCATCAGCAGGCAGGAGTCTGGAACGACTGTGTGGGCAGTTCTGTTTTCCTTGGCTGGTCATTCTCCCTAGGAAGAAATGTCTAGCGTCCCACATGGAAGTTCCCACTCCTGGTTCTGGTAAGTCAATTATCCTGTGTACATTTGTTTTCCTCTTCTAAATGTATTTATCTCTCATCTGTTGATAGGTTGTAAAAAGCTGAGATAAAATTTATATACTAGCAAATTAATCTTATAAAGTGCGATGCAGGGGTTTTTTTCCCCCTACATTTACAGTGATGTATTCACAACACTCCTGTTTAGTTTGATACTGTGTTTCATCACCCCATCATCAAGACTCCTGTGTGGGACCGTGAAAGGCAACCTGTTTTTTGGTCGAGCAAGGCTTACTCCAGAGACCCAGTAGAAAACTCTACAAAGGACAGAACAGTGAGCCACATTCCCAGACATAGGCGCCTGACACCATGGAGCCTCCAACTCCATAATTCTGTGACTGTAAGTCATGCAGACAATGTCCCAAGCTTCTGGCATTCTGGCTAGATTCCACCCCCACAGTTACCTGACAATAGCCAGGTATGCTCCTCCCCACAGTTACCTGGCAATAACAAGGTAGCCTAACCCACTATAAAAGGAGCTGCTGTCTTAAGCTCTTACCTCTCATTCTTATCTCTAGCCCTCCTTCTCTCTCTCCCTTCCCCCTTCTCTCCATGTGGCCATGGCCAACCTCTCCTTTTCTACCTTTTCTCTTTCTCTCTGCCTTTCTACAATAAAGCTCTAATAGACCATCTCTGCTTATCAAGGCACACCGTACTTGAATGATGGAATAGGCTTTCCTCTAAAGAGCCTCCTCTAACCTCCTGCTGGAAGGCCTTCCTGTGCTTCAGCCAAGGGCCAGAACAAAGAGTCTCGCCCACGTGGGAACCACCCAGTGTCCCCTCTCCCCCTGCCCTCTCCTCCCTTCAGCTCTGGGGCTGACAGAGCTGCCCCAGGATCCCCACTTTGTTCTCAGCTCTTCTATGGTGTCCAGCGACGTTTGGGATACCCGAGGCTGAGAATCTCTGGCCTCCGTGAGGCCCAGAGACCTCAGACTGCTCCCTGTCCACCCCCCTCGGACTGGGGTCCTTGGCTTCCCATAACCAGATGTCCACCCCGGGGGGGGGGCGGCATGGAGAGCACGCGCAGTCCTCTGCAACTGCCCGCCCAGAACACCGGAGCTCTGGTGGGTTGTGGGTTCTCTTCCATCCCCTTTGTTACCCCACCCCCGCTGTCCCCGCACTCCTGGACTACAAGCATTCATTTTTCATATTCTTCCACCTGCATCTTGCTCCTAAAAACCATCTGTTTCGTGTCTTTATGGATTTGCCTGTCCTGGCTGTTTCCCTACAAGTGGATTCAGAAAACAGGACTGTCTTAGTTAGGGGTCCCTACTGCTCTGATAAAATACAACCAAAAGCAACTTGAGAAAGAATTTGTCAGCTTCCATCTCCAGGAAGCCAGGGCAAGGATCCAAGGCAGTAACCTGGAGGCATGCAGGAATGCACACGCCATGGAGGAGTGCTTCTTACTGGCTTGCTGATCAAGGCTTGCTCACCCACCTTCTCATACCAGGGCCACCTGTCCAGGGGTGGTACTGACAAGTGAGCTGGGCCATCCCAAGTGAATCATCAATGAAGAAAAGGTACCATAGGCTTGCCCATAGGCCAGTCTGGTGGGGAGGCATTTTCTCAACTGAGGTTTTCTTTCTAGATGACTCTAGCTTGAGTCAAGGTGTCATAAACTAGTCAGAACAATGATCGCTGAGTGTTGCTTTTCTTTCAGTTCTCTTCAAAATCTGTTTGTGTTGTAGCATCTACTGGTATTTCATTTCTTTTCATGGCTGAAAGATGTTCTGTTGCACAAACTTAAAATATATATACACTCTTCAATTGAAGCTCATCTGCTGTCATCTTTCTATAGTTGTATTCCTTTATTTCCTTACGATCTGGGCAAGTAGGAAAGGGAAATGGCCATTCAATTGCTGTATTTAACACATAGTTTTAAAATTAACAATAGAAGTACATTGTATTTCTGCTTGACAAATGAATACATACTTGAGCTTATACAATACAAAAAAATTGACCTTGCTCTGTAACAGAGCACAATCCAAAACAATAAACAACGGCTTACACTGATATCATTTATTTAAATTGCATGTGTCTATCCAGTCTTTAATAACTGGAAATAGTACTTTAAACTATTTGATTTACCTTTTACTTATTAATTTGAAATAATCATATGCATTATTATTATTAGCAGAAATGAGAAAGAATTGTCTCTAAAATTCACCCCATCCAAGTGTTTCAGTCACTTGAGGTTGGGGGACTGTGGGTAAGCAGCTCACTTAGCCTCCAGCATATATCTGGGTGCTGTAATAAGAGCGGGTGCTAGATGGACCCAGCTTGGCCCATCTCATTGGAGTATCACCTGGGACGATTTTGAAGATGTCATATTTATTAAGTCCTTTCTAATTCACTAGGACAAAATTGCAGTAAATACAAAATGTCATCTATACTCTCTTGACTACGACAAACTAGAAGTTTTTAATGGTCCTGTGAGTCCTTATGTACTTATATTTCTAATGCTTTCATAATTATAACCACTTAGCTAGGTACAATGTAACATTCTGCTTTATTTCACTTCTATTGTATCATAGACATTTGGTTTTATTGCTTTAAAAGCTTCATAATTACTATCTAGAGGCCAAATTACATTTTATTGTGTGTACGTACCACGATGTACTTAACAATCCTCCTCAGGTTGTTTTCAGCTATGTTGAGTAATTGTGATAATTGAATCAGGGCAATTAATACATATTTAGAGAAAATGGCCTTAATTATAAATCATAGGCATCATATGCTTTTATCTCAGACAAACCTAATTTTATTCTCAGTTGACCACTAGTTTTGCGGCCCTGGGTTAATTGCTTTAAATTTATTTACTAATTACAATACTTGATTGAGATCTCATTTACATATGATAAGATGTACAGATCTCAAAAGTACAACAATATGTTTGTATATGCTATATACCTTGTGGGGAATTGCAGGCTGGTATCCAGTCAAGCTGAGGTCTGAACCCTGATGTCATAATTCACCTACATGACACGGTAGGCGTTCCCTCATGCTCCTAGAACTCCAGACCCTGCCTAAGGTACCACCTCCCACAGCCCCCACAAGAGAAGCAGTCACGTAAGCGATGGCCCAAGCTTCTGACCTTCAACCTAAACTCCCAAGTTACCTAGCAACAGTGAAGACCATAAAAAGGGGTGCTCACCCCCCACCATGCTCTCTTACTCTTACTTTATCTCTTACTCTTTTGTTCTCTCACCTCTCACTTCTCTCACTTTTCTCTTCTCTTCCCTTTCTCTTTGTCTTCTTTCCTCTCCCTCTCCCTCTCCCTCTCCCTCTCCCTCTCCCTCTCCCTCTCCCTCTCCCTCTCCCTCTCCCTCTCCCTCTCCCTCTCCCTCTCCCTCTCCCTCTCCCTCTCCCTCTCCCTCTCCCTCTCCCTCTCCCTCTCCCTCTCCCTCTCCCTCTCCCTCTCCCTCTCCCTCTCCCTCTCCCTCTCCCTCTCCCTCTCCCCTGCATTTCTATAATAAAGCTCTTAAACCATAGAGAGTCTCTGCTCCATCGAGGTCTGCTGCGCACTCTGGTCAGTGTTGGGACTCTCCTGCAACCCTGGGGCTTTAGCAAGGTAGCTGGGGGGGGTGTCCCGGGTTGGGGGCTGCCCCTTTCTCCCCCCCCCCCCCGCCCCCGGTGCCCTCTGGGTCAGGCATGCTCCCGGGGCCGAGTGGAAAAGCAGTCTGCCGGCATCTGCCTGCCAAAGTACAGGAACTCTGGCCGGATGTGGTGTATTTTTCCTCCCCCACTTTGCCCCAGGGCCCCCCTTTATTTTGTTCCCAACAATACCTGTATGGCCAAATACCCCCCTTCCAAGCACAATCAGCATTCCAAGTTCAAATCAGTGTGAACTAGTATTGTATTTTAAAATTGGTACAAATGGAATCATTCAATAGATTCATTTTTGTCTGTCTTCTTTGGTTCAGTGAGATGCTTTTTAAACTTAGTGCATCAGTTCGGAAGCCTGTATGCTATATGTCCGTGTAGCATTGTGCTGTACAACTCTACTGCAATTGGCTTGCCCTTCCTCCTGATAATGGGATCTGTTCAGTTTCTATTAGGGCTATAATGAGTATGTTAGAGCTATCTGAGGGCTGTTTTTGTACACATCTTTTCTGTGGCTGAATATGTACTTCAATTCTCTTGGTTGTGTATCTAGGAGTGGAATTGCTGTTTATAGAGTAAGTGCAACTAGAGAAGCGAACGAATGTGGAAAATCAACATTGTGAATGAAGTGGAAAATATGCCACTTAACGACTTGGATAAATATTTTAATTGTTCTGAACCTTAGGTAGATAATGCATACCTTGCACATATGATGAATAACATGTATAAAGAGAAGGAACACAAAGGATATAAAGATCATAGCATAGAAAGAGGGTAGGATCCGGGAGGCAGAAACTCATTTACTGCACAGAAGCTTTGGTGGTAGAGATGAGAAGACAGCGATAGAATCTCCAAACGCACTACTGGGCAGACCTGTTCAGTTCTCTTTCATCTTTGAAAGGAAGTCCAAAAATGACCACGAGGGCCTCCTTTTTACCTTGTCTAGACTTGTGGTTCTCAACAGGATTTTAGATCCCACCCCTGAGATTTTGACTTAACTTTGTAAGGTGGGTCAGGGTATCTATTTTCTCTGATCTTTCCCATGGTGTTAACTGAGAGCCACCGCCCAGCAGAAGGGCTAGTTTACAGCTCGCCCCACAGATATCGCCACCTGCCAGTGTTCCAAGGGGGTGAGTCTGCTAAGGGGCCTCTTGACCCTTCGCTGTGCTGATCATCCCATCAGCTGCACCTCAGACTCTGACGATGTTGTGTTTTCTCAGCTCCTCTCTCTCCCTCCCGCTTGTCTCCTAAATCCTTGTCTGGTCGCTTAGTGAGGTGTCTACGCTGCCAAACTGTACCGATTTCAGCACACAGAGTCAGGTCGTTTCAGCCGTCACCTTATTAGTCTTTTCTCCTTTGTTTTTACCCTTTTCATGTAAAATAAATACAAATGTGGCAAAATCCCCCAGCCTCTGGCAGCTGGTACCGGCATTCTTGGCTGATCTTACCTTCAAGATGTGGCTCATACTGGCAGACTGTTGAAAGTTGTGACTTAAGGATCATCTGGCTTTTCTTTACCGTCTCTTTCTCCAATTTTATCTTCCCTATTAGCTACCAGTGTAAAATATGTAGATGGAGAGGGGAAGTTTGAAGAGGCATATATAATGAATGACTCAAGATGGCAACAGTCATTTTCGTATGTGCGGTTCTCCCTTTACACAGCCCATGTGCTTTCTCAGCCTAGTCATCCCTACAAGAACAACCCTGGTTACCTTGCTTTTAACATCTGTTGCCTATATGTTAGAGGAGCATGGTCAAACCTATAGAAAAAAAATGGGCAAAATGTAAAAGAAAAAAAAAAGGCCACTGGGCATATAGAATTGTTCGATTTTGTTTATTAGAAAAATGCAAATAAATGCCTAATAATGTCAAAAAGCAATTCAAAAGCTTGGGAACATGCCTGCCCAGAGAGGCAGAGGAGTAACAAGCTGGCTCCACATAGCTAACGAAAGCATAAAGTGGCACACTGTACAGATGGAGTTGGGAGATGCCCAGACACACTACAGATGTGTTCATAGTTTAAGCAATAACCCACTGCAAGAAGTTTAAAGATTCGTCTCAGCAGTGAGAAGACATGTGTGCACGAGGTTATTCATTGTGGCATTATTCACAAGAATGAAATATTGGAAGTATTCAAACATCATAAGCCATGGAACATGGACTCACATCATTCATTGTCTCAATATGGAAAGTATCAAAATGAGTGATGTTCCTCTGAGTTTATTCTTCTGGAGAGTTTTGACTTTTGGTATCATGATAGAATTTTTATTTAGTTCTAAAAAATTTTAAATCAACAAAGATGTGGGAAAGGCAAGGGCCAAGAGGGATAGTTTTGTTTGGAGTTGGGCTGCTTTTGGAGACATTGGTGTAGATAATACCTGTATACCACTACACACACTGTATGTATACTTATTCATAATATATAAGCAGATACATAGACATACATGTACATTATATATATGGATATGTCTTCATACAAATATGTGAATAGGTGCACCCACTGCTTTTTAAAAATAATTTATTCACTTTACATCCCAATCACACTCTACCCTCTCTCCTCTCCTCCCAGTCCCACCATTACAAATCCCTTTCCCCATCTCCCCAGAGAAAAGAAAGTCCTCCTACCATCCTACCCTGGGGCATCTAGTTGGAGCAGGACTAAGCACATTCTCTCCCACCGAGGACCAACCATGCAGTCCAATTAGTGGAAGGGGATCCAGTGGCAGGCAACAGAGTAAGAGACAGCACCCCCTCCCAACTCCAGTTGTTGGGGGACCCACATGAAGACCAAGCTGCACATCTGCCACAAACATGCAGGGGCCCTAGGTCCAGCCCCTACACACTTCCTTGTTGATGGTTCAGTCTCTGTTCCCATGGGCCCAGGTTCATTTACTCTGCAGGTCTCCCTGTGGTGTTCTTAACCCCTCTTTCTCACCCAATTCTCTTTTCCACTCTTCCACAAGACTCCCCTGACCTCTGCCAGCTTTGGGGAAGATAAAGCCAATATGGTCCTGGAACATCTTCACTCAAAATAATGAGGTCACACTTATAGAGAATGGCAGCCAATGTTAGGGCTCTCCAGATATAGAGGCTCAGGAGGATGGATGGAAACCTATGAAGTGTGGAGGATACAGGAGTCATTTGTGGTGCGCCCATGTCAGTTTTCTATAGGAAACTATTTCAAAACAGTCTCTATAGTCTTAAAATATATATAACCTTACTCAGAGTACTGCTGTTAAGACTTGAGGAAATCATCTTTTAAAAAGGGTTAGTACCGAGCTCTATACAGAAGGGATGATTTAATTGGTAGCCACCAATAACACTGATATTAATAGAAACATGTTAATAGTTGGTTAGTATGTTAATTGATATCAACATAAATATATTAATATAAATATAGACATCAATTTTAATATCTGTCATACACAATATAGGTCTATGCTGATAATATCAATAGCGTTGATATATTAAACCATGATATAAATATCTGTCACAAGCTATTTTTAAAAAACATATTATTTAATTTTTTATTGTTTAAGAACTTCATACGTGCATACAATATATTTTGATCCAATCCACCCTGTCTTAGTTAGGTTTGCTATAGCTGCAATGAAACACCCTAACCCAAGTAACCAGGGGAGGGAAGGGTTTATTTGGCTTACATTTCCACATTACTGTTCATCACTGAAGGAAGTCAGGACAGGACCTCAAACAGGGAAGGAACCTGGAGGCATGGAAGATGCTGCTTCCTGGGTTGTTCCCTATGGTTTGCTCACCCTGTTTTCTTATAGAACCCAAGACCAACAGCCTAGGGATGGCACCACCCACAGTGGGCTGGGCCTCCCCCTATCAATCACTAATTAAGAAAATGCTGTACAGACTTGCCTAAAACCTGATCTTATGGAGGGGTTTTCTTAATTGAGGTTCGGTTCTCTTAGATGATTTTAGCCGGTGTTAAGTTGACATAAAACTATCCAGCACAACCCTGTATCTCCCCTAGTTCTTCTATCCTTTACTAGCATTGCCCATGTGTGCATGAGTGTAGACCATCTACTAGAGCATGGAAAACCTCTTAGGGGCCACATCCCTGAAGAAAACTGACTGTCCCTACTCCACAACCGTCAGTTGCCAATAGCTCCTCAGGTAGGGGTGGGACTACACGAGGCCCTCCACATTCATGCTATTAATTTGGCTGGCTTGGTATTGTATATGAAGTCACATCTGCTGTGAGTTTGTGAGAGCGAGGGCCATGTCATGTCTAGCACATACTGTTTTGCTATAGTCCTCCACTACCTCAGTCTCTTATAATATTTCTGCTTTTTCTTCCACCATGATCCCTGAGGCCCGGGGGGGGGGGGGAAGAAATAAGATATAGATGACCCATTTAAGGCATCTCTTACTCTCTGCACTTTGAAAGGTTGTCATAATCTCTATTAACCATCATCTACTATAAAATGAAACTTTCTGATGAAAGTTGAAAATGCACTAATCTACAAGGAAAATGTAAAAGGCAAAAAGATCCTAACTCAAAACATCCAAGAAATACAGGACACAATGAGAAGACCAAACCTACGGATAATAGGAGTGGATGAGAATGAAGATTTTCAACTCAAAGGACCAGCAAACATCTTCAACAAAATTATAGAAGAAAACTTCCCAAATCTAAAGAAAGAGATGCCCATGAACATACAAGAAGCCTACAGAACTCCAAATAGACTGGACCAGAAAAGAAATACCTCCCGACACATAATAATCAGAACAATAAATGCACTAAATAAAAATAGAATACTAAAAGCAGTAAGAGAAAAAGGCCAAGTAACATATAAAGGCAAGCCTATCAGAATTACACCAGATTTTTCACCAGAGACTATGAGAGCCAGAAGATCCTGGACAGATGTTATACAGACACTAAAAGAACACAAATTCCAGCCCAGGCTACTATACCCAGCCAAACTCTCAATTAACATAGATGGAAAAACCAAAGTATTCCACGACAAAACCAAATTCACACATTATCTCTCCACAAATCCAGCCCTTCAAAGGATAATAACAGAAAAAAAACAATACAAGGACAGGAACCACGCCCTAGAAACAACAAGAAGGTAATCCCTCAACAAACCTAAAAGAAGACAGCCACAAGAACAGAATGCCAACTTTAACAACAAAAATAACAGGAAACAACAATTACTTTTCTTTAATATCAATGGACTCAACTCCCCAATAAAAAGACATAGACTAACAAACTGGCTACACAAACAAGACCCAACATTTTGCTGCTTACAGGAAACTCATCTCAGAGAAAAAGATAGACACTACCTCAGAATGAAAGGCTGGAAAACAATTTTCCAAGCAAATGGTATGAAGAAACAAGCTGGAGTAGCCATTCTAATATCTGATAAGATTGACTTCCAACCCAAAGTCATCAAAAAAGACAGGGAGGGGCACTTCATACTCATCAAAGGTAAAATCCTCCAAGAGGAACTATCAATCCTGAATATCTATGCTCCAAATACAAAGGCAGCCACATTCATTAAAGAAACTTTAGTAAATCTCAAAGCACACATTGCACCTCATACAATAATAGTGGGAAACTTCAACCCACCACTTTCACCAATGGACAGATCATGGAAACAGAAACTAAACAGGGACACAGTGAAACTAACAGAAGTTATGAATCAAATGGATCTGGAAGATATCTACAGAACATTCTATCCTAAAACAAAAGGATATACCTTCTTCTCAGCACCTCATGGTACCTTCTCCAAAATTGACCACATAATTGGTCACAAAACAGGCCTCAACAGATACAAAAATATTGAAATTGTCCCATGCATCCTATCAGATCACCATGGACTAAGGCTGATCTTCAATAACAAAATAAATAATAGAAAGCCAACATTCACGTGGAAACTGAACAACACTCTTCTCAATGATACCTTGGTCAAGGAAGGAATAAAGAAAGAAATTAAGGACTTTTTAGAGTTCAATGAAAATGAAGCCACAACATACCCAAAATTATGGGACGCAGTGAAAGCATTTCTAAGAGGAAAACTCATAGCTCTGAGTGCCTCCAAAAAGAAACTAGAGAGAGCACACATTAGCAGCTTGACAACACACCTAAAAGCACTAGAACAAAAGGAAGCAAATTCACCCAAGAGGAGTAGACGGCAGGAAATAATCAAACTCAGGGGCGAAATCAACCAAGTGGAAACAAGAAGAACTATTCAAAGAATCAACCAATCAAGGAGCTGGTTCTTTGAGAAAATCAACAAGATAGATAAACCCTTAGCCAGACTCACTAGAGGGCACAGGGAAAGCATCCTAATTAACAAAATCAGAAATGAAAAAGGAGACATAACAACAGATCCTGAAGACATCCAAAACACCATCAGATCCTTCTACCAAAGGCTATACTCAACAAAACTGGAGAACCTGGATGAAATGGAGAAGTTCCTAGACAGATACCAGGTACCAAAGTTGAATCAAGATCAGGTTAATGATCTAAACAGCCCTATATCCCCCAAAGAAATAGAAGCAGTCATTAATAGTCTCCCAACCAAAAAAAGCCCAGGACCAGATGGGTTTAGTGAAGAGTTCTATCAGACCTTCAAAGAAGATCTAATCCCAGTTCATCACAAACTATTCCACAAAATAGAAACAGAAGGTACTCTACCCAACTCATTCTATGAAGCCACAATTACTCTGATACCTAAACCACAAAAAGACCCAACAAAGATAGAAAACTTCAGACCAATATCCCTTATGAATATTGATGCAAAAATCCTCAATAAAGTTCTTGCTAACCGAATCCAAGAACACATCAAAACAATCATCCATCCTGACCAAGTAGGTTTCATCCCAGGGATGCAGGGATGGTTCAATATATGGAAATCCATCAACGTAATCCAGTATATAAACAAACTCAAAGACAAAAACCACATGGTCATCTCGTTAGATGCGGAAAAAGCATTTGACAAGATCCAACACCCATTCATGATAAAAGTCTTGGAAAGATCAGGAATTCAAGGCCCATACCTAAACATGATAAAAGCAATCTACAGCAAACCAGTAGCCAACATCAAAGTAAATGGTGAGAAGCTTGAAGCAATCCCTCTAAAATCAGGGACTAGACAAGGCTGTCCACTTTCTCCATACCTATTCAACATTGTACTTGAAGTCCTAGCCAGAGCAATTCGACAACAAAAGGAGATCAAAGGGATACAAATTGGAAAAGATGAAGTCAAAATATCACTTTTTGCAGATGATATGATAGTATACATAAGTGACCCTAAAAATTCCACCAGAGAACTCCTAAACCTGATAAACAGCTTTGGTGAAGTAGCTGGATATAAAATTAACTCAAACAAATCAATGGCCTTTCTCTACACAAAGAATAAACAGGCTGAGAAAGAAATTAGGGAAACAACACCCTTCTCAATAGTCACAAATAATATAAAATATCTTGGCGTGACTCTAACTAAGGAAGTGAAAGATCTGTATAATAAAAACTTCAAGTCTCTGAAGAAAGAAATTATAGAAGATCTCAGAAGATGGAAAGATCTCCCATGCTCATGGATTGGCAGGATCAACATAGTAAAAATGGCTATCTTGCCAAAAGCAATCTACAGATTCAATGCAATCCCCATCAAAATTCCAACTCAATTCTTCAACGAATTAGAAAGTGCAATCTGCAAATTCATCTGGAATAACAAAAAACCTAGGATAGCAAAAACTCTTCTCAAGGATAAAAGAACCTCTGGTGGAATCACCATGCTGGACCTAAAGCTTTACTACAGAGCAATTGTGATAAAAACTGCATGGTACTGGTATAACGATAGACAAGTAGACCAATGGAACAGAACTGAAGACCCAGAAATGAACCCACACACCTACGTTCACTTGATCTTCGACAAGGGAGCTAAAAACATCCAGTGGAAGAAAGACAGCATTTTCAACAAATGGTGCTGGCACAACTGGTTGTTAACATGTAGAAGAATGCGAATCGATCCATTCCTATCTCCTTGTACTAAGGTCAAGTCTAAGTGGATCAAGGAACTTCACATAAAACCAGAGACACTGAAACTTATAGAGGAGAAAGTAGGGAAAAGCCTTGAAGATATGGGCACAGGGGAAAAATTCTTGAATAGAACAGCAATGGCTTGTGCTGTAAGATCGAGAATTGACAAGTGGGACCTCATGAAACTGCAAAGCTTCTGCAAGGCAAAAGACACCATCAATAAGACAAAATAACCACCAACAGATTGGGAAAGGATCTTTACCTATCCTAAATCAGATAAGGGACTAATATCCAATATATATAAAGAACTCAAGAAGGTGGACTCCAGAAAGTCAAATAACCCCATTAAAAAATGGGGCTCAGAACTTAACAAAGAATTCTCACCTGAGGAATACCGAATGGCAGAGAAGCACCTGAAAAAATGTTCAACATCCTTAATCATCAGGGAAATGCAAATCAAAACAACCCTGAGATTCCACCTCACACCAGTCAGAATGGCTAAGATCAAAAATTCAGGTGACAACAGATGCTGGTGAGGATGTGGAGAAAGAGGAACACTCCTCCATTGTTGGTGGGATTGCAAGCTTGTACAACCACTCTGGAAATCAGTCTGGCGGTTCCTCAGAAAATTGGACATAGTACTACCGGAGGATCCAGCAATACCTCTCCTGGGCATATATCCAGAAGATGTCCCAACCGGTAAGAAGGACACATGCTCCACTATGTTCATAGCAGCCCTATTTATAATAGCCAGAAGCTGGAAAGAACCCAGATGTCCCTCAACAGAGGAATGGATACAGAAATTATGGTACATTTACACAATGGAGTACTACTCAGCTATAAAAAAGAATGAATTTATGAAATTCCTAGCCAAATGGATGGACCTGGAGGGCATCATCTTGAGTGAGGTAACACAATCACAAAGGAACTCACACAATATGTATTCACTGATAAGTGGATATTAGCCCAAAACTTAGGATACCCAAGATATAAGATACAATTTGCTAAACGCATGAAACTCAAGAAGAATGAAGACCAAAATGTGGACAATATGCCCCTTCTTAGAATTGGGAACAAAACACCCATGGAAGGAGTTACAGAGACAAAGTTTGGAGCTGTGATGAAAGGATGGACCATCTAGAGACTGCCGTATCCAGGGATCCATCCCATAATCAGCTTCTAAACGCTGACACCATTGCATTCACTAGCAAGATTTTGCTGAAAGGACCCAAATGTAGCTGTCTCTTGTGAGACTATGCTGGGGCCTAGCAAACACAGGAGTGGATGCTCACAGTCAGCTATTGGATGTATCACAGGGCTCCCAATGGAGAAGCTAGAGAAAGTACCCAAGGAGCTAAAGGGATCTGCAACCCTAAAGGTGGAACAACATTATGAACTAACCAGTACCCCGGAGCTCTTGTCTCTAGCTGCATATGTATCGAAAGATGGCCTAGTCGGCCATCACTGGAAAGAGAGGCCCATTGGACTTGCAAACTTTATATGCCCCAATATAGGGGAATGCCAGGGCCAAAAGAATGGGAATGGGTGGGTAGGGAAGTGGGGGGCGGTATGGGGGACTTTTGGGATAGCATTGGAAATGTAATTGAGGAAAATATGTAATAAAAATATTAAAAAAAAGAAAATGCACTAATCTATGGGGATTAAGATGAGAATGTGGGGGATGCAATTTATTACTAAGTCCATTTAGCAGAAGTACAATGTTTTTTTCTCATCTAGGGCCTATGATTTAGCCAGCCTCAGTTTTTGGTCTAGTAAATGGTACCACGTATGAGTTTTATCTTAACAAGCAGAGGTAGTTGGACTCCCCCATAACATCTGTCTCATCGAACTGCTTGAGATTCTATTTCTCTGGATTCACGGATGAGTAAGGGGTTGGTGACCTTTCTATTCCAGCAGTGCGCATAAAACTTCCTAGCATCATTAAAACCTGCCAGTAGAGATGAGGCTTCCAGTTGCTACCAGCTTGATTCCTCTATGTCCTATGACGCAAGTATGAGTCTGTGCGCATCAAAAGGGTCTTGCCATTAAGTTTTTGAGAGTATCCAAGAGCAATGGCAACAGCCTATGTTTGAGGGCTTTAGGGGATTCCTAATGATAAGCCAACAACTCAAAAAGAGATAGTGTATACCTTGCATTGGGCTTTTAATTGAATATTCTACCAGTGTCTGGAAGAGGCATTGTTCTTGTATTGAAGGGTAACTCCATTTGAACTCCTTTTTCCTCCCACATGGCTGAGTTCTATGCCCCAAATAATCCACATGGTACACAAGTTGCCTACTGACCTTCACATAACTGCCATGGTATGAATGCCCACACATCTACATATATGCAAACATAAATAAGCATAGTAATTTTATTTTTAGAAGTGTGACAGTTTGTTATTTACGTATATATCACAATTTATTTTCCTTATTTTATTTGCTTATGTTATCTGTAATTTTGTTGTAATAAATGAATAATACCATCATAGGAACACTAGATGTAAAATTGTTTATACATTTTTGCCCCCTTTTATATGGGTTTAAGACAGGGTCCTTGAAGTGATTTGGATAGATCAGAGATACATACGATTTAAGAAATCTGTAGTCTGTGCCGGAGTCAAGCGCCTCCCCTGAGGGGTTCTGGATTGTTCTTGTCTCTCAGGACAGGGTATGTCTGTTATCTTCCCACACCAACAATGTGACTGTCACCCTACTCTTCTGAAGACTATGGTTTTCAGAGATTAAACAGTCTCTGGGTAGAAGAACTTCATAAAATCCTAAAGCAAAGAAAAGCAGAATTTAAGTTAGGCCAGTAATCAACAGCCAGCAAGCACCATCATGTAATGGGATCTTCCTAATGCCATCCACAGTGACAAACTGTAACCCATCAAATGCTTGCTTCCTTTTCTTCTCCCATCCCCTCCATGAGCTCTTGTGTTTCTTTCCTTGAACTTGCCCGGTTGATGAATCACTGTTTGCTCAGTCAATCTGTTAAAAAAAAAAAAAACAAAATGAAAACCTGGCTCAGTTTATCTTTTAGGCGCACACGAAATTTGATATACTAAGTGCTTAAGAAATATAAGTTTAAATTTATCATTGCAGCTAACAGTATTTCCCAAAGCAACAATTGTTTGATAAATAAAATGTTATGTGTCTGGTTACACATAGTGTCCCTTCATGTGAGTCAGGAGGATATTGCGCATGTTGAGAAGGTCAGTTTCCTTGGAGGTTGTCCACTGCCTTGGGACGAGAATCCATGACCTCAGTGACTACAGCTTCCTGAGGAACAGTAGGGAAGGTCTGCCTGCCACATGAATGCCTGCCGGATGCCTGACTTCTTTCCTACACGTGCCTGTGCCTGGAGGCTTCCACAGGGCAGATCCTGCCTGTCAGAGTCAGAGCTGAGACTGAAGGGGGTCATTGCTTAGATTCTGAAATAACAAGCGCATCGTTTCTGCTGTAAACCAGAACTTGGATGTTTGAAAAGATATGGCGGCTTCAAGTTTCTTTAAGTCAACTCTCCCTGGATTGGGCAAATGTCTAGTGCACCAAGCACGCAGGAGATCAATAGTGTAGTTTACAGGCGTCGTAATGGACAGTCATCTCCCCAACACTACTAGCTCCTCACTGTAAAGCTGGATCAGTGGTTGTAAAAGTTCTAGTGATGTAAAGTTTCAAAGACGAGCTATTGAAAAACGTAAGTTTCTTTTGAAGGGGGAGGGGTATCTATTTATCTTTCCAGGAAGCAGTCACCATAAAATACTCTCTTGTCTTGATAGAGAGCAGATGCTACACTCCCCCAAAACACACTCCGGAAGCGTGAGCCTGTGGGGCAGACTCTGCCATAAACGTCTGCAGTGTTTATTCAGCCAAGATTTATGTTACAGTGAAATTAAGCCCGATTTTAAAGCACTCACCATTTAATCAGTATTTATGCATACCAGTAAATAACCCACAATTTCAAGTATGGAATGGAAGACTCTGTGCCATTTGCACGGATTCTGAGTCAGAGATCAGGCATGGCTTAAAGGGGAAAAAAAATCCAACCCTTGATAGTACCTTTCCCCTTAATTCTCAAGTTTTATTTTACAAACGGGGGACATTCAACATGCATCGACACCACTAACTTCTTTCTTGTTTCTTTCTCTCTTCTGTTATTTCTTTCCTTCCTTTTCCTTTTCTGTTCTTTTTAACTTTCTATTGGCTCTTTGTGAATTTCACATCATGCATCCCATCCCACTCACATGCCCCTCTCCTTATATCCACCTCATATCCTGTTGTTGCCCTGTGTCATGGAGATCCTATAGTTTTGGGTCTGTAGGACTGGCTTCTTCATGCGTTCCATGATGGGGTAGATGTTGGGATAGGCCAATTCAAAGCCCTGGATCTGGACTTGAGAGGTATCTGATCTGGTCAAACCACCTATTTTCCCTCTCTCATGCCTTTGGTGGCTGACTAACCAGTAACCCTCCTTCTACCACAACCAGGGCCAGCTCTACCCTGCTGCCCAGGTGAGGTGCAGGGGTTGCTCTCCTGAGTTGTTGTAGCTGGTGAGGGACATGCCAGTTGTCATGACCCTGGGTCCAGCTCTCCAGCTTGATATAGATGGTGAAGGAGAAGTGAGCAGGGAAGGACAGTACCACTGCCCAGCAGACAAGAGACAGGGTCACTCTCCCACACTTATGCCCTGGGGAGAATTGGCTCTCTATGGTCATATATTCAGGGCTGGCTTACCTGCAAGTCCCACAGTGTGCAGGCCCCTTCCCAGAGTACTACTGCTGGCTAGCATTAACATCAGCTCTCCCCCACCCTTATGTCCCCCAGAGATAGCTCTCTGATGATGCCCAGGTGAGGGCTGGGGCCAGTTCTACATAGCCCTCAGCCGTCAACGTATCTTAGGGTAGCAGCCCAGACCAGGGACATCAGCCTGGCCTTTGGTGGTAACATA
The DNA here is from genome assembly GCF_978045245.1 of Mus caroli. Lineage (NCBI taxonomy): Eukaryota > Metazoa > Chordata > Mammalia > Rodentia > Muridae > Mus > Mus caroli. The sequence goes on from NW_028227261.1 coordinate 72,526,559, forward strand.
TCCCTGCTGATGCAGGGCCATGAACCAGATGTGTCCCCTAGAGGTAGCACAGGCCAGGACCCCACCATGGTCTCAGGTGTTATTATGAGCTACTCACACCAGGCTGTTCTTCACGACTTCTGAGTCTCTAGTTCTGCCTCTCTTCTATCTGCCCACATTCTTCTGTTTCTCTTCCATTTCTCTACCACTTATTTGCTTCTCTTAGTGGCACCCAGGGATTTTGAGTGTCTGGAGTCATCTCAAGAGTGGTCACAGGAGTGCTAGTGCATTATGGTGCCAAGCAGGGGTCTGTCCTTTCCAGGCCTGTGTGGCATCAGACTGGTTGTTACCTCAGGCTAGCTCCCTGTCCTGACATTATGGTGCTAGTCTGGTAGTAATCTTGGGCTTGTTCTACCTGAGTGGCCCTGTGCAAGGGTTGTCTGTTTCAGGCTTGCTCCTGACTGTGGGGCATGGTCCCAGATTGGGTCTCTAGCTTGCTCCCCATCCTGGAAGCCTGTCCATGTCTGTGCAGTGACAGACTGGTGCTGTGCCAGGCTAGCTCTCTTTCTGGGTTCCCTGACAACAGAGTAGGGAACTGGTCGTCTCAGGCTTGACTTTTTTTTTTTCAGGGACTGTTAGACTGCTAATCATCCCAGTGTTCATAGGTCAGAACACTGAGCGTCATAACCTCTCTGGCACATACTGATGAATGTGTGACAAAGCAGCGATCTGCATGCCTCTAGAGACAGTTCTTTTTTATCTTTGAGGCAAGGTCTCACTCTGAAGTTCAGGCTATTCTGGAACTCAGTGAACAGCCCATCTTGCTCTCAGTGTTGTACCAATCTCTCTCAGTTCCTTGAATATTGGGTTTTTAAGCTTGGGGTACTAGGCCCTGCTTGATGATGACCCTCTGCCACCCTGAAGAAGTGACGTGGAGCATCAAGAACCCTTCTGGAAACCAGCTTCCCCTCACTCCACAACCATTCAGGAGTGGTTTATCGTGGTGCACATAACTGGCGTTATGTCCTAAGGATCTGGGTACCCCAGAGCCCGATTGGTGATCGTGGTGGCCAGGCTGAGGCAGGATAGAAAGACAGGAAAAGTTTGGGGGCCATGAAAATGAAAAGGAGGGGCTCATCCTGTTATGCCCCCCAACAACAGAGAGACAAGATTCTAACACAATTTGCAAATGCTCAGGCCTTTCTCCTTTCCTGGCTGTAAACCTGCAGTTTTCTAGGAATCTTACCAGAAACCCACAGATAAGCCAAGAACACACACCAAACCCCTCTACAACTTGAGTGGCTCCTGGCTATATGAGTATAACCCCCTCACTTAGCAAACGTGGGGCTTCTTATCTATGACTTTAGAGTCACTGAAGTGCTATGTATGGCTGGTGCTGAGATCATTATGTGTGAGTCTTCTTTGAGCCTATCCACAGGGATGCCTATTCTCTGTGACTCTCCCTGGAGGAAGCCATGCCTTCACAGTCACTTGGGTGTGCCTGACTTTTCCCAACTCCCCCTTGGACACTTCTTCATGGGTAAACTGTATTTTGTGGTGTTGTATCTCTCCTTCCACGTTTACCTGGGGTCTGATGGCCAGGCTCACATGGCCAGGCCAGTACTTTTACTCTCCCAGCCTTCTCACCAGACCCTGGGTATTTGGTTTTTCAGTCTTAGATTGTAAAATGCTTCCAGAATAAGCATCTCTTAAGGACTTTCAAAAAGGTTTTAGAGAGAAGAGGATCTGAGGAAAAAAAATGTTACCAGAAGAACATCAGTTAATATTTATTTTTTTATTAGATCTTTTCTTTATTTACATTTCAAACATTGTCCCCTTTCCTGGTTTCCCCTTCGAAAATCCCCTATCCCCTCCCCACTCCCCCTGCTCACCAACCCACCCACTCCTGCTTCCTGGCCCTGGCATTCCCCTATACTGAGGCATAGAACCTTCACAGGACCAAGGGCTTCTCCTCCCATTGATGACCTACAAGGCCATCCTCTGCTACATATGTAGCTGGATGTAGCTGGAGCCAAGAGTCCCTCTAAGTGTACTCTTTGGTTGGTGGTTTAGTCCCTGGGAGCTCTGGGGGAACTGGTTGATCCATATTGTTGTCCCTTCTATGGGGTTAAAACCCCTTTAGCTCTTTGGGTCCATTCTATAGCTCCTCCTTTTGGGACCCTGTGCTTAGCCCAATGGTTGGCAGAGAGCATCCACCTCTATATTTGTCAGGCACTGGTAGAGCCTCTCAGGAGACAGCTATATCAGGCTTCTGTCAGCAAGCACTTGTTGGCATCCACAACAGTGTCTGGGTTTGGTGACTGTATACGGGATGGATCCCCAGGTAGGACAGTCTCTAGATGGCTTTTCCTTTGGTCTGCCCCACACTTTGTCTCTGTAACTCCTTCCATGGGTATTTTGTTCCCTCTTCTAAGGAGGACCAATGTATCCGCACTTTGGTCTTTGTTCTTCTTGAGCTTCATGTGGTCTGTGAATTGTATCTTGGGTATTCTGAGCTTCTGGGCTACTATTCACTTATCAGTGAGTGCATACCATGTGTGTTCTTTTGTGATTAGGTTACCTCACTCAGGATTATATTTTCTAGAGCCATCCATTTGCCTAAGAATTTCATGAATTCATTTTTTTTTAATAGCTGAACACTCCATTGTGTAAAAGTACCACATTTTCTGCATCCATTCCTCTGCTGAGGGACATCTGGGTTCTTTCCAGCTTCTGGCTATTATAAATAAGGCTGCTATGAACATAGTGGAGCATGTGTTCTTATTACATGTTGGAGAATCTTCTGGGTATATGCCCAGGAGTGGTATTGCCGGTTCCTCCGGTAGTACTATGTCCAATATTCTGAGGAACCACCAAACTGATTACCAGAGTGGTTGCAATCCCACCAGCAATGGAGGAGTGTTCCTCTTTCTCCACATCCTCGCCAGTATCTGCTGTCACCTGAATTTTTGATCTTAGCCATTCTGACTGGTGTGAGGTGGAATCTCAGAGTTGTTTTGATTTGCATTTCCCTGATGACGAAGAATGTTGAACATTTCTTCACATTCTTCTCAGCTGTTTGAGTTTCCTCAGTTGAAAATTCTTTGTTTAGCTCTGTATCCCATTTTTAAAATAGGGTTATTTGGTTCTCTGGAGTGTAACTTCTTGAGTTCTTTGTATATACTGGATATCAGCTCTCTATCAGATGTAGGATTGGTAAAGATATTTTCCCAGTCTGTTGGTTTCCATTTTGTCCTATTGACAGTGTCCTTTGCCTTACAGAAACTTTGCAATTTTATAAGGTCCCATTAGTCTATTCTTGATCTTAGAGCATAAGCCATTGGTGTTCTGTTCAGGATAATTTCCTTGTGCCCAATGTGCTTGAGACTCTTCCCCACTTTTTTTTCTCTATTAGTTTAAGTGTACCTGGTTTTATGTGGAGGTCCTTGATCCACTTGGACTTGGGCGTTGTACAAGGAGATAGGAATGAATCAATTTGCATTCTTCTACAAGCTAACCACAAGTTAAGACAGCATCATTTGTTGAAAATGTTGTCTTAAAAGGCCACCAACAGATTGGGAAAGGATCTTTACCTATCCTAAATCAGATATGGGACTAATATCCAATATATATATATAAAGAACTCAAGAAGGTGGACTCCAGAAAATCAAATAATCCCATTAAAAATGGGGCTCAGAGCTAAACAAAGAATTCTCACCTGAGGAATACCGAATGGCTGAGAAACACCTGAAAAAATGTTCAGCATCCTTAATCATCAGGGAAATGCAAATCAAAACAACCCTGAGATTCCATCTCACACCAGTCAGAATGGCTAAGATCAAAAATTCAGGTGACAGCAGATGCTGGCGAGGATGTGGAGAAAGAGGAACACTCCTCCATTGTTGGTGGGATTGCAAGCTTGTACAACCACTCTGGAAATCAGTCTGGCGGTTCCTCAGAAAATTGGACATGGTACTACCAGAGGATCCCGCAATACCTCTCCTGGGCATATATCCAGAAGATGTTCCAACCGGTAAGAAGGACACATGCTCCACTATGTTCATAGCAGCCTTATTTATAATAGCCAGAAGCTGGAAAGAACCCAGATGCCCCTCAACAGAGGAATGGATACAGAAAATGTGGTACTCCATTACACAATGGAGTACTACTCAGCTATTAAAAAGAATGAATTTATGAAATTCCTAGGCAAATGGATGGACCTGGAGGGCATCATCCTGAGTAAGGTAACCCAATCACAAAAGAACTCACATTATATGTACTCACTGATAAGTGGATATTAGCCCAGAAAGTTAGAATACCCAAGATATAAGATACAAATTCGAAACACATAAAACTCAAGAAGAACGAAGACCAAAGTGTGGATACTTTGCCCCTTCTTAGAATTGGGAACAAAACACCCATGGAAGGAGTTACAGACAAAGTTTGGGGCTGAGACAAAAGGATTGACCATCTAGAGACTGCCATACCCAGAGATCCATCTCATAATCAGCCTCCAAACGCTGACACCATTGCATACACTAGCAAGATTTTGCTGAAAGGACCCTGATATAGCTATCTCTTGTGAGACTATGCTGGGGCCTAGCAAACACAGAAGTGGATGCTCACAGTCAGCTATTGGATAGATCCCAGGGCCCCCAATGGAGGAGCTAGAAAAAGTACCCAAGGAGCTAAAGTGATCTGCAACCCTATAGGTGGAACAACAATATGAACTAACTAGTACCCCCCGGAGCTTATGTCTCTAGCTGCATATTTATCAGAAGATAGCCTAGTCGGCCATCAGTGGAAAGAGAGGCCCATTGGTCGTGCAAACTTTATATGCCTCAGTACAGGGGAACGCCAGGGCCAAGAAGTGGGAGTGAGTGGGTGAAGGAGTGGGTGGGGGAGGGGGTGGGGGAATTTTGGGATAGCATTAGAAATGTAAATGAAATAAATACCTAATAAAAGTATATTTTAAAAAAAAGAATAAATAAATCTCAAAAAAAGAAAAAAAAAAGAAAAGAAAAGAAAAGGAAAAAGGAAAAGGAAAAGGAAAAGGAAAAGGAAAAGGAAAAGGAAAAGAAAAAAACAGTCTGGTCTCAAACTCCTAAAGATTGGCCAGTCTAGAGGCTGGAGTGCTGGGATTAAATGTATGTGCTAATCTTGACAGACAAAAAAAAAAAAAAAAAAAAAAAAAAAAAAAGAAAGAAAAAGAAAAAGAAAAAAAAGAAAGAAAAAAAAAAAAAGAAAATGCTGTCTTTTTTACACTGGATGCTTTTAGCTCCTTTGTCAAAGATCAAGTGACCATGTATGTTGGTTCATTTCTGGGTCTTCAATTCTATTCCATTGATCTACCTGTCTGTCACTGCTCCAATACCATGCAGTTTTTATCACAATTGCTATGTAGTACAGCTTGAGGTCAGGGATGGTGACTCCACCAGAAGTTCTTTTATTGTTGAGAATAGTTTTTGATATCCTAGGTTTTTTGTTATTCCATATGAATTTTCAAATTGCCCTTTCTAACTCTATGAACAATTGAGTTGGAATTTTGATGGGGGTTGCATTGAATCTGTGGGTTGCATTCCGCAAGATGGCCAGTTTTACTATATTACTTCTGTCAACCCATGAACAAGGGAGATCTTTCCATCTTCTAAGGTCTTCTTTAATTTCTTACTTCATAAGTTCTTGTCATACAGATCTTTCACTTGTTTGGTTAGAGTCACACCAAGGTGTTTTATATTGTTTGTGACTATTGTAAAGGGTGTCATTTTGCTAATTTCTTTCTCAGACTGTTTATCATTTGAGTAGAGGAAGGCTACTGATTTATTTGAGTTAATTATATATCTGGCCATTTTGCTGAAGTTGTTTATCAGCTGTAGGAGTTCCCTGATGGAGTTTTGGGGGCCACTATCATATCATCTGCAAATAGTGATATTTTGACTTCTTCCTTTCCAATTTGTACTACTTCGACCTCTTTTTGTTGTCTAATTGCTCTGGCTAGGACTTCAAGTACTATATTGAATAGATAGGGAGAGAGTGGGCATCCTTGAGTTGACTAAAATCTAGTCCCTGATTTTAGTGGGATTGCTTCAAGTTTCTCTCCATTTAGTTTGATGTTGACTACTGGTTTGCTGTATATTGCTTTTACTATGTTTAGGTATGGGCCTTAAATTCCTGATCTTTCCAAGACTTTTATCATGGAGGAGTGCTGGATGATCATGAGGCTTTTTTTTTTTTTTTTTGAGTTTGTTTATATAATGGATTACGTTGACGGATTTCAGTATGTTGATCTATCTCTGCATCCCTGGTATGAAGCCTACTCGATCATGATGGATGATCATTTTGATGTGTTCTTGGATTCGGTTTGCAAGAATTTTATTGAATATTTTTGCATGGATATTCATAAGGGAAATTGGCCTGAAGTTCTCTTTCTTTGTTGGATCTTTGTGTGGTTTAGGTATCAAAGTAATTGTGGCTTCATAGAATGAATTAGGTAGAGTACCTTCTGTTTCCATTTTGTGGAATAGTTTGAGGAGTATTGGTATTGGGTCTTCTTTGAAGGTCTGATAGAACTCTGCACTAAACCCATCTGGTCCTGGGCTGTTTTTGGTTGGGAGACTATTAATGACTGCTTCTATTTCTCTAAGGAAAATGGAACTGTTTAGATCATTTATCTGATTCTTATTTAACTTTGGTACCTGGTATCTGTCTAGAAAATTGTCCATTTCATCCAGATTTTCCAGTTTAGTTGAGTATAGCCTTTTGTAGAAGGATCTGATGATTTTCTGGATTTCCTCGGTTTCTGTTGTTATGTCTCCCTTTTCATTTCTGATTTTGTTAATTAGGATACTGTCTCTGTGATCTCTGGTTAGTCTGGCTAAAGGTTACCTATCTTGTTTATTTTCTCAAAGAACCAGCTCCTGGTTTTGTTGATTCTTTGTATAGTTCTATTTGTTTCCACTTGGTTGTTTTCAGCCCTGAGTTTGATTATTTCCTCTAGGGTGTGGTTGATTTTTGTTCTAGAGCTTTCAGGTGTGATGTCAAGTGGCTGGTGTATGCTCTCTCCAGTTTCTTTTTGGAGACACTCAGAGCTATGAGTTTTCTCTTAGTACGGCTTTCACTGTGTCCCATAAGTTTAGGTATGTTGTCACTTCATTTTCATTAAACTGTAAAACGGCTTTAATTTCTTTCTTTATTTCTCCCTTGACTAAGTTATCATTGAGTAGAGTGTTGTTCAGTGTCTACGTGTACGTGGAATTTCTATTTTTATGTTGTTATTGAAGGCCAGCCTTAGTCCATGGTGATCTGATAGGATGTATGGGATTATTTCAATCTTCCTGTATCTGTTGAGGCCTGTTTTGTGACTGATTATATGGCAAATTTTGGAGAGGGTAGTGTGAGGTACTGAGAAGAAGGTATATTCTTTTGTTTTAGGATAAAATGTTCTGTAGATATCTGTTAAATCCATTTGTTCCATAACTTCTGTTAGTTTCACTGTGTTCCTGTTTAGTCTCTGTTTCCAGGATCTGTCCATTGATGAGAGTAGGGTGTTGAATTTTATCGAGTATTATTGTGTGTGGTGCAATGTGTGTTTTGAGCTTTAGTAAAGTTTCTTTTATGAGTGTTGGTGCCCTTGCATTTGGAGCATAGATGTTCCGAATTGAGAGTTCTTCTTGGTAGATTTTTCCTTTGATGAGTATGAAGTGTTTTTCCTTATCTTTTTTGGTAACTTTACATTGAATGTCAATTTTATTTGATATTAGAATGGCTACTCCAGCTTGTTTCTTGGGACCATTGCTTGGAGAATTCTTTTCCAGCCTTTTCCTGTGAAGTAGTGACTGTCTTTGTCACGGAGGTGGGTTTCCTATATGCAGCAAAACGTTGGTCCTGTTTATGTATCCAGTCTGTTAGTCTATGTCTTTTTATTGGGGAATTGAGCCCATTGGTATTAAGAGATATTAAGGAAAAATGATTGTTGCTTCTTGTTATTTTTGTTGTTAGAGGTGGAATTATGTTTTTGTGGCTATCTTCTTTTTGGTTTGTTAAAAGAAGATTATTTTCTTGCTTCTTCTAGGGTGTGGTTTCCCTCCTGTGTTGAAGTTTACCATTTATTACTCCTTATTATTCTGATAGGTCTGCCTTTATATGTTTCTTGACCTTTTTCCCTTACTGCTTTTAATATTCTTTCTTTGTTTTTTTCATTTGGTGTTTTGATTATTATGTGATGGGAGGAATTTTTTTCTGGTCCAATCTATTTCATGTTCTCTGGGCTTCTTGTATGTTCATGGGCATCTCTCTCTTTAGGCTAGGCAAGTTTTCTTCTATAATTTTGTTGAAGATATTCACTGGTCCCTTAAGTTGGGAATCTTCCCTCTCTTCTATACCTATTATCCTTAGGTTTGGTCTTCTCCTTGTGTCCTGGATTTCCTGGATGCTTTGCATTTTGCATTTTCTTTGATTGTTGTGTCAATGTTTTCTCTGGTATCTTCTGTGCCTGAGAGTATCTCTTCTATTTTTTTTTTTTTTTTTTTTTTGTATTCTGTTGGTGATGCTTGCATCTATGGCTCATGACCTCATTCCTAGGTTTTCTATTTCCAGAGTTGTCTCCCTTTGTGATTTCTTTATTGTTTCTACTTCCATTTTTACATCCTGGATGGTTTTGGTCAATTTCTTCACCTGTTTGGTTCTGTTTTCCTATAATTCCTTAAGGGAATTTTGTGTTTCTTCTTTAAGGGCTTCTAGCTGTTTACCTGTGTTCTCCTATATTTCTTCAAGGGAATTATTTATATCCTTCTTAAAACCCTCTATCAGCACCATGAGATGTAATTTTAAATCCACATATTGCTTTTCAGGCATGTTGGGGTATCCAGGACTTGCCGTGGTGAAAGAACTGGGTTCTGATGATGCCAAGTAACCCACCATCTGGTTATCTCTGGTGTTAAATGGTCTTGCTGTCTCTGGCTGGAGGTTATCCCTCCTGTGGGTCTGTAAGCCTGTGTCAGCATTCCTGGAACACCATCTATCTCCTGGAGGATCTTGTACAGAGGGCTCTGGGAACAGCCCAAGCTCTGGGTGCAGATGGAGATGGGAAGAATCCTGTCCCCGCTGCTCCACTGTTCCTGTGCCTGTGTGCTCCTCACCACCCTGCTCCAGACAGTTATTGGAGAGAAAGTGGAGATCTCACCTCTTGGCCTAGGAGTATGAGCACTCCTGGGAGACCACCTCTCTCTTGGTGGGGACCTGTGCACAGTGCACTGTGGAACACCCTCAGCTTCTGGGTGCAGATGGCAGACTGGCCAGTTAATATTTATGAAGTTATGAAATACTTAACTCCAAACCCAATGTGAAGCCCCATTTTGCTACACAGAGAGAACACTAGAAAGGAACATACAAATATCTACATCCCAATCTCAGTCCAGCCAGTTAGCTCTGTGGTCACAGAGCAATGTCCACTCAACTTTTCTAGGTCAGTTTTCTTATTTGTAAATATTAGAAAAAGAATGCCCTTTCTCTCTGCCTTAGAGTTTTGAATTCAGTAAATTCATGAATACAAATATGAAATCATGACCTTTGTCACAATGTGTGACATACAGTAAGTATATGCTCAATATTTCCTGAAGGAAAGTAATAACCCCTACTTCAACTCTTGGTGTCTACACGTTTTGTTTTTATTCTATCTTTCCTTACAGTTACAACTGAAGACAGACTGTTGATCCAGAAGCCGATGGCATGAGTGAACTGTAGGATACTTCCTCAGACCTTATCTGTTGACCCCAGTGTTGTTCTCTATGCCAAACAATTGTCCCAGACCCTGAAGAGCTTTGTTTATTCACGTATGCCACATGGTGTTGCTATCTTAGGAGACAAATCAATCATTACAGTATGTATTGATATCAAAGGAGCAACACTTTGATTGCTTGTAAATATAAATGTTTTTAACAAACAGAAATGTTTTGAACGAAACTATTAAAAGTGGCGTTTTTACATTTCTGCCAATCTCTTTAATGTTTGACTTAATTAGAAACAGCTGGATCTTCACATCTGCTTCTGCTTTCAATCTCTCATGGTATCAAATGACACGTAGTCGCTGGAAAATCACATTCTATACTCCTGAGAGAATGGGAACAAGGGCGAGAATATCTTAGTTTTAAAATGAAAACAGCATTGTCCTCCTGGACCTCTGGACGGCCTTGCAGAACCCCGAGTGTGTGACAGTGTAGCAAATGTGCAGAACTCCAGTTGGACTAAGTGGGGTTGAACTTGGAATTGCTTTTTAATCCTCTTTAAAGAGCTTTTAAAAATTATAACCAGCTTATGACTAAGCAGTTTTAGTCTCAAAAATGCACCTAGGAGAAATTAGTACATAAAGCTTAAAAAAAAGTGTTCATAATAAGCTTATTTACCATGGCTACAAACTGGAGCAACTCAACTGTCCAGCAACAGAAAATACATAATTGATCTTCTTAGGTTCTTCAGTTATGAGCAAATGATAGTTTATGTTGAAGATAGACCCAAACATGAGCATCAACCTCAGAGATTCTGAGAGATTCCTAGCTGCCCTGTGACTCAGCAGGTTGCTGCAGTAGAGATCCTTGACATCACTCCAGATGGGAATGCCAAGGCTGGACAGCTTCTTCCCTTGCTCTACCACAGGGGAACCAGAAACAGATTGCAAAGGCGCATTGCAGAACCATCAGCTCAATGGGGTCCTGCTTCAGTGAAAGGGCCGGAATTTATATTTCAATTCTGTCACCATTTCTGAGAAGATGAGTATATTTCTGAGTTGAATTTCTGTCATTTAATAAAGACCTATGTGACCAGTTAATTGCTAATGGCCCCTAAAATTCTAAAATAAGTCTCAAAGGCAGCGCCTTGTAGAGATACAGCTATGTCATTGATTATCCAGTTTGCAGTAAAACCAAGAACTAAAGTGTTCCATAAAAAGATCAAACAAGCCAATGCCAATGAAATAACACTGGAAATAGAGACAGAAATGGAAAACTTTATGTGTGCTATTTGCAACAAGCAGCATTATGTACACTATTTGCAATAGTCTACATTATGTATACTATTTGCAATAGGCAACACTACATGTACTATTTGTAGCAAGCGGTTTGAGCAAGGGCCCACCTGAGATGGGCCATACAGGTGCACTGAATCTATAGTATTGCTCATTGGAATCTGTGACTTGCACATCTAAAATGCCAAGTGAAAGGCGGGTGTGGTGACTTATAGTTCTAATCTAGGTAGTTGGGAGGGTGTGGTAGTAGGATCAAATGTTCGAGGCTAGCTTGGAATGCCAACTCAATATATATATACCAAACCCTAAATCAGGGCCATTATAAGAACCAAGATTTAACAAAACATTCGCTATTCTATTAACAATAGTGAGGAATCAATTTAAGACATTTGGCTAAGAATACAAAAACACAGGACAAATCCTCAATTGTTCAAAGACACTGTAACAGAAATTGAGGGAAAGAATAATTTGACAGAAAAACATGGGCCACACCAATAACAAATCTTTATCCCATACACTATGGCAATGGGCATTAAAAAACAAACTAGGATGACAGTGTTCTAATGTGGCATAGAAAGAAAACTTTGTAAAGTTAATTTTTATCTTGAAGTTTTAGGAGATGAAGTTTCTTGGATCCATTCCTGTCTTCTAGATCCCTGGTAACCCCATGGGTAATGATAGCTGATGGTGAAGAAGGGTCCACAGAATATTTTAGTCTAAGCAACTGACAGTGGAGATATGTAGCTAAAACTCCTGCTGGATCCAGTTCCAAGAATTCCAAAGAGGCTCTGATCCCTTCCTTGCAAATGAACAATTCATGACTGGATACTGTCATGTCAGCATACTTCCCAGGCATCCGGTGAGCCCATCACCAGCACCTGCTGAAATGCCCTGGAGGCACGAGAATAAGAGAAACAGAAGGAGTCAGGAGATCTCCTTCATTTTTCAGTGACAGTATCTGTTAGAGGAGGAAATTGAGTGCTAAGAAAATGCTGGGTTGGTTTGTCATTATCCTGACCATAAAACTCCCTAAAGAAGAGATCAAGCTACTCAGGAAACAGTAGGCTCCATGAGATGCTGGAAGAAGCACCATCACAATGCATTGTGGGAGACTGAGTCTGATGGTTAGAGTGAGTGTTTATCAGGGCTGAGAGAGCAGAGCATGCCCCATGTGGATACTGACCACATTCTAAGCATGCCTTCCCTGACACTCTGGGCTTTCTCATCCCTTTTCTAGACCACCTCAACGTCCACCAGTGGCTGTTCAACAGCGTTCACTGTTAAGCTTTCTGGAGTTCTTGGACAATAACCAGAAAGACATGGCTTCCTCTTTTCTGCTTAGCTACCTTTCTCCTCCAGGCTGCCAAAAGTTACATCTGGCCTACTCTGTTCGCTCAGACAAAAAAAAATGTATTCCTTTCCCTTGCGGATGCATTTCCACATCACTTTATAAATAAGACTAAGAACCCAAAAATGTTTATCTATAAAGTTTAGGATCCACAAGTGAGAGAAACATGTTATATTTGTCATTCTGTGTCTGACATAATACACATTTAATGTGATTATATCCAGTTGCATCCATTTTCCTGCAAATAAATATCTTCATTTTTTTATGTCTAAAAGATTCCATCATGTACATATTCCAATATATATTCAATTACATATGTATATCTATCTCACAATTTATATGTCTGCTTCTATCTATCTAGTTGTTGAGCACTTGGGTTGGTTCCACAATGGCTATTGTGAACAGTAAACCTTGACTGGCAAGTATCTGTGGCCATGCTGACTGGAGTCTTGTGGGTACATGCCCAGGAGTGACTCCTCTGGGTCACACAGGAGATCTATTGTTAGTTTATGTGCAGGACCATCATACTGATTTCCATATAGGCTGGCCTACTTTACATTCTCACCAGCCATGTGTCCCCTTTTGTCTGCCTTCTCACCAGCTATTGTCCTTAATTGTTTCCTTGATGTCTGCTAGTCTGGCTGGGGTGAGAAGGACCCTCCATGTTGTTTAAATTTACATTTTTCTGCAGGCTAATGAGGTTAACATTTTAAATATATTTACTATCCACTTGCACTTCTGTCTTTGGGTCTTGTCTGACCCTTTATTTGGTCCATCTGTTGGGCATTTGTTTTGAGGTCTGGAGGGTAGGTTGTTTTTTTTTTTAATTAAAGATTTATTTTTCATTTTTAAGTTGTGTATGTGTATGTAAATGTTTGTGTGCAGGCAAGTGCTTGTGAGTGCAGTTGACCATGGAGGCCAGAAGAGGGTAGAGTATCCGAACCACATGCTTTATCACCAACAACTCCTGTCCCTTCCCAATCTGCACTATAGTCTCTTCTGAATTCTTGCCTGGTTTATAAAATAAACCTTGAGAGCAGGCACTGGTCTCAATCATCCCTTCTGCTTCAACTATAGCAGTCTCTGGCTTAAAGGTCATCCAACCCCAGGGAGGGGGCCAGCACATTGTGTGTGTGTGTGTGGGGGGGGGGGGTCTTAGGGGGTGCGGTGGCCAGCACATTCCAGTTCTTGGAAGGCAAGAACCTGGCTTCAGCCTCATTTTTTTCAGCTAAGTCCATGGTTTAGTCAATAGACTTGTACCATTCACATTTTAGATTAAAAAGAAAAAAAAAAACATTTAAAAAGCACCAAGAGTCAGTAAGCAGAGTCCCCACTTTAGAGGTATGCTAAGATACACTGGGAAACACAACACAGCTCCTGGTTGTAAGCTCTGGGAAGACATATCGCTTCCGTGCCACACGAGCACAGTTTAAATGAAAGGCACCTTTAAATTAAACGCTTCAAGTTGCCTTTGGTACATTTTCCTGTAAAGATGGAGACCGAAAAAAGATTCCTAATGGGGTTTTTAGATTTCTAAATAGAATCGGCTTAATGCTAGCATTTTAAGCTATGCTCAAGTTAATTACTAATGAGAAAAACTTATGGCCTCCTGTTTAACCTGCAGTTTTACTGGCACATATGGGTGAGAGTTGTCTGAGCTCTGCTACCCATTTTCTTTGCTATTTTCCTGCCAGCGTCAATTCCATAATTTTTTATTTACTTAAAAATGCTACTATTTAAAATAGTGGTTCTCAATCTTCGGGATCAAACAACCCTTTCACAGGGGTCATATATCAGATATCCTGAATATCAGATATTTACATTACGATTCATAACAGTAGCAAAATTCCAGCTATGAGGTAGCAATGAAGTAATTTTGTGGTTGGGGTGGGGTCACCACAACATGAGGAACGGTGTTAAATAGTCTCAGCATTAACAAAGTTTAGAATGACTGATGTAAAACATTAATATTTAGTGTTATTTCTCTAGGAGTTAGTAGTCATGGGTATATATTAGTACCATGAGCTTTTACATTTGATCTGATAGCTAATAAATTTGCTGAAGTACTTTATTCAGTCAATCAGTGATTTTTGAGTATTTTACATAAACACTCACTTATTTGAGAAGTGACAAAAGATTTATTTTTTTCCTTGGTGCTCTTGGACACCTTTTTTTCTTACGCTGTTAGATTTTTCTAGCCTGTGTTGAGCTGTAGATATTGTGGCAATACCTTCTTCATAAGGTATACACACTTCTATACTCCTTTTAGTCTATGTTGGCTGATGGTTTTCTAGGCGTTGTTGGCTTTCAGACAAAGAACTGTTCATTTCTGCTCTGTGTCTCTTCATTTTCAATGTGTGACAAGACACCCAGGATAAACAGCTTAACGGAAGAGGCTCCTAGACTCAGAGGCTGTTGGGCTCCATTGATTTTAGGCTGTGATGGCAGAGAGTATCATGGTGGGGCAGAAGAAGAAAGAGAAAGCAGAGACATACGTGGTCCCAATATCACCTTTGAGAGCATCCCCTCCTCCCCACAGCCTCCAGACCTAACATCCTCCAATTAGCATCCTCCCTGAGAGGTTCCAGTGCCTGCCAGTATTGCCATATGCTGGCCACCAAGCATTTAACACGTGGGATCCTTGAGGTCAGCACACAGTCATGGGCTGGAAGGAGCCAAGGCTTCATTGCAAGCTGGCAGCTAAATTTAATGGTTTGTAAGACTCTCCCACATGGTGCCAATTCTGTTGGCATGAAAGCTGGAGAGTCGAGGAGTTCATGGAGAACGGCTGAGACTTGGTACCATGGGGCAGGGTCAGAGTCCCCAGAGAAAGCCCAGGAGAGGCTGTTGCCGAAAGTACAACCTCAGCTGCAGTACAGACCGCAGCATCTTGGAGGTGTTAGAGCTGTGGGGTGACCGTCAAGAATAGTAGCAGCTTTGGAGTGGAGCTTGCCACTTAAAAGCACACTGTACACAGTGGGTAGAGCCTGGGAAGTGGAGCTGCCTCCGCTCTTGGAAGCCCAGAAGATCGTTAGTCTGAGAAGCTGGACACTGAGTTACTTATAGTGATGGAGTTGGGTTGGATTTGATTTCTCACAGGTTCTTCCTTCTTGGAGAAAGAAACATGTAACTTGGTTTTTATTTTATAGAAGCTCACAGATTTGGAATTTTTAAAGAGACATTTTTTAAATTTCATTTTTTAAAAAAATTATTTATTTATTTACTTTACATTTCAATAGCAATCTCCCTCTCCTCCCAGTCCCTCCTTATCACATAGCCCTTCACTCGTTCCCCCTTCACCTCTGAGAAGGAGGATGTTCCTCCCTGGCAACCAACCTACCCTGGCACCTCAAGTCACTGCAGAACTAGACACATCATCTCCCACTGAGGCCACTGAGACAACCCAGTTAGAAGAACAGAGTCCACAGGCAGGTAACAGGGTAAGCCTCCACTCCAGTTGTTATGGGACCTGCATGAAGACCAAGCTGCACATCTGCTACATATGTGCATGGGGCCTAGGTTCAGCCCTTGTACACTCTTTGGTTGGTGGTTCAGTCTCTGGGGATGCTCAAGGGTCCAGGTTAGTTGACTCTGTTAGTTTTCTTGTGGAGTCCCTGTCCCCTCTGGGTTTCTCAATCCTTCCCCCAACTCTGTCTGCCACAAGATTTCCTGAGCTCTGTCTAATGTTGGCCGTGGGTCTCTGCATCTGTTCTGTTCAGCTGCTGGATGGAGCCTCTCAGAGGACAGTTCCGCTAGGACAGCTCTTGTCTGTGAATACAGGCTGACAGAAACAAACATGGCCTGAGGCTCCAAGGTAGTTGAAGGAGGAAGACAGGCTGCAATGTGTCTCTATTGATCCTTTGAGAACAGCTTAGCACCACCGCCATCAACACAAATTGGCGGGGGTTACTACTGCATTCATTTATGTCTGTCTCACACAAGTCACCTGTGTATCCAAGTAACCAGTATCAACAATAGTTAGACTTTAACATGTTTAAAGACTGGGACCTTAAAAATGTATCATATGTTTTATATTAATATTAGTGAAGAGCATATGAACAAACAAGAAAGGACTAAAGAGCGATGAGTTTGGATATCAAGTTGACATCAGATCAGTTGCACTGTTGGGTGCTTTGTCAATTTGATGCAAGCTAGAATTGTCTGGGAAAAGGGAACCCCTCCATTCATGATTGGTGGGGAGGACCCAGCCCACTGTTGATGGCAACATATCTGGGCAGGCGGTGTTTGGGCGATATAAGAAAGGCAGCTGAACAGGAACCAAGGATAAACCTGAAGGCAGCACTCCTCCCTGGCTTCTGCTGCAGTTCCTGCCTCCAGGTTCCCATCCTGACTTTCCTTCATGGACTGACTACAAGCTCTGAGATGAAATAAACCTTCTCCACCCCCACCCCCCACCCCCAGGTTGCAATAGAATGCAAACTAGAATACCTGCACACCCTAAATTAAAATATTTTCAGCAAAAGACTCTTGTTTCATAAAGTGGCTAGTCCTAAAATTCTTTCGAGTACTGAAGTCAGGAGTCCGGGTAAGACCTGACTTGGACGTAAACATCTAGGATAACACCGCATAGTGCTGAGTGTGGCGGAGCAGAGCTGTGTCTCTGTCCCTCACCACTGATAGGCCACTCTCCTGTAAGGGACAGTTTATAGTCTTCTAGCCAAGGGTAGAAATAAAGTGTATCTGTTCTGACATTAAGTTAGCAGCTCCTCTTTGAGAGTAAAGTGACTCTGTTTCTTTGGCTGTTTTAGTAAACATCTGGGCTTTGCATTTTAACTTGTTCAAAGAATACCAACTGATTAAGATAGATGATACTTTCATTTCTGCGGGCCCCTATTCTTTTGTGGATGATATAAGAGAATTATTTATATAAACAGTACTTCAGATTCCAGAATGTTTTAACCATCTCTACTGTCTGTTCTAGGCTACAGCAAGCCTGACTTGTGCAGGAGCCTTGATGATATATGCAATCTATGCTTGTTTTTTACGTTAGGATACTAAAGGACTTTCCTCATGGAAATTTTATGAAGTATTTGTGTTTCTAGGCTAATCCACAAGTCCTGTTGGGCCCCAGTGTTAGGAAAAGCACACACATACAAGCACATACAGGATAGCTACCCCCCTCCCCGCCCCCACCCCTGGCCCCAAGTGGGTTCTGCATCTCAACCATTAGCATCTAAAACAGTCTTCATTTCTTTTGGTGGTGAGTTCTTCACAACCTGGAAACTTTCCAAGAATAGCCTGCCATGCTCCTTCTCTGTCACCACGGTGGCCTGCCTTCCTGCCCTTTCCGTGAGCGTACGTGTGCTACCTTGTTTCTGTGCTTGCATTTCTTCATGTTTATTATCTTGCATTTGTTTTTGTATTTGTTTATGTTTTTTACAGTGCATTTGTCTTTGTATTTTGCATTGTTTTATATTTGTTCATGTTTATTACCATGTTTTTGTATTGTATTTGTGTTTATTACCTTGTATTTGTATTTTTTTTGTATTGTGTTTAGGTATATTGCCTTGTTTTTGTTTTTGTCTTGTTTTTGTTTATTACTTTGTATTTGTATTTCGTATTGGATTTGTTTATATTTATTACCTTGTATTTGCTTTTGCATTGTACTTGTGTCTGTTCATAGCGCTCACCTTATGGCTTTCTTCTTCTTCTTCTTTTTTTTTTTTTTCTCGAGACAGGGTTTCTCTGTGTAGCCCTGGCTGTCCTGGAACTCACTGTAGAACAGGCTGGCCTCGAACTCAGAAATTCGCCTGCCTGTGCCTCCCGAGTGCTGGGATTAAAGGCCTGTGCCCAGCTAGCGCTCACCTTATAAGAAGCCTGCTTACTCCTCAAGTTCTCCCCACCCACACTCACAGCACTGCAGTGGAAGCAAAGGCTTCTTTAAGGATCTCAGCGACTTCTTGTCAAGTGTGTGCTGCACCTGCGTTAAGTCTCTACAAAGCAAAAGAATTGTTAAATTTTAAAATTCTTTTCCTCTTTATTGGCCTTCCCTATCCCCCCCTTCCCTTCTGCTCTGTAATTTCCTCCTTCTTTTCTACCCTGCTTCCCAAATTGGGAAGACTGGTAGTGTTGTCAGAACATCCATGTGGAATTGGACCGATCTATTCTGTCAGAATAAACAGCATGGTCCATGATTACCTCGTGGATCATATATCTCATGTGCCTGGTGTTCATTCTTTCCCATACCCTCTCTTGTCTCCCCACCCCGTCCTCAAACCACCCCTTGGGTTGAGTCTTTTGGGTTTGCTGTGCTTTGGGCTAAGTTTTCAACAAGTCTCCTCATGCTGTTTCCCATAGCGAGGTCCTGCTCCAACTTCTCAAGGATGGCTGCTAGAGACTGCTTTTCCTTCTGGTAGAAATAAAATAGAGGGAAGCAGTATCTTATACAGCTGTTAAGCAACTAGCCCAAAGAATCATTATCAAGAGGGTCTCTCTTGATGCAGACCTGAACTGACAGACAGATGAAATACTTCATAAATGAAGAGCTAAGTGGTTTCTATTACAAGTTAGACTCCTAGAGTCTAGATCCATTCTTGCGTCTTTTCCTTTAAATACTATGAGAAAAGTTCAAGAGGGCCAGTCCCCTCCCCCACCCCTTCTCAAAGCTGAGCGTGACCTCTGAATGTGAATATGGACCTTTTGGAGCTGGAGCCGCTTTTAGGAAAAAAAAGGTGCAAGGAAAGGTGTGTTTGCAGAGTAGGTGTGAGTGTGTACGTGTTCGTGCAGCAAGAGGCTTTGTGCACGGGTGTCCGAGTGAATCCCTGCCTCTGTGTGTGTGTGTGTGTGTGTGTGTGTGTGTGTGTGTGTGTGTGTGTGTGTGTGTGCTGCTGTCGGGAGAGACTGCCTCAGCTCAGCCAGTGCTAATACTGAGGAAGGAAGCTGGGAAGAAAGCACCCGACCTATTAACAAAGGCTCAGTTTTGTCCCTGCTGACCAGCCAGCAGAAGGGATGGGAGCTGAAGCTACCCGCCAGGGAGGTCGGGCTCCCTGCAAACAGTTGCAGGCATCCTTGCCACGCCTTCCTTAACACGCCCTTCTCTGGGGGAGTCCAGAAACTTGGCACTGGGGAAGTTAAGTTTTCAGCGCCACAGCGGCATTGGAGGAGACCTGCAAACAGTGTGTTTGGGAACTCCAATTCTCTACCGATTTGTTTGTGTGGGTTAATGGATTTTTAGCACAAACAAAGCCTAAACTCAGCTGACTCGAACGACTGGAATTTCAGCTCTCCTCCTTGGATGGGATGTTTTTGCTTCCTCTTCCTCTGACAACTCTTTAAGGCTGTTACCAGGTTAGCATCCAGCCCTCTACTTCCAAGGGTGGCCAGCCCTTGGCTCGGAAAGAAAACCAGGACCTGTAAGTACCTGCTTCCCGTGATTGTTTGCTCTCAGCTGTGAAGGTTCTGTTAGCAAAGTGTCCCAGAGGTGGGCAGCTGTGAGCGGCAGTGAGAGAAGGCTGCCTGGCAGCTTGCAAAACTTTAAATCTGTTAACTCAGAAGGCGGGTGCTTGCATGTTACCAAACCAAATACCAGGGATGGAATTGGCCTCCGCGTAACTTCTGATTCTACCCGCAGGGGCACTCATCAGGGGAATAACCGCTTTACATTTCTGTGAAAATTTCCCTGAAGTTAGAATATTTATTTTCTCCCAGCTAAAGGAAATGGCAAAAAGAAAAGAGGCAAAATTAACAGGACAGATAATATCCCGAGGGTCTAAAGATCTAGAGCATGGGTGGTCTCTGGGAACCTTTGCGCGGCCTAATTACATTCGGACACGCTGTTTTAAAGTGTGAGCCTTGGTTTGTAGTGAGGAAAGGCATAGAGTCATTGTTGTAAAGTTCGCTTGTTGTTTAGGCTGAGCTGTGGTCCAGAGGCTTCAGTGCTGCAGGAAGTAAATAATTGGGGTGGGGGTGGAGGGCAGTTTCCATTCGGGTCACAGAAATCGCTCTCAAGTCATTTAGCTTTAGTTTCTGGGTTCTGTTTTGTTTTGTTTACTCTAGCATTCAGTGCTGATGACTGATGGACATTACACAGCTTAGAGCATCTCCAGGGCTAGTTAGTGTTTGTGGGTTGGAGGGAAGGTTGCTGGAGAGAGTAACCTTTTCAGGGCTGCTTTGCAGACCCTCGGGGAGACCCAGCTGCTCTTCAAGCTTCTGCTCTGGAAGATCATGACCTCCCTGGATCTTCCAAAGCTTGAGAAGTTTCCTGTTAGCATCTCTGTGTGCCTGTCCACTGGATAAAATGACTTTTTTTTTTTTTTTTTTTTTTTTAGACAATCTCTTACTCTTCATTCTGGATCCTCAAAACTTAATGAAGATAGAATCTAGGCTAGTTGGGTCATTCGTCTGCAGGAGGATCACAAGTTCAAGGCTAGCTTGAGGAGCATAGATAGCAACACTTTCTTAGGAGGAGACACACACACACACACACACACACACAGAGAGAGAGAGAGAGAGAGAGAGAGAGAGAGAGAGAGAGAGAGAGAGGCTGACTCCTTTGAAACTTGGTGAGAAGGCAGGTTTTTAGCTCCTATCTTTGAAACTTGGTGAGAAGACAGATCTTTAGCTCCTACCATCAAAGGGTTTTAGACTCAATATGGGGCCAGGAATCTTCTCTGGTTCGGTCAATCTGATATAGGTGACACAGTACTTGAGTCAGCATTCTGCATACTGTTCCCGGCAGTTAAGTTCTTGTCACGCACTTGGTTAATATCAGACTTCATGTCCAAGTACTAAGCCTGAGCTTAAGCTGATGCTGAACAGGCCTTGGGTGCAACCTAAACTTGTGTTCTTGCCTGTCAAGTCCGGGCTTTCTAACCAGATTTCTCACCTCCTTTCCCCTTGGTCTACCTCTCTGTTGCCATGAGGGAAGTGATTTGTGTGTAGGTCATGGGATACCACATTGTTAGGTGTTGGGCTGTACAGCCTGCCTGCCGCCTCACAGCTAAACTAGGCTGGTCTTGGAAACTTTCCTTCTGGGGGTGCTATTCACCCCTTGGGGATGCTGTGATACTGTGAGGCTGTGACGCTGGAGCAAGCTGGGCTGAAGGAAGCTGGATTTCTTGGAAGAGTGCTGGAGCCTATTCCTAGAAACTGAGTTTGTCTTAGGCCAACTCTCAGTGACTGAACATGAAGTGGCATGCTGCAGCCTTCATGTGACAACATATGAAAGCCAGCGCAGCCTCCAAACCCATCCCTGCGTTTTATGGCATTTATTAATGTTTACGGTAGAGAGTAAGCAGTGTGTGCTTACCAAGGCCCCTTTCCTGTTCGCTCCTCATGCCAGGCATAGCGCCTGCTCTGAAGCATTCCAAAATGAACAACATAAATGGCATGGCCACTGTCCTTGTCCACACAACGTTTCCAGTCTGAGCCTTAGACTAGCCACCTGAGTGCCCCAAACCTTCCTTCCTCTGTTAATAAAAGGAGGTAGGTCCACTGAGTTTTCTCCTTTCTCTTCCACACTGGGGTCAAAAGCCAACCCTACTTACAAGCTGTACACCCACCGCCAAGTCTGGATATTGTTCTAACATTAATTGGCTCTGACTTCTAGATATAGACATGAAGTATGAAATCTGTTTGTGGGGTAGGCATGAAGATTTATTTCAGCACTTTTCTTTAAAAATCTTAAAGTTTTTATTTAAACTTGCATCTAAATTTTATTTAAATTGTATCTCCTAAATTTTACTCTCACAAAGACCAAGGTCACTTGTGTATTGAGTTAGACAAATGCCACCATATCAGAGCACACATCCACTCCCTTCCAGGGGATCAAGTATCTCCCTAGAAAGGCTGTCTTTCTGAGCCAGGTCATGCAGGAGGGCACTCCCTTATCTTGTCTGAATCTGATGTAGCTCCCTCTTTCGAGAGCTGGGTGGTCTGAACAGGGCTTCTGACTTCCATGGCACACAGTTTGCAACCTGACCCTTCCATTCAAGTGACTCCATGGCTTTTGTGCAACTTGGTGAGAGACTCAAACAGAGGCCTTTGAGGTGCTGGTGTGTGTGTGTGCGTGCGTGCGTGCGTGTGCGTGTGCGTGTGTGTGTGTGCGTGCGTGCGTGCGTGTGCGTGTGCACTGCTTCCTGTCAGAGTGTGTGTGTGTGTGTGTGTAGGGGACTAAAAGCAAACAAAACCCTCAGTCCCAGATGGAATCTCGGTTGTCTATATTTTGTCTGTGATGTGCCTCCTTTTACCTCTGCAACTGCAGCACTATTTCAAAGGGCTTTAAAACCTGGCCATCAAGATAGGAGAGAGCTGGGCACTAGACTACTGACTTCAGGCTGAGGACTGGGATTTTGCAAAGTAAGCACACACTTAACACAGTATTCCTGCCCCTTGTTCGTAAGTTCTCACAGAAGGCAAACATAGTTGGCCATTTCATTTTTTGTTTTTTCCTTTAGGCTTGTCTGTTTGCATAGGGTTGGTGATATTTGGGATTGTGCGTTAAAGGATCCATAGCAACACTTCTTTTGGGCATCATCCTAAGGCTGCTCAGGTTGCATGCTGTCTGCAATCCCAGCTTTATTCTCCTGTCTGGCCCCTAGAGACAGGGAGTAGATAAGCACTCTAGGGCTAACACTGGGCCAGCACCCTGGGGCTCAGCTCTGCTTTCTCTCAAGCACAATTTGCTGCTCAGTGCTTACTGATGCTGTGCTGTCTTCATTTAAAATAAGGAATCACACCTCTCTCTCCTGAGACCCACACCCTGGCATCTCATCCCAGGGTCTGCCTTCCTCTTTAGCACAATTCTTCTGTTTGTTAACAATAGGTCAGTAGCATTGTAAAATGAGGAGACTTCAGAAGTTTTGGCCCAAATGTGGAAAAGCTGTTGAACATGCACTGCTTCCTGTCAGAGCCCAGAAGCGTGGTTTGTCTTTCCTGTGAAAGTAAGGGCCCTACTTCCTGGCGATGTTTTCATTCTGTCTTATGTATCTATGATAACATGGTAGATGTTTCTGCTTCATTCTATAAACCAAAAGATAACGCGGATACAACAGCCATCCCAACCTGTTACAAGTAATTTGCAACCCAGACTACAATGACATTTTAGTCAAGCCAGCCTGGAGAGTAGAATAAACTGAGGGCATTAACTCTTAACTTGCTGGACATTTGTACATGGTACATGGCATGCCTGTTTTCAGTGATGAATTCTTTGAGAGAGGAATCATACAGGTGTGAAGAACGCTGGAAAGAAGCAAAACTGTTGCACATTGCATAACACAGTGGAAAAGAAAAGTGAATACATGATGTCAGTTTCTTCAGATCCCCCGGGAAGGGAAGAGCAGACACTAGCCCACCACTGCTCTGGGTACTGTCTCTGTCTGACAGCCTGGTTCTTTCTTGATTCTTCTCATGGTTTGAGTTGCCCGAAACAGGTCCATGAACAAATAAGACTGAAAGATATTGATATTGAAGATTAAAGGTAGTGGGACCTTCACAATGACATTGTTGTGACTCTTTTGGACCCCAGAATTCGAGAAGCATATTACTAGTTTCTGAAAAATGTATGAGGGGATGAATAATTTTGTTACTTTGCATTTTTCTTTGTTGTAGCAACTGCTTCCATATCAGGGATACGAGATTGATTGAGAATTTGAAACTCTGGGGTTACAGCATCTTAAGTCTGAACACTGAGTAAATGGAAAAACAAAGCCATTGAGCATGGTCTCCCTCCTCCCCTCCCCTCCTGACACTGGTTTTCACAGCTCGGATGCTTCTTTGGGGTCATTTATGCAACTAATACTTGTTGAGTTTCTCTGTACAACACCCAGTGCCAGCCTTGGAAAAACTGAAGTGAGCAGATGAGTCCCGGCTTTTATCTTGAAGATGCTTGCAGGCCAGGGGAGAAGAGGGAAACTTTTAAAAAGGTTTCCATAGTGATGAAAAGCCTGTAGTGGTGCTGCTGAATTCCACATGAGCAGGTAAACCTGCTCCTGAAGAGCGAGACCTGGGAGGAACCAGCAGGGTTAGCCAGTGAGTGGGGCAGTGGGGACTTGGGCAGTTGGAAAGAGGCTTCACAGACTAGAGAGACTCGAGAGCTGATGTGGTGAGTTTAAGGAAGGTCAGAAGTCATGCTTGGTCAGCTGGTTGGTGGCCAAGAGATGGGGGTACAAGAAGAGCCAAGAGAGGAGGGGAGGGAAAGCCAATCTCACACCCCAAAGGGAATCCAGAAAGCACACAATCTCGCTCCATCCCTCTGATTAAGACCTGAGCCCTTCTCATTGCTGGGGTCAGGGTCGGGGGTGGGGGGGTTTGTGTGTGGGGACTGATGGAAGTAGGTGGAGCCTTCCCCTATTTCTCTGTCCCACAGCCATGGTAAGGTTGCCGTCCTCAAATAACTGAAGGCACCCCCCTCCAATTACTACCCAAACGGGCTTGCTTTTCCTCATACACATGCAGTTAATTTGGGAGATATAGAGTTACACATTTTTGCATATTGAAAGCTAATTCACTGGCTCGAATCCATCATTCCAACCTCAGATTATCTAGGCTGTGAATCTAGATTATGTCCTCAGTGACAGCAGTCAGCCCTCAAGGATTTGTGCTGTCTGTGAGTTGGATAAGTTTGCCACCAGAGAAAGTGAACATCAGAGCTATGAGGCACAGGGATGATATCTGTCTCTCTCTGTCTCTCTCTGTCTCCCCCCACCGCCAGCACCGCTGTTTGTGTGTGTGTCCCTCCTCTCTTCTCTTTCTTTAAAGAAAAAACCAGTTACGGTGTCTTTGTAACCTGTAATCATGCCAATATCTAAGCTGTACCAGGTGCTTTCTTGTTCTGACAAAAATGTTAAAGACACAGCAACTGTTGATTTAATTATTCAGTCTATTCATTGAAAGCCTACTATCTGCCACAGACAGCTTAGTCCCCCTGCCTTCAAAACTCATAGACAAATATATAGCACAGGGTGAATGCCTTGTGGTAGGTTTTTAAGTAAATTTATGATCTTCTACAATGGCAGACAGAAAAGTCTTTCCAAGGGGGACAATCAGGTTTTAGAACATCCCAGGGGAGCCATTTAACTGGTGTTAACACATGTGAAGGATTTCAGTGAGAGTAGAAGCAGTAATATCACAGGTGGTATAAAACCGGACCCTTAACGAACTCAGCATCATGTAAGGCTGTGCAGCAGGAGGATCAGTCCCCCAGAAGCTAAAGCCTTAGCTACCCATTGCAGATTGCAGAGACAATAGCCCGTTCCTCTGCTTTCTTTACCTTTGTTCACATTCTTTGAATGTGTTCTCCATCTTATGGAATGGGACAACTGCTCACCACATGTCACAGAGTGTGACTTGGCTCCGCTGTCTGTGGCTTCTGCTGACTTAATGTCTGCATTTGTACAATAGATCTGAATGAAACCACACAGTGTTTATTGAAATGATTTTACTTAAATATGAAAGTGGCTGGGGCTCTAAGCCTTTAGTCTTTGTGGGATGAGAAGAACAACTGTCGTGGGAGGTACTGACTGGAGATTCAAAGCAGACCGGAAGGCTCTGCATCAGTAGAAGGGTGGGAGTTGAGTGGCCCTTTGACAATTTTAGATAGCAAACAAGGAACCTGACATGACGTCACACCTCCTATTCACCCCCTGTTTGTCATGTAGCCAGGCCAGCACCACCACCTTCTGGTGTTAGCTGGTCTTCCAGATTATTGAGACACTATGGAGAAATAACCTAAATGAAGCCCATACCTACTTGGAGCTCCGTTTGGATAATCAGCTCACAGTGTGTTCTGGACTTGGTGTTTGGCTGCAGGCTAGGGTCTCGGGGAAATTTCCTCAAGCAAGACTTCTGACTAGCTTTGTACTTTTTTTTTGTATTATCTTTCAAG
Organism: Mus caroli; assembly: GCF_978045245.1. Lineage (NCBI taxonomy): Eukaryota > Metazoa > Chordata > Mammalia > Rodentia > Muridae > Mus > Mus caroli. The sequence continues at coordinate 72,552,746 of NW_028227261.1, forward strand.
AGCTCCAGATGGAACCCATTTCATCTTTCTCATTTGGCCATAAAACCCATGTGGTGCTGATTTGATGGCTCCAGTGAGGAGGAGCGAGGAGGAGGGAGCAGCGTGTGGTGCCACAGTGTGTGGCGCCCTGTGGACCATTGTGTTACAGATGGTCTGTGGCCTCATTCATTGACGGTTGATGAATTGTTTTATTAGGAACTGTGGTCTTCATTTATTCTTCCAACGAAGAGAAATTTCCTGATCTGGGGCTGTGTGAGCTCCTTTGGTGTTAGGTCCAGCAGAGCATGTGGAAACCACAGCCTGTGGGAAATATTGGTAGGAAGAGTCTGGGTCCTAACTCTCCGTCTTCCCTACTCCAAGTATTTGCTGACAGTGAGCGTAGCGAATGACGACAACTGTGTGAGCCCAGGGCATGGAGCTGTGGTCATGCTGTTTTTATTGAAGGTTGGCTCTCACAGGCTGCCCAGTCACCTCGTGCATGGCTGAATTGTGAGCCTGTGGCCTGAGAGATCTGAAATTGGGACTTCAAGACATGAGGCTTTAGGACGGTGTGTGAGTGCAGAGTGCAGGTGCTGGAGTGTGAACAGCTGAGAATTTCTGTTTATTAAAACAGTAAGTACTACCGAGGCTGAGAAAGCTCAGACAACACATTGCAGGTTGAAATTTCTTCTACAGTCAGAAAGTGAGGAGCTTAGGCAATACCTTAGACTTAGCATGGATTCACCCATGAAATGTCTACAGAGAGAGATGAGCTAAAGGGCATTTGTTCATATCACCACTTTATTAAAAATAGGAATTACCAGCACTAGGGAGGCAGAGGCAGGCAGATTTCTGAGTTCGAGGCCAGCCTGGTCTACAAAGTGAGTTCCAGGACAGCCAGGGCTACACAGAGAAACCCTGTCTCGAAAAACAACAACAACAACAACAAAAATAAGAATTAACTCCTTTTTTCTTTCTTCAAAAGATTTACTTTTGCTGTTGTTTTTGAATAGATTAGAACAGGTTAGTTTCCTCAAGCAGAAGCCTAGGGATCACAAGGTGAGGAAGACTGAGGTCCATAAGCAAGTTAAAGCATGTTCTAAGGGAGTGTAGGAAAATTTCAATATCCCACTGAAGAATCTTCAAGAGGTAATTAGGACCTAAGAAACACAGAGGGCAATTACACTTTGTGTGTGGTTTTTAATTCATAGACCCAGAGGTCTTAGGTTCATTTTTTTGTGTTTAGCTGATAACAAAGCAAGTAGATTTTAGTTCCTAGACTTTTAAATAATTATTTTGTAAGAAATAATTATAAGGGCTGTCATTAAACCACATATACCCATTTCCATTTCATCTTGAAATTACAGGTTGAAATTCTTTCCACAGACAAAATGTAAGGAACATGGCTAGTGCCTTGCCCTTAGGACATATTCATACACAGACTCTGTCTACAAAGACAGACAAGCTAAAGAGTATGATATGTTACACATTATCATCATGGTTTAGCATCCCATATACTGTGGGAAAAATAAGCAAGGAAAAGCAGCCTTGTGAGAAATTAAGCTTATTGTTTGTGTGTCTGTCTCTGTGTATGTTTGTATGTGTGTATATCTGTGTGTCTGAGCATGTGGATGTGTGTACACATACAGCCTTTGTCTTTCACATAAAATTCTAGTTAAACTTTAGGGTGATTTCTTTCATTTTTGATTTTTTTCTGTCAAATTGCTAATTCCAGAAGCTCTTAGGTTTTTTTGTGAATATTTTCCACAGGGAATGGCGAGGCAGCATGCTCAGGGAAAGTTAACCCTGGTGATGTCACATCTGAGGCATCCTGCCTTCTCTACCCTTTCTGTCTAAACCTTTCATCTCCCTGTCTCTTCTGCACCGGTCCTGCCCAGTCATCTTGCACTGGGTCTGTTGCTGGTGCTGATGCTGGTGCTGATGCTGGCAGGAGCATCCTGTTGCAGTTCTGCCTGCTTTCTTTACTCTGACCCAGAGACCCCCTAATTCTGAGGTTTTCTCAAACCCAAGAACCTTACTTCAGTCTTTGGATGCTAAAGCTTCTTTTACCTCTTATACTTACAGAAGAGGAAGATGATGTTTTCTGTGATTTGTAGCCATGGCTCTCCAGCCCAGTTTCTTCATTAGAGTCACCTGGAGGTCTTTTAAACGAAGGAGACAGAGCTCTACCCAGAGAAATTAAATCAGAAACTCTGACAAATGATGCTCCAAAGCTAGTCAGGGTTGGGCAATTGCAGTGCTTTTTTATCTTAGTGTGTTCCTGCTGTCGTTTATAATGCAGGCTCACACAGGTCTTCACAGAACTGTCAGGTTCCTTCAGGACTGAGGAGTGAGTGAGATTGAAACTCGTTGCCTCTGGCTCAAGATGGCTCAAAGGTTGTTGTGGCATTGGCTGAGCTGGACAAAGGAAAACCCAGGAAGGGAGCCTCAACTTCACTGGCCAGCTCTTGACAAGACAAGTGTATCAGTGCATTTTTCATGGGAGGGTCTTTCATCCAGTGCTCAGCGATAGCACAGTGTGAATTGAATTTTTTTATATTATACCTAGAGTGAATATGCTTTACTTTCTAGACAAACTGCAAGCAGACCTACATTTATTGGATGATTTATTTTATTTTAAATTATGTATAAGGATATGCATCTGCGTGGAGGTATGTACATATGGGTGCAGTTGTCTATGGAGACCAGAAGAAATCATTGAATCCTCTGGAACTGGAGTTACAGGTGACTGGGAGCATCAGCCCAGTGTTGGTTCTGGGAACTCAACTTGGGTCCTCTGGAAGAGAAGCCAATGCTCTTAACCAGTGACCCAACTCTCCAGCTCCTGGTTTTATTTTATCTTACTGTGGGGTGTGTGTGTGTGTGTGTGTGTGTGTGTGTGTGTGTGTGGTGTGCATACACATGGCAGGCACATATGTGGAGGTCAGAGGTCAACCTTCCGTTAGGTCTTACCTTTCATTGTATTGGAGAGAGTATGACTCAGCCCTGGGTAGCTGGGCATTCTTCTCTCTCTGCCTGGTGTCTCACTATAAGAGTGTTGGGACTACAGACACCACCATGCTAAGCTTTACATGGGTTCTGGGGATCAGAACTCGGGTCCTCATGCTTGCATGTCAGGTGCTCTACTCACTGATCCATCTTTCCAGTTCCAAACCAGCATTTTGAATATAAGCTAGTTATTTGGAGCTTTTGGCTAGTATCCACTTATCAGTGAGTGCATACCATGTGTTTTCTTTTGCCTTTGGGTTATCTCACTCAGGATGATATTTTCTAGATCCATCCATTTGCCTAAGAATTTCATGAATTCTTCGTTTTTAATAGCTGAGTAGTACTCCATTGTGTAAATGTACCACATTTTCTGTATCCATTCCTCTGTTGAAGAACATCTGGGTTCTTTCCAGCTCTAATTCACAGACCACATGAAGCTCAATAAGAAGGAAGACCAAAGTGTGGGTGCTTTGGTCCTTCTTAGAAGGAGAACAAAATACTCACAGGAGCAAATATGGAGATAAAGTGTTGAGCAGAGACTAAAGAAAAGGTCACCCAGAGACTGTCCCACCTGGGGATTCATCCCATATACAGTTACCAAACCCAGAAACTATTGTGGATGCCAAGAAGTGCATGCTGAAAGGAGCCTGATATGTCTGTCTCCTGAGAGGCCCTGCCAGAGCCTTACAAATACAGAGGCAGATGCTCACAGCCAACCATTGGACTGAGCGGCAGGTCCCCAATAAATGAGTTAGAGAAAGGACTGAAGGAGTTGAAGGGGTTTGCAACCCCATAGGAAGAACAATATCCACCAACCAGACCCCCTAGAACTCCCAGGGACTAATCCATCAACAAAGGAGTACACAAAACTCCAGCTGCATATGTAGCAGAGGATGGCCTTGTCATGCATCAATGGGAGGAGAGGTCCTTGGTCCTCTGAAGGCTCGATAGATGCCCTAGTATAGGAGAATCGAGGGTGGGGAGGTGGAAGTGGGTAGGTGGGTGTTGGAACACCTTCATAGAAGCAGGGGGAGGGGAGATGGGATAGGGGGTTTCTGGGAGGAAGGGAAACCAGAAAAAGGGATAATATTTGAAATGTAAATAAAGAAAACATCCAAAAAAAAAAAGAATATAAGCTGTTTGTATCTTGAAGAGTTCCCAAATGTGTTGAGCCAAAAGTGCTGCATATTTCCTCTTAAACTCTTTCTGTCTGGTCCACAGTTATCATAATACACCATCCTCCTCCATGCCTTTATTACATCAGACAACGAATCAGACATTTGGGTTATTTTAGGCTTGTGACATTTGGGAGATTGACATCAGAGATTTTGTTTTTTGATCAAGAAATTGAACCATTTTTAACTAAGCTGCCCAACACACTGTACTCTGTGCTTTCCACAGCCAAACTGTGCAAGGAGGCAGATTAAGTTTCACATTTCCTAATGCCATTAGGCTCGGTGAGCCACCCTGTGCACTGCGGCAGGGCCTGCATTAAGTAACACTGGCACAGCTGTGCATTCCAATGGGGGTCAGCATGGGGGCACATCCTGGGGCCAGTGGGACCTGATGGTGCTTATCAGGCAGATCCTTGGAATGGGGGCAGCTGTAAAACCTGCTAAAGTCATAGCTACCCCCCTCTCCCCAGGAATAAGATGGACCAGCCTGCTCTATCTTGCCTTGTTCTTCTCTGTAGCTGAGGGCCCAGTGTTACTTGGTGACCAGAGGAGAATCCATTCAATCTAACTCATGAGACAGGTTAAAGGAGAACTTAATGGGTAACCGTTGTGGAAATATTGAATCCCAAATCCAGGGTTTCTACCCTCCCTTTAACCATTGAGTTCCTGGATAAAAGACACATGCGAACTTTATATCTACAATGAGCCTTAATCTGCACAAGAGCTGGGCAGATATCTATCCTTTGTGCTATTATGTCTATTTCCCAGCAAATAATCTCATTATATACTTTGTCACATTTCATCTGGGCTGCTCTTACCTCCAATTAGCCCACCCACATGGCTATTATTTTTTGACTCATCCACCCACTTTCTCTACCTTCTTCTCACCTTTGTGGTTCTCTTCCAACCCCAAGCCCAGGAGCCCTAAACTCCACCTATGTTTTTTTCTGCCCAGCTGTTGGCTGTCAGCATCTTTATTCACCAGTCAGAAATGACATAGGGGGCAAGGTCACACAGTTTCACTTGGGTCTATATATAGACTCTCTCGTCTCAGGGGCAACCAGATCTTGGGGGCCTTGCTCTTAACATTACGATACATAGCAACAGATAAGTTTTAACGTCTACTAAACTTTGAATGGCTAGATAGGTAGCTTAGTGGTTAAGAACATTTGTTGCTCTTGCAGTGCACCAGGGTTCAGTTCTCAGCACTACAAGGTAGCTCACAACCATTCCTAACTCCAGTGCCAGGGGATCTGCTGCTCTCCACAGGCAGCAGGCACACACACGGTCTACATACATCCAAGCAAGAAAAATACTCATACACATCAATAAAAATCTCATAAAATAATAATATTTACATATCTATATATAGTTTCCATATTATTAACTTCTTGGGTTAGTGTGAACAGATGTTTCCCACAATGACAGAACCACTATTGTGAGCCCAGGCCCATGGTTTACATTTGGATTCATATTTAATGTACATTCTGTGAATGTTGACCAATGTTCAGGGACATGTGTCCCTCACTGTTGAATCAGAGTCTTATATATCCTAGGCTGGTTTCCTATTCACTATGCTACTGTGAACTTCTGATCCCTTGGATCAACCTCCCAAGTGCTGGAATTACAGGTGTGCTACCACATTGAATGTATGGACTGCTGCGAAGCAAACCCAGGGCTTCCTTCACGTGAAGTGAGCACTGTTCTAACTGAGCCACATTCCTAGCCCTACAGCACTAGTTTTAAAACTAACTTTTAGAAAAGCTTTCTTTAGGGGTTTGGGATAGGGAGGAGAAGAAAGAGAACTAATCTTGATGGACCCTGGATTTATTTTCACACACATATGTATGTGGGTGTGTGCACTTGTGCGCAGGAGACCAAGCAGGCTTTAATTGACATGTATAGCTATTACCACACTTAACTGTTTTATACTCATGGAAGGTATCGACCGTGCCTTAATTTTATGAGAAACAAACTCCAAGGAAGAACAAGGCTTTGATTAAAGAAATGGTGACCTTAACACAGGCTCACAGGCCTTTGGCTGGCTCCGTGTGATCTTTCTCTTTGACTTGTTGCAACAGAGGGGTGTGTGTGTGTGTGTGTGTGTGTGTGTGTGTGTGTAAGTAAATCCTCTCTCATTCCCAGGTTTTAGTAATGTCAAATCAGAAATTTATTTACAGTTTTCTTAACTATTTTCAAACAGCTAGCAGTGCTAGGCGGCGCTCATCCTGCAGACTCAGCTCTCAGGAGCCTATGGCACGGGAATCATCAATTTGAGGCCAGTTTGGGCTACATACTGAGGCTCTCAGGGGGAAAGAAGGAAAATGAATGAATGAATGAATAAATAAACAAATAAATAGAATGATACAGCTGAAGACTTCTTCAAAACCTCTAGCCTCGAGAAGGAAAGAACATCTCATTAGAGTTCTATTGAGTTTGTCAATTTAAGAACTGTGACTCCTTTGTTCTTCCCCACCATGCCACGGAGGGCGCTGGCTTCCCTTCCATACTTTATTGCACTGGTGAGGAACACAGTGGACCTGCTCTTCTTCCTGAGGATGCCAAGTCTCCTCAGGCCCCACTTCCTCATGCAGATCACTGTGAGCTGGAGCACAAAGTCCCGGGGTTTCAGGCTTCTGGGCTGTTGGCCTTTCTGCTGGGATTGGAATCCCAGCTACACCACAAGCCTTTAGCTTGACAAATTGCTTCTCTGTTCCCTTAGCTGCAAAAACGGGATCCGTCATAAACTCTATCTGTATGTTGTCATGAAGATTAAATGTGTTTACACAGTACCAGGTACAAGTAAACAATGATACATACTTATTTATGATGGTGATGATGTGTAAAATTTAGAGGAATTTTTTTCTAGTCCTAGAATTCTGGTATGTTAAAAAATTTAATTTTAGCATATGTTAATTACCACATTAATAGACTTCCTTATGTCATTTTTATATACACACATAGTTATTTCAATCATGTTCATCCCCCCATTACCCTGTCTTGTCCTCCTCCCGGCTTGCTGACCTTCCTCCCCTTTTTAATGAACCGCCTATGTTTTGGTTTGGCTGTTGTTGCCCCAATGAGCTTCATGAGATTTGCTTATAAGAGCATGGAAGAGGGCTTGTTTACAGAAGCAAGGATACCTTACCAATGGCTACACCACTGAAGAAAAGGTCTCTCCATCCCCCATCAATCATTAATACACACAAATCCTCATGGAAGAACGGACCTTATGAATCTCTCCTCCTTTATTGACAGGATGTCGACAAGCCCAATATCCTGGTGAAGATGCTAGGTTGGTAATCACCGCTGCCATGAGCTTAGGCCTGAAAAGACACATCGTGATGTTGTGCTGGGAAGTTAGTGCCCTACGACACTCCATCTTTTCCTCGGCCTCTTACATTCTTTCTACCCTGTTATATTCTAGGAGACTTGGTGGAAGTGATACAAAATGTTCCACTTACATCTGAGCATTCAGCCACCTCTTATTTCATGTACTGTGATCAGTTATGAATTTCTAGATACCTCTGACTGTTACAAGAAGAAACTGTTCTGCCCAAAGCTGATGACAGTAGCACCACCAACAGCCTTTTAGAAGGCAGCTTGAGCCGGGCAGTGGTGGCAAACACCTTTAATCTCAGCACTTGGGAGGCAGAGGCAGGCAGATTTTTGAGGCCAGCCTGGTCTACAGAGTGAATTCTAGGACAGCCAGGGCTATACAGAGAAACCCTGTCTCAACTGCCCCTCCCAGCCTTCTCATGCCCATTAGCAAAACAACTGTGATTTCCCCTGTAGGGCTGATGGCTGTTCTAGCTTTGGGCTATTGATTGGGTTTATAGGGGGATGTGAGTTCCTTGTTGTAGGGCAGACCGCAAATCCAATCAACCTCCGTCATTCTGTCATATGACCACAGATCAAACCACACCACAGTTTCTGCCACCTATGAACAAGTTTCTTAAGTCACCGGAAGCATACCCTTTAGACCAGATCTCTTCGGGAAGGGATTTGCAGTGACATCCGTGAGTCTGAGTGTTATCACTGACGACATGAAAGTAAGATGCTGCAGGTTGCACAGCACGGCTGAGGAAGTGTTGGCTGCATATGTGAGCAAACCTTTTTCCAGTGAAGTAAAAGTTGTCTTAAATGTATTCTGATGTGTTTGGTGGAAACATGGGAGCAGTTTACTCTTACACTAGTACCACAAATGCCATTTTGTTGTGTCAAGTTCTTGATAATAAATCACCTCTCTTAAAGCCTTCGTCTCTCATGAAGCCAGGATAAGTCTTGTTTCTTGTGATTGCCCCACATCTCCGTACCCTTTCACATAAAGATATTTGCTTCAGACATAACTTCTGATGGATTCTTTAACTTTATCTTATTCTTTATTTTCAAGTGGAGCCTTCTGGTGGAGAGAGGATTCCATCTCTACAGTTCTAAGCTCAGTGTTTTCGGGGTGGGGTCCAGGAAGGCTATGATGAAAGGGACACTTCTGGACTAAGCACTTGTGATTTCTGGAAGCTCCTGAGGTGGTGGAGAGAGCATGGGCTCCACGTCAGAAGTCTCAGACCAAGATTGGAGTCAGGTAGCCTTGCAGTGTTGGTGGCTACTTATGTGCTGCAGGACTTCTGATCTTTGATAGGGTAAAGGGACTTCTAAGAGAGAAGATCCTGGTGACAACTCTTTGAAAAGGAAGTGGACTCTCCTAATGCAAGGCAGGAAATGTAAATTAAATAGCAATAAAAAAGGGACGATCCTGCCATCCATGAGAAGAGCTGGGGAGGGTGCCTGCTGGTCCTTGCAGAAAGCATGGGTATAATAGTGTCAATATGTTTACACCTCTTGACCATATAATCCCACCCCTAGAATCCACTAAAAGGAAAACCCCAGGAAAGGGCCTAATTTATAATTAAGGAATTTTTTTTAGCTAATTAATTTTCTATATATCCTGATTGCAGGTCCCCTCTTCTCAAGACCCCCCTCCTCTCATGATTCCCCCTCCCATGGCCCCTCCGACATCACCCTCCCATTCACCTCTAAGAAGGGGTAGGTCCCCCTTGGGTTCCCACCCACCCTGGCACCTCAAAACTGCAGGTCTAGGTACATCCTCTCTCATTGAGGCCAGACAAGACACTCCAGTTAGAGGAACAGGATCCACAGGTAGGTAACAGAGTCAGGGTATGCCCTGTTCAAGTTGTTGGGTGACCTGTATGAAGACCAAGCTGCACATCTGCTACATATGTGCAGGGGTGCCTAGGTCTAGCCCGTGTTAGTCTTTTGTTGGTAGTTCAGTCTCTGGAATCCCCCAAGGACACAAGTAAGTTGACCATGTTGGTCTTCTTGTAAAGTTCCTATCCCTTCTGGATTCCTCAACCCTTCCCCCAATTCTTCTCCAAGACTTCCTGAGCTCAGTCTAATGTTTGACTGTGGGTCTTTGCATCTGTTTTGGTCAGCTTATGGATAGAGCCTCTCAGCCTACAGTTATGCTAGACTTCTGTCTGCAAGCATGACAGAGTATCATTAATAGTGTCCGGGACTGGTTCTTCCCCATGGGATTGGTCTCAAGTTGGGTCAGTCATTGGTTGGCCATTCCCTCAGTTGCTGCTCCATCTTTGTTCCTGTACTTCTTGTAGCCAAAACAAATTTTGGGTCAAAGGTTTTGTGGGTGGTTGACATCTTTAACCCTCCACTGGGAATCCTGCTTGGCTATAGGAGGTGGCCACTTCAGAGTCTATATCCTCCACTGCTAGGAGTCTCAGCTGTAGGGTCACCCTCATAGACTCCCTGGGGCCTTCTCCATCCCAGGTCTCTGGCAAGTTCTAGAGATGCACCCCATTCCCCATTTAATTCACTTTCCAGTCTCTCTCTCTCACCAGCTCCCTCTATACCTTATCTTCTTCCCTAAACCCCTTCCCATTCCCTCTCCCTCTCCCACTCGGTTCCCTCCCTCCATTTATTTCCAATAACATTTTAAATTCCCATTTGATGAATCCAAATAACTTCTTTGGGTCTGTGGATTGTAGCATTATAGATAATATACACTTTTTAGTGAGTACATATCACGCATGTTCTTTTGGGTCTGGGTTACCTCACTCAGGATAATATTTCCAGTTCCATCCATTTGCCTGCAAATTTCATGATGTCTTTGTTTTTAATCACTGAGTAGTAAGTATTCCATTATGTAAATGAACCACATTTTCTTTATCCATTCTTCATTTGAGGACGTCTGGGTTGTTTCCAGTTTATGGCTATCACAAATAAAGCTGCTATGGACATAGTAGAGCAAGTATCCTTGTGGTATGGTAGAGCATCTTTTGGGTATGTGCCTAGGAGTAGCATAGCTGGGTTTTGAGATAGAATTATTTCCAATTTTCTGAGAAACTGCCAAATTAATTTCCACAGTGGTTGTGCAAGTTTGCACTCCCACCAATTTAAGGGATTTTTTTATTACCCATTTTTAGAGCAACTAACAATACAGCCATAGTTTTAGGCAGAAGCCTGGCTCAGGGGGCCCTGATAAGCCAGATGTGGTCACCCATCCTATTACACCAACTGAAGGGATGGGGAACAGTAGAGAGCAGGGAAAGGAGATTTAATCAATACACTGGAAAGTGGATTGGATAAAAGAGTCCAGGAACACTGAGTTTGTGTATGGGGGTGGAGGTGGGGCTAACCTGAGCTTTAGACTTAAACAGAGGAACAGCTGGGGAAAATGTCAAGAGGTTATGAGTAATCAGGCAGTCCTGGTCAAGATGTGGTCATCTTGATTATTGTCTCACATCTGGTTCTGCAGCATGGTATTGGTGCAATTACTCTTATGAATGGCTGCTTCTACTTCAGGTTGAAGCTTAGCTGTCTCAGATAATCACCCTGAAGGGGTGGCTAGCCTGGGCTTCCAGGTCTTGTTCTGATTGCAGTGCTAAGAGAATGACACCTCTGTGCCTTCAGCCTTGAAGGGATTGATTGGGTATCACCAGGTTCTAGATAGAGACTCCTAGAGTGAGTACATACTTAATGTCAAGTCAAAGTGAAGGCAGAGATGGCATGTTTTTATTCTAGTTATGTGGGCCCAAGCCAGAAGCCAGTGCTTTGTAACTGACTCAGTTTTTAAGCATTTGTATGGATAGTGTGGCTAGTCTGTGAGTGCTGCAGGGAGCTGAATAGAGAAACTCCGGGTCTCCTTGTAGGGCACACAGGGCACAGGTTAAGACAGTAAGGGATGCTTAATATTAAAGAAAATGCTCTTGATAGAATGCCATGCTGATGAAAGACAGGGAGAGCATCTCTTCAGAGTGTGGGTCCAGTTAAGAATAAAAAAGTGTGTGCACATACGCACATATTCTCCCTCACATGCATCCGCTCATGCGCCCCCCACCCACACACACACACTACCAGCATCACCACCAAAGAAACTTGAGTATTTTCCACAGGCAGCAGGAAGCGTATTTTTACCTTTTCTGCAGGTTCCTTATGTCCTTACTAAATGAGAATATACTCATTTTATATTAAAAAAAACCCCTATTTTCAGAGAAAGCAAATAAGTGGATACATAAAGTAAACTGTCTGGGCTAGTTGATTTCTAACATCCTCAAATTATATATTCTGTGTTTGCCATTAATTTAGTTAAAGAATTTCACAGAAGAAGCAATGCTACAGGATGAACCAACCTGTATTTTATTCATGTAAGGGGCTGCAGTTATGAAGGGGTTTACTGGCTTTGAGGTCTTTAAACTTTGCTCACAGTGTAAGGGGTCAGACACTAAGACGAGGTGGGCAGGCACTCTGTTAATTAAGTACTCTTAAATAACAGCTAGTTCCTTCCTCCATCACTGCCTCTGGTGAAACTGGCTGAGCCCAGTCATCCATTGCTGTTTGGAACCATAAAGGAGATCATTAAAGGTTTAAATATTGGAGATAAAAGACCCCTAGGGCTTGTGAAGCAAACTGGGGAGAGTAAAAAGATTTGTTTCAATGTGAATCAGTGGAACACAACAGCTAAGTGCCTGAGTCCTGTCGTGGGCAAATGGGCTTCACTAGCAAGCACAAGGTCAGGCTGAAGACCTTGGGTCCTTACCTACTCTTGAATTTTCCCCATACACAAAAATCACCATCTACTTCCTGAAAGAGCTGTAAAGAGAAAGCAAGGCAGTGGAGAGTTGTCTGCACAATTCTTGCTTAGTAAGTGGGTTTTTTTTTTTCTTTTTTTTTTTTTTTTACTGGTAAATAAGTGCTCATTTTATTATGATTATTAGGTCACTTTTTGAAGTCATAGTTTATAAAATCAGGATAATAATAGGGGCTGTTTTATAGGTGTGTTAGGGGGAACAAATGAATAGATGCATATAAGCAATACAGCTCAGCAAGTTTAAAGGCCTCGAAGCCAGTGAGCCCCTTCATAATTGCAGCCTCTTAAATGAATAAAATACGGTTTGGTTCAACCTATAACACTGCTTCTTCTATGAAAAAATTTTAAGTAAATTAATTAAAAATGCAGAGTATATAATTTAAGGATCTTAGCAATCAACATAGTAAACACTTTTATTAGCAAAAAAAAAAACAAACAAACAAAAAAAAACCACCCAAATATGTACATTGGCATTCTAAAAACATCTTTAAAGAAAAACTTTAGAAATTTCAGGATATTTCTTTCCCCATTATTGTAGTCTCTCTAAAAAATAAAAATCACTCTGTGAATCCTGCATTTGGTGACATGTTCAGTCTTGCCACCTCTGGGGTCGTTGGAGCAGTGGGGGCTGCGCAGGAGCTTGAAGACCCTGTTTCCAGTTGTCTTTTTCCAATATGGCTCAAGGCTGGGTGGACAGGAGAGGACTGAGGTCCTCAGGATGAAAGAAGAAAGAACCCTGAGTTGGATGCTTCTCTCGCGGCTCTGCTGTGACCTTTAGACCTGTGGAGATTTAGACTGCTCATTCCTGGAAGCTTGTAACAAGGGGGCAATTAGCCTTCCCTACCTCAGGGAAAGGGGCGAGTGGATCCAAAGTGCTTGGCAAAGGTCTACTAACCTTTCATTTCCTCTGCTGCCATCAGATGACCAGATGGCCAGCTCTTCCCAGGACTCTTCCCGATTTACATTTCAATGCCCCGGGTGGCCAATTCATACCACATGTGATTTGAATTTAATTCAGTTGTCCCGTGGGACAATTATATTCAGCCCTAGGTTTACACAACTTTAAGTTTTTATCTATATAAATTGTTTTTGAAAAATATTTACATGAAAAAATTCTGCTCATTTACAAAACACACCATAAAAATCCCAAGGCAGCTTTGAAGTTCTCTCTAATTGGAACTTGCAAGGTTTTAATGTGGAAAAGAGTAGAAAGTTTGTGTTGACTTCCTTCCCCGTTCTTACCAAGGATTTAAGACTCTCTGGATGTTTGGGTGGGTGGGATGGGCTGATCGTGAGCTGGCTATTTATTTCTACACAAAATTCCATTTTTAAATTGGTTTATTTTCTTCTTTAGTGGCTCTTAGCACATGTCATAACTTAGCTGTAAGTCAGAGCCAGGCATGGTGGCTCATGGTGGTGTGTGGTGGCCTATTGTGGTACATGGTGGCCTATGGTGGCACATAGTGGTGTATGGTTTTACATGGTGGCCCATGGTGGCACACAGTGGTCTATGGTGTTACCTGGTATTCCACGGTGGCACATGGTCCTAATCTCAGTAATTGGGAAGCTGAGGCAGAGGCTCACTGTGTGTTTGAAGATAGGCTATGTAGCATCACAAGACTCTAAATCAAAGTAAGCAAGTAAACAGATAAGAGACATAGGTAGATGAGAGATATGGATAGATGATAGGTTCACGATCGGTCAAGTTGTAAGCCAGGCAGACTCACCCATATGGAGATAAAAAAGAACTACTTATCATCTTCAATCAAGAGGTAAGAACTATGTGGCTTGCTGCTGAGAAAAATAGTAGACTAAATACAAATTCTGCAGATATAAACCAAATTAACAAGGCCATGTATGGTTTGCTGTCTGTGCTGGGGCCAGGCAGAGGAGGGCCGTTGGTTGCCGTGCTTTGTGTAACTACCACTGTGAAATCTGGAGAGGAGTTACAGTGCTTGCTGTTGTGATCAGGGAGCATCGTTGGTATTGGCCACTGGGAATTTCCATCTCAATAAGAAGCTGCAGGACTCGGGGATCCATTGCTGTTCTTCATGTGCCAAAGTGATTGCAGAAGAGTTTACACCAACACGGAGAATACAGGCTCTTGGGGCTTAGCCACACACAATTAGGAAAGAACTCCAAGTGCATAGGTCTTCCCTATCAATGAAATGATCCTAAATTACTTTCTTCTGTTCGGGACGGCTTCCAAGAAAGAAAGTTTAGATAAAGAAACCCTTGTGGATTTTTATGAGAAAGAGCCCAACACAGGATGATTTTACACTTTCAGAACATTTTCACACATTGGAATCAGCTTGTATAGGAATATTTAGAATATGTGATTTTCACATGAAGGACAAGCGGTGGTGGAAATGGTCAGGGAAACAGAACTGGCTTGCAGGAGAGACAGGAGGAGTTTGAAATACTGTGTAACAGCTGAACCTTGAAAACAAGCTGACAGGATTTGCTTCTATTGCAAAAACAGAGTTAAGACTGATGTGGCTTAGAGCCATGTTCTAAGCTCCCATGAGGAATCTAGCCCAGTGCTTTTTCTGCTTCAACCTTTAAGGGACCCCAGTAACACTCTGATCCATGGGTACCCATAATAGTGACCTAAGGGAGCCATTGGCAGGTGGATTCTGAGGAGCTGACTTGGTCCTATGTTGAGAGCAAGAAAACTAAATTCTCAAGAGGTGTTAGGCTTGCCCTCAGAGTGTTGATGAGTACTGCTGGCTGCCATCAGATGCCATCAGATGCCGCACTGCAGCAGAGACAAGACAATCACTGTCCTCTTGTCTGGGGAGATGAAAGACTTCATCACTCAGGAGATCTCACTCTTTGAGAGTCTTTATTATTTTCTATATTTCTTTTTTGTCCTGTTTCTGTCTTTTCCCTCCTCTGCTTTGCCATGTCTTGAAGTGGAAGAAAACCCAAACCAAACAGAGAATGTTTTCCATACAGAAGCTAATTAAAATATAAGTAAAACACGAAAACATCCATTTGCTTCAATAGCTCCTGACTCTGCAGCCAGCTCACAGGCTCTGTTGATGGAGGGATGCACATTCTTCATTGTTGAATTTGTAAAGTGTTACTTTTAGGCTCTTTTTATACAATCTTTCAATTACACAGCCCCTGGTTGATTCAGTTTCTTATTCTGCATTCTACTTTAAGACTGTAAGGGAAAACCAGAAATGTACCCCGACATTTATTGAACTTACTCTTTCACTTGGCTTTCCAGAGAAAGATTAACTTTCTCATCCTGCTCATACATATGGTATTGAAGTGTTCATTACAGTTTTTATTTTTGTCAACTTCATACAAGATGGGATCATCTGGGAAGATGATACCTTAATTAAGGAAAGTGCCACCATCAGACTGGCAAGGCTGTGGGACATTTTCTTGATAATGATTGATGTGAAAGAGCCCAGCTCACTGTGGGTGGGTCCACCCATGGGCAGGCAGTCCTGCCTCCAAATTATTGCCCTAACCTCCATTCACGATGGATGTAAACTGTAATTGAAATAAACCTTTTCCTTCCCAAGTTGCTTTTGGTCATGCCATGGTACTTATCACAGGAGTAGAAAGCAAACTAGGATAATTGATATCATATTCATGTGGGTTTATGACCAACATTCTTTCATGCCCACTGACCTTTGGTCTCATGGGAAAACAAGAGTGGATAATCCCATCTTCAAAAGAGGAAGCTGAGTCAGGTTTAGAATCCAGACCTTCAGAGATCTGATCTGATACTTCCAGGACATTGGCAAAGGAGCTTCAGGAATGTGGTCAGTTTTTTCTTTCTTCTCTTGGATCTTCCAATGTAGGTAGACATTAGGACTTTGGTTGCACCTTATTGCCCATTTAAGGACCTTCTATGATATAACTGGAGAATGAGCCACTGACCCATTCTCAGGCTCTGTGGTGTTTTTGAATAAAAATGACCCTATTGGAATGGCACTATTAGGAGGTGTGTCCTTGTTGGAGTAGGTGTGTCCTTGTTGGAGTAGGTGTGGCTTTGTTGGAGGAAGTGTGCCACTGTTACTTCCTGCTGCTGTGGATTTAGAAGGAGAACTCTTGACTCCTCCTGCACTGTGTATGCCTGTATGCCACCATGCTTCCTGCCATGAGGATAATCAACTAAACCTCTGAACTCTAAACCAACCCCAGTTAAATGTTTATAAGAGTTGCCATGGTGGTTGCAGGGTCTCTTCACAGAAGTAAAGCCCTACCTAAGACAGGCTTTAGGTAAGAAGTTGTAGTCTTTATCTGACTTTTCCTGTTAAGATTAAGAACTTAACGAATGTGGGTGGTGATTAGTGTGTAAAAGTCAGCCTTAGTAACAACAAAAGGCAAAACAATAGCAACAAGCCAGGAAATTTATATTCTTGTCATATAAAATTCTGGGAAGATGTATGGTGACTGTTTTGTAGAAGGCCCCTTGGGAAGATGTATGGTGACTGTTTTGTAGATGCCCCAGGGGCCATCCATACTCACACAGTTCTGCCAGCCTGGGGCATCGTGTACTTGAGAATCTGCCCAAGTCTAGTCAGCAGGTCAGATGGAGGCAGGAATTAAAATGATAAGGGTCTATTACAACTAGCTTCAGCTGTTCAGCTGACACAACTCAGAGTTGTCTGGGAAGAGGAATTCTCAAATAGGGAACTGCTTCCATCAGACTAGTCTGGGAGCATGCCTGAGGGCGTTGCTTCCATCACACTGGCCTGGGAGCATGTCTGAGGGCATTTATTTATTAATGTAGGAGGGCCCATCACACTGTGCTCAGGGGAGCCTGGGCAGTATAAGACAGGGATTTGAGCAAGTCAGGGAAATAAGCCATCTAGCAGGGTCCCTCCCGGAGTCTGCTTCAGCTCCTGCCACTAGGTTCCTGTCCTGACTTTTCTTGATGACAACTTCAACCTGCAAGATCAAATAAACCTTCCTACCAAAGCTGCAAACTCAGATAGGACCTCTTAAAGAAAACTTCTCAGGATACCATGGGATACTTCTTTTAGCTATTAGAGTTTGGTCACATAGCCATATCTAACCGCAAGACAGTCTATGTTCTAGTGACCATGCGCCTATCTAAAGTTTCTGTTTCTATAGAAGAATATAGTGTTGGGTAGTATTAAGCAAATGGACTTAAATTTTTTTATTAATTTTTTTCAGAATTTCATACAATGTATTTTGATCATATTCATTTTAATCTCCCCTTAACTACTTTCAAATCTACTTCAACTTCTGTAACCCCCAACTTCATGTTTTGTTTTAATTTATATTACACACACACACACACACACACAGACACACACACAGAGCCTGCATGTATATATGTGTGCTGTGGAGGCCAGCAGAGGGAACCAGATTTCCTGGAAGTGGAGTCACAGACAGTTGTGACGGTTGTGCGTTACCCTGTGGGTGCTGAGACCTCAACTCTGGTCCTCTGAAAGGATAGCTCGTGCTCTTAGCCACTGACCATTTGTCTAGCCTCATGGTTTTTCCTGCAAATACCATCCCCCCCCCCCAATTCAAGAACCCATTGACTTCAGTTTGTGTTGCCCATATACTTCCAATGGAGTGTGGTCAACCTACTAGACACACCCTTAAACAAAACTGACTCTCACTCCCCTAGAAGCCATCAACTGCGCATAGCTTCTCAATTCAGGAATCATGAGCCCCTTTCCACTCCTTGCTAGAATGGTAACTGGCTTCATCTTGAACGGCTGTTATTACTTCATAAGTGCAGTGGTCCAGCCATGTTCAGAGACACTGTTTTGCTCTAAGCCTCAACTTCTACCTCTTACAATCTTTCTACTCCATCTTCCATGATGGTCCCTGAGCTTTGGGGAAGAGTGTGCTATAGGTATCTCATTTGTGGCTGAGAACCCTAGTCTCCAATTCTCTGTGCTTCTCAATGAGTTGTGAGTTTCTGCATTAACCATTGCCCACTATACAACCCCATGGGTACACAAGCACATGCACATGCATGAACATGCGTACACACACACACACACACACACACTCCTCTTCTCTGATGAGGTCTGAGAGCTCCACTAATCCTGCTACAGGGCTGACATGGAACTTCCCAAGCCATAGATGACAGTCTAGTCACAGATAGATACTGAACACATTATGGTTATCATAAGAGAAATGAAGAAAGTATTTGCTGTAGTCTCTTAAAATACACCATAAAATACAGCCATGTTTATTTGACTTTCTAAAGTTGTGGCTATAAAATAAAACTCCAAGCAGTTTTGTTTTATTTTGGCCTATCTTGCCTTTCTTATTAAGATGTTGCTAGCCCAAATGTAACATCATCAAACACAAGTTTGTGAAATATGGTGATACCCCTATGCTGGGGGAACATCAATTGAGAAAATGCCTTCATCAGATTGGCTTGTAGGCCTGTCTGTGTGTTTATTTTCTTGATCACTGATGTGGGAGGTCAAGTGCAGTGTGGTCCTGGGTGGTATATGAGAGCAAACTGGACAAACCAGGGGTAGCCAGCCAGTGCTAGCCAGTAAGCAACACTCTTGTTCTTCAGTTCCTGCCTTGACTCCCTCTGATGATAGACAGTGATTGAGAAGTAAGCCTA
Organism: Mus caroli; assembly: GCF_978045245.1. NCBI lineage: Eukaryota > Metazoa > Chordata > Mammalia > Rodentia > Muridae > Mus > Mus caroli. The sequence goes on from NW_028227261.1 coordinate 72,571,620, forward strand.
ATAAACTCTTTCTTCCCCAAGTTGTTACTGGTCATGGTGCTTATGACAGCTATAGGCAGCAAACTAGTACAGGGCCTAAGAAAGCCTTATTTCTATATACAAGTGTGAATATATAGAGATGCAGCTTTTGTCTGTGTACGGCCACACAGCGATCCATGGTTGACTCTGTTCAGCCACTTCCTTGATGATGGCATTAGCTTTGTCTGGATCTTTGCCACTATAAGAGTGCTACATCTAGCTGCTTTGATTTCTGGGGCAAAGATTGCCAATTTGCTTAGGTATCACAGGATAGAGAGATTTAGAGTTCTTCATATATTTTCATGGGGAGCTGACTGGGAAAGGTTGGTTGGCTGCACAGTTACTTTTGCAAAGGTCTCAGAAAATGGCATTTTTCCAGAGCTAAAAATCCTAGTGTTGTAGATGTGTAGTTGGCCCCAAGATCATCTGACCTTTTCTGGTAACTTCTGGGAGCTGAATTTACTTGGTGTCTTGGGGTTTCTATCACGGATAAAACACCCTGACCTGAAGTAATCTGAGGAGGAAAGGTTTTGTTTCACCTTACAGTTTGTAGTTCATCATCCAAGGAAGTCAGGGCAGAAACTCAAGTCCATCGACCATGGAAGAATGCTGCTTACTGGCTTGCTTCCTCTCGCTTGCTCAGCCTACTTTCTTATACAACCCAGGACCTCTTGCCCAGGGAATGGCACCATCCACTGTGAGCTGTACCCTCCATGTCAATCATTAATTAAAAAAATGCCAGACAAGACTTGCCTAGGGGCCAGTCTGATGGAGGCACATTCACAATTGAGAGTCCCTCTTTTCAAGTGACTCTAGATTGTAGCAGGTTGACAAGAAAATTAGCAAGCCCACTTGGCTCTTGACCCATGATTGATAGTATTTTTCATGATGGTGGCTCTTCCCTCTTTTTTTTCCCTTTAAACAATGTCGTGCTTTGTAGACCGGGCTGTCCTGCTTTTGCCACCTGAGTTAAGGCATTAAAGGCTTGTTCCACCACAGTCAGAAAAAAAGTTTACAACATTTTTACCGATTAAACTATTGTTTGTATATAGGGAATTGCTTCTACAACTTATTTACTCATCTAAGAAACAGTTATGCATGTATCATATTTTGTTCTAGACACTGGGACAAACCTATAAACAACTTTCAAAAGTTCACCTTTTTTATGAAGGAAATAGCAAGGACTAACATACAAGTGAGTGGTTGGTTAGGTGGCCATTAGTTCTAAGGTTAAAAACATACAAGTGAGTGGTTGGTTAGGTGGCCATTAGTTCTAAGGTTAAAAACATACAAGTGAGTGGTTGGTTAGGTGGCCATTAGTTCTAAGGTTAAAGACAAATCAGAGAAACAGGGCGGGATTTTATGAGACAATTAAGTGTAGACACGTTGCAATTTTGATGTTTAACAGAAAGCTTGAAAGTGAGGAAGGAGACAGGGGCTTGTAGGGGTGAGGGTGTGCCGGTAGGGGTGGTATTCACTACAGAGGAACCGGCAGGCAGTCGGAGAAGCCTTTGTGGGAGAGAAAGGAGAGAGACCAATTGCAGAACAGCAGAGTGTGGGGACCTAAAATGGCAGAGGTCAGTAGGAATAATAGCAAGTGTTCTGCTTTTATTCAAGAAGCGAAACCATGGGACATTTTGAGCAGAGAAATTACACGGCATGCACAACTTTTTCTAGGAATCTCAGCCATGATACCAAGACATGTTCAAAGGGCTCGAACAGGAGGCTATCGCCTTGTGTAGCAGAGCTAATGGAGACGGACCAGGCTGATACACCCAAAGCAGGAAGCAGTGCTTGGCTTCTGGATATATTTTAAAGAAAGGCTATTGATTTTCTCTGAACAAATTACTGCAATCGTTGAAGCTTGAATCAATTCGTGTCTAGTGTCAGTTTCTGTTATTCTGGGTTCACTGGTGGTTTCACTGGCTTTTCTGCTATGGCTTCAGCTCACTGGGCTCTTGTCGAGTGGGGAGACTGACTTAAGCAAATCCACTTTGATGCTCATTCTGATTGGCTGCAGAACTTGTTTCCTAGTGGCAGAAGAACTCATATAGGCCTGCTGCTCCGAGGTCAGGGGGAGAGCCTGAAGCTTTGCTTGAGACAGTCTTCTGTAACAGGTCACATAATCAATCGCCCATCACCTTCACCTGATCCTGTTCTGGCACTCAGAGGAAAAGCCCTTTCAGATACCGGAAGGCTAGAATTATTGCTTTTGCCCTGGGACCTGCCTAGCATGAAGAACAAACTCGAACCAGCAGGCTTTTGCCTGGATATTAAGAGTGACGCAACAGAGAAGCAGCCAAACCGTTGGAGTTGCCATTCATTAACTTAGCCAGAACTGAGACAACCAGGAGAGTTATATGGCTACTTAGGGAAGGAGATGCTCGCTATGTACTTAGGTGGGGATGATGCTGAGGGTAAGAATGGGGGGTGGGGTGGGGGATGCTCATTAACATGTAAATGGTATTCAGTTCCAAAAAAATATCCCTGGGGATAGAGGAAAGACACAAATAGGACCAAGGAATGAACCGTAGTGTCCAATATTACAACGTCAGATGGGGGCTGAAGAGACAGCTCGGAGAGCAAAGGCTAGCCTGAGGACCTAAGTTTGATCCAAGGCACTCCACGGTGGAAGGACAGAACCAAGCCCCAAGGTGTGCTCTGACTACACACCCACACATATACAATTAAACACACAAATAAATTTAAGTGTGTTTTTAAAAAATGCAGAGTTGTGTAGAAAGAGGCAATGAAGGGGCCTGGACAGGAGTGCTGTGTTGGTGGTGGTAGTGGAGGGGGGCGGGGGCGGGCTTGCAGCTTTTACATGTTGACTGAGCTAGCCCAAATCCCAGATTTTTCTCCTCCACCCCTCACTTCTCTCTCTGGCTGGTTTTCTTTTTTTGTGAGATTTTGGAGGACAAATGGAAATGGTATAAAAGATTTGACTTTGTTGTGAAAAATTCCACAACCAAATTTGCATTTTTACACAAATAAGCCAATTCAGCTTGAGTGTGGACAGCACGGTCAGTGGGAGTCTGTGAACAGCTTTATTTTAGGACTGACATCATTAAAAACAGGCTGATCTGTAAAGCTTCCACCCCCTCAGGTGACACAGGACAGATGGCATCTGTGAAAGGTTTCAAACCATGATGTGGGACAGATTCCCTTGAATGCATCAGAGGTGGACCCTACAAGACATTTGTAAAATCAGCACCAACACATTTCTTTATCAATCAAAGGCATGATCTAATGCAGCTAATGTCTTGAAACCATTTCATTTAAAGCATCTGTGGTAAAGATAACGAGAAACGAGGTAATTTTTAAAAAGGGAAGAAAAAAGCCTGCTGTTTGGAGAAACGCTCGCTCTCTGGGCCCAGTGTGCTCAGTGTCTTAGCAAATTCTGTCCCAAGATGAGGATGGGGCTTTCGTTCTGCCTTTCCACAACTCTGCATTCCCGAGGTATTACTGCCATGCTTCCTACCAGCCCCCATGCTTCTCCCAGATTCCTTGCTGTGCACGGACATCTCTCCCGTTCCTTATGCAGAACCCGTGGGCCATCTGCAACATTGTCAACAGGCTGAGTTCTTCCACCGTGGTTATGTCTCTTTAGACTTCTCTCACAGATTATAAGAAAACTACTTGTCAAATCATTCTGAGTTTTTACGACGAGGGTTTTTTTTTTTTTTTTTCTGTCACAAGAGGTGACCTAAACTTCTTAGCCATTGCATCCATGTTTGCAAAATAGTATTTATTTCCACTTCCTTGAGGTGCTCACCAAAGCCTTTGCTGCCAGTAGCTGCTGGGTTTCTAGGGCGTCTAGGGATGGCCATGGAAGGTATGAGCCGGTATATGAAGCATGCAGGACTGGGAGCGATACGGAGGGAAGGAGTGGCGTGGACATTTTGTGTACACCCAGTGACAAGTCTTTTCTGTCCACTTTCTTATTCCCCAGTTCCTCTGTAGGAAAAGATTGAAATTATAACGAGGTAAGCTTTGCAGGCACTAGCTCCACCACTGAGCCACCACGTGCTTGGCTTGGTGTGAAGCTTTGCTATGGGCATAGGGCATGGCCACTGGTCATCTAAGCATACCCTGGATTTAGAGATACGTTGTAACACATCGATTTTAAAGGCTTCTCAGTTCTTATAGAATAGAAAAGAAAATAACCATGATATTGTGGGAAAAAAAACCCTCCATCTGAGTCAATCAAGTACACTATGAAGAGTAAGCCTTGAAGATGAGGATGTAATGTGTGCTCCTACAGTGAGCTGCGCACTTTGAGTGGTACCACTCTCTTCACAGTTCCTTCTGTGTTTAAACAATACTTGAATGCTTATTTAGAAAAAAAAAACACTTCCACCAGTTTCCACTGAAAGGTCTCTTAGGTGACCTCGTTACCCATCTGGGGTCATTGGACCAACTATTAGGCATACTTCTTAGCCGGCTTCTATTCATTCTTAATTACCCTGTGCTCTAAAAACCATGTACAAATAATGCTATCAGATTTCTGACCCAAGTTACAGTGTGACCCTCACTTAGCAAATAGGGAAATGAAAGTAAGGAGCGCACCACTCGCACTGAGCAGGGAGGACCTGCCTCTGCTGGAGCAATCAGGCAGGGAATCCTGCAGGACCACACAGTTGGCATCCCCGTTGAGGTTCACTGCATCCGGAAGCAACGGCTACAAGCAGAGTAATGAAATGGCTTCCTTGCCCTTTGGATGGGCCTGAAGGTCAAGTTCGTTTATTTGCTTTTAATTTAGCTGAAATTATAGGCCACCTGAAAGACCCTTTTGTTAGGAACAGTTCTTAAAATAGCTGCACAAACCTTTGGTCCCTCTCATTTTCCTCCAACCTTTTCTGTTTGCAGGATTAGGAAGGCACTTGGGAGGCACATTAATCTTGCCAGCGTTGTCAGGAATGATCAGCGAGTTTTATTAAAAAGCCCCGATTGCCTGAAAGGCCTCCTTGTCTGAATCTGAATGGAAGGAGCATGTTAAGATCTTGGGGCACGCTGTCAGGACCCCTAGTATTGCCCCCTGGACCTCAAGCTGACACTTGGGGAAGAAGTGCAGGAAGCTTGCTTTGTTGAACAGACTGTGCCCGTGGACAGAGCTGGCCCTGGCATCATGCACTCTCCAGGCTACACTGGGCCCAAGGCTCAGTTGTTCTTGCTGCTCCAGCTGCTTCTGCTGCACCTGGACCGGGCCAGTGCCACCTTCATCAGCATCAACCGGGGCCTGAGGGTGATGAAGGGTAGTTCTGCCTTCCTGTCTGGAGATCACCTGAGGTTTGCGGTCCCTAAAGAAAAGGATGCCTGCAGAGTGGAGGTGGTGATGAATGAGCCCATAACCCAGAGGGTTGGGAAACTCACTCCACAGGTAGGTTACATTTTGTTTTTGTTCAGACATGTATGTGTGTGTCTGTACAGTGTGGGAAGGCAGAGGGAATTGGTAAAGGCTCTCTTAAGCCATCGTTACAAGTTTGTAGCATATTTGAAACTAAGGCATTGAAAGGCACAGGCATGGGATCCTATTGCTTTTGTCAAAGAGGTGGAGCACGTTTTTGAATACTTTTAAAATTATATTTATTATGTGTGTCTGGACGTGGGCATGCCACAGCAGGCTTGTGGAGGCTAAAGAACAACATTCAGGTGTTGTTTCTCTCCTTGAACCTTGGGGAGTGAACAGGTCATTGGTCTTGGTGGCAAATGCCTTTACCCTCTGAGTTATCTTGCTAGCCCTGTTTTTGAATATTCTTGACCAGATTCAGATAATAAGCCACTGACTTGGTTTAATCTGATTTATATTAACATATTACAGGAAGTAAGGGTAAAACTCATACAGGTGTGTACACATTTTCTTAACAATGCACTGCTTTTAAGAAACCTTTCATTGCAGTGTCTTGTCTCATTCAGAGGATTTCCATGTCTTACCAGGTGCCTTGACCTACACGAGTAGCCCTTAATCCGGTTAGGAAAAAAAAAAGATGTAAGAAAAATCACATGTCTCCTGGTCTTTCATTTTAGGGTAGGGGGAGAGAAAGGGGAGAGAGAAGTGGGGAAAAGAGGAAGATCGAGAAAGAGAAGGATATTGAGAGAGACAGAGACAGGGACAGAGACAGAGAGACTTAGTGAGCAGTCCCTTGGAGGGCATGCTGTGCCCAGCCTTACAAAGTTATTCTCTCACACATTGCAAGAGAAGTATCTCAGAGAAGGTAGCATGGCTACTAGGATGATTTCATAATCAGGTTCAATTAGTTTTGAGATATTTTTAGGTCATATGCAGACCCCAGAATGACAAAGGTAAATCATGATGACATATGTGTGTGTGTGCATGTGCACATATGTGCATGATGACATATATGAATATATATGAATGTGTGCATGCATATATGTGTGCATATATGTATGTGGCCATATATACTATACACACACACACACACACACACATATATATATATATATACATACATACATACATACATACATACATATATATGATTATCACAGACATAAGACCTCCAAGTCATCTCTGCATCTCTGATTTTAAGGCAAAATTATAGTTATTAGGAAGATATTATGCAACAGAGACAACAAATACCCAACCAGATTTGGAGTTTTTTTTGACTGTTTAGAAAACCTCCAAGTGTTCTTGTCATCTGTTTGCTGATTATTTGAAAAAAACAAAACAAAACAAAACGTCCAATGTGGTACTGGATGTGTGTGTGTGTGTGTTTCTAGAGTAAATATGACAGAGGAAATGGATTTGCAGCATTTCAAGTGGACATGTTATCAGTATATTCTAGAATTTATTTCTCTAAGCTTCATTACTGGCTTACTGTGTGTCATAGATATGTTGATAGAAACATTATTTCTTTCTAGATTTTTTTTTCTAATTTTAAATTCTGATAATTTTTAGAAAATAAATAAAATTCTCAGGTAAAGTCTGGTTTGAGGAGAATTTATGCTTGATTTTAGAGCTAGAGCGGTTCAGCCCTTCCCAGAATTCTCTATTAAGAATTTTTGAATTAAGCATGGTTAAGTACATAAGTGTACATGTATACCCCCCTCCACAGCTAAATAAACACTATTCCTTACTAGAGATTAACAGTAAGCTTCGAGCTAGGCTTATGTGAACCCATTCCTAGCAAGACTATTGTATTAGCAACACCCTGCTGTGTAATGAACAGTTTTGTGGGATTTGCACAGAAATGCTTTGTTTAACATCTGTTCAATTAGTGTTTTCATTTCATTACTGAAGTTTGTCTTAGAACCAACAGGTTCATTCCCATTGCATATCTGGAAGCCACTTGCGTGGGTTCATGCTAGTGCCTTCTGTCTCTATAGTCTCCTGGATAGCCATTTAGCCGTTTAGGTTAATGGCAGTGTGCTGTCTCAGATTCCAGGGCAAGACTTCCCCACTCCCCGGCACTCCACACCTGGACCAAGGCAAAACATTTTCAGGGTGGAAAATCACCTTGGTTTAGTGCTGAGCTTGCTGTTTTTGAATCTGAAATACAGCATTAAGAAAACATCTCTAGTTTGAACCACTTCGTTGTCATTAAAGTGAGTAATGAGTCAGGAATGTGTGACAATTTAATTATAAATTGTAATTGAAAAGCAGTTGAAGTGGAAAAAACCAAAGCTAGACAGTAATTAGAAAAGGATTTAGCTCTCCTTTGTTTTAGTTAGTAAATTTATGGTCAATCATGGTTGTCGCCTTTTATAAAAGGAAAACATATTAGGAAACACGGAACAGATGTTTCTTTTAACAAAGCAGATTGTCTCTTTATTGCCTCGGCTATTTGTCAGTGATATGGGAAGGGCTTCCCTTTATCTTCTCTCTGCTTGTCAATTCAAAAGAGGAATAGAAATTCATTCTTACTAGTGAGAATGTTGTCCCAGGGTGGTTATATCGTCTGGAAATCTTTGAGGCTGTAAAAGGTACTAAGAACACCATTGCAGTAATGCAATGGATGTGTGGAGGCACGGATGCATGGGTGCATGGATGCATGGATGGATGCATGGATGCAGGCAAGGATGTTTCTCTGGACTTTGCCACCTCCACCAAGGCAGTGGGAGGATCAGAAGTTTTAAAAACACAAGACAATGAAACAGAAAGCCAGGGTCCTAATATAAAATAGTCATTTCTTTAATGACTGTTTATGAGGTGGTAAGGTTAATTGTTACTGCATTTAAGGAGAGCAGATTTTCTTTGAATCGTATCTGCCATTTGTTTTTTCTCCCCCATAACCATCAAAGTTGTCATTTGCAAGCGTGTGAGAGACAACTGCATATCTTCTTTGTCACTCATCAACTCAACAGCACACACCCACTGTGTCTCCATCTTTGAACATAAAGAATTTATTGGAAAAAGAAAGACAGAACAAAACCACACAGAACAATGTGTTTGTGTGTGGGTAAATGTGTTGTCCAGACACCCAGAAAGACCTCTTTAATTCAATTGCTATATGCTCCTGAAAAGGATAAATAGTCTTTTTGATAAACAGCAGATTTTTATAAAGCATTATAATTTATAGACATCTATTTATTTAGAGGTGTAGCATTCCTTAATTTGCTTATTTGGATTGTTATAAGTTAGACATCAACCAAACAAGATACAACTATAAACAAGATGGCGCATGGGTAGGAAAGAAGGGGTCGATGGTGGTAGAAAGATACTTGTACCCACATCACTCATAGAACATAGGCACCTCCCACCCGACTCCCACTCTCCATGCTTTTCTTTTTGAGACAGAGTCTCACTAAACAGCCCAGGCTGGTGGTATGAACAAGAGTCTTGGAAAGAAACTGTATCTGTGAAGACTGATTGACTAGTTAAAGCTTCAGCGGTGTGGAGGGGTTGGATGTTGTCGGTCCAGAGATTAAATCGCCATTCCTTGCCCGCCTCCCTGTGGGAACTAGCAACCTGTGACTAATAGAAAAAAAAATCTTTCGAAATCTGTCGACTTAGCAGACCACTGGCTTTACCAACCCCAAAGCTATGGCTGTCGTCAGATAACATCTGAGGCTAAAACCAAGCAAACAGCCTTCTGCCATCTTGCTATAACCAACCCTCTGATGTAGCACCAATGTCTTTTAAACTTGTCTTGACTGAACGGCTTTTTTGTTCTGTAAAATGATGAAACTCCATAAAACTGCTCCCGTGGAGGAACATGGGCTTTAGAATAACTCAAGTCTGTGTTACCAAGCCACAGTCACTCACAATGGCTCCGGAATAAAAGATCCTCATTCCCTTTAATGAGCTCTGGTTTGTTTCTTCTGTACTGACACTTGCCTTGAACTCACTATGTAGTCCAAGCTGAGTTTGAACTCTTGAAGATCTTCCTGCATCTTCTTTCCAAGTGCTGGGATTGCATGTGTGTGTCACCACCAGCAGCTAGCACGTCGTGTTCTGGAAGGACTAGAAAGCTGGAGGAATAAAACCTTGCCCTGGCTTTCTCATAGACATGTCTTTGTTCCTGTGACCTAGGTCTTTGATTGCCATTTTCTTCCCAACGAAGTGAAGTATGTTCACAATGGATGCCCAATTCTGGACGAAGACTCTGTGAAGCTTAGACTTTACAGGTGAGTGGCATAGAACCCTTTCTTATGATTTATTTTATTTCTGCCAGATAGTTATGCTGTGTACTCCGTGGGCATTTCCTACCACTACATGTTTTCCTGTAGGAGTCACTGTAATCTAGTAAAAAAAGTACTCAGCAGCAGTTGGAGATCCGAGTGGGTGAGGCAGCCATTGCAGCCAGTGTCGGATTCTTTCGTCTCTTCCTCCTTGGAGCCTTTCTACAGATTATTAACTACATTGTGTTTTCCTCCGGTCTTAGGCAGAGGTTTCTCTTACTGTAATCCATTGCTTAACCTTGAAAGTTCAACCCATTAATGGGGCAAAAGTCACAAATACAAGTTCCTTATGAAAATCTGATGGACACTTATTACAAGATTGGATGAATTTTTTTTCAGTTTGATTGCCAGATGCTTAGCTATAGGAAGCACGATATTTTTCACTTCTAGATGTCAAACAGTACAAGTATGTTTAAAGTCAATTATGAAATTAAACATAGGTTCATAATATAATCCTATAAAACACCTCCCATCTATATACATAAGTGAAAACCTATGCTTATATAAAAGCTTACACAAAATGCTAACCCTGAAACCTTATTCATAATAAATAAAATGCTGAATTAATTGAATTGATCAATGGTATAACCATGCAATGGGATATTATTCAGCCACAAAAACTAATGATGTCCTGACTTGTGCAACATAAACTAACTCTAAAAGCATTACATCAAATGAGAGCAGCCAGCCACAAAAAGAACTAGTATTATATGGTTCCACTTATATGAAATGTCTTAATAGGTAGTTAGTTTCATAGACACAGAAAGTGGATCAGTGGTTGCCAGAACCTGGAGGATGGGCAACTGGGGAATGATTACAGTTGCAACCACCAAACAAAAGTCACAAACAAAACGCTGTGCTCAAACAGTGGCATGACACCAAGGCATTTCCTGAGAAACTACAACATCAATGTGAACGTGGGTTTGATCTTTCCAAACTTTAGAGCCTAACCCAAATAAAGTTCAAAGAACTTGCCAGGAAAGGCTAGGGAAACGGATGAGTCCTCTCAGCTTCCAGACCCTCTGGCTTTCTAGCATGTAGGAAGGGTGGGAAGGGGCCTGTGCAAGGGAGGGTTAAAGGGGCTGGCATGCACTTGGTCTTAAGGACATTTGTAATAGGGCATTCAGAAAGACTAGAGGCAAGGGACCGGGGAGCAGTTTGTTTTCCTTGAATCTCCTCTTCAGCTTCTTTGTCAAGCTATCCAACTGTTCTGCACCTCAGTCTCCTCATTGGTGAGAGGGATGGACAATGCCTATTGCAGGGTCCAGTGATGTGGTGAAGGCCTTATTAACACAGCTGGACTACATTACAAACTCATCAGTTCAGAGTTGTGTTGCCAGGGCACACTCATTATTATCACCTTTCTCACTTCTACAGCATGATAACACGTCACCAGTCGCCTCTGAAAATGCCCAGAACATAAGTATTATGGCAATAACAAGTATTTATTCAGTTTACATGGCAAGTGCTGAGCTGGACATCCCAATAGGCATTTCTGAAGGAGAAAAGATCGTGACACTCAGTACTTCTTCAGTCCTAAGTTGAAACTCATCCCAGCCTTCATGCTCTTAAATTATGCATGTGCTAGAAGGGAGGTTCTGAGGTCTCAGCAGTCATTAGATATTAGGATGGATGGTGAATTTGAGAGCAGGGTTTGTAAGAGAGATGGGTAAGGAGGGAGTGGCAAAACAAAACAAAACAAAACACAAATCATTGGCACAAAGAAGATGAAGCCACGGGAACAAGGAGAGGCCAAAAATAGAGGAGAAAATGGAGCCAAATTCCATCTGAAGTACACATTTTGTCAAGGACAATTTTTGTTATTATTCTATTTTGGTTTTGATTTTCTTTGAAATAAGGTCTTGCTAAGTTGCCTGGGCTAGCCTCAAATGCAGTCTGTATCCCAGTCTTTTCTCAAACTGGTAATAAAACTGATCAGTGAGTTTTATTAAAAATCCAGGATTGCCTGAAAGGCCTCTTTTGTCTGAGCCTGAATGGAAGGGGCATGGGAAGGTGGTGGTGCTATGCTGTTAAGATCTTGGCTCTCGCCTCCCAGACTTTAAGCTAACACTCTGGGAAAAAGTGCTTCAGGTGGGATTAGAAGTATACATCACCACATCTGGCTCACGAGGGCAACTTTTTCAATAAGTGTACAAGTCTCCGAAGAATCTGAGCACCAATAAACCTGACCTTTATTCTGTTCTCTCTCCAGGTTTACTGAAACAGACACCTTTATGGAAACCTTTCTCCTGCGGGTTTATCTTGTGGAACCAGACTGTAACATCATCCGTATGAGCAGTAATGTTTTGGAAGTGACTGAATTCTATGGCTTATCGCAAGCCATTGATAAGAACCTGCTCCAATTTGATTATGGTAGGACTGCCAGCCTGGATTGCACCATCAGACTAGACCTACTGAGGACTCAGCTGCCAGCCCACGGCAAGCTGGTTGTGGTGAATCGTAAGTCAGAAGGGCCTCGGGGAGATCAGCCACACAGCTTTTTCTCTGAGACAGGTAGGTATAGGTAACCTCTTAGTAGTTGAGGTTACTAAAACTGAACAAAATGTCTAAATTCTCATCTTTCTATCGACAAAGACAGAGTTCTGCTTAACAAATATAGTTTTTAGCTTGTTGAAAACTCTAAGCTATAGGGTTAGTGAGGTAGTTCAGTGGTAAGGCACTTGTTACCACGCCTGACCTGAGTTCAATGCCTGTAACCTACATGGTATAAGAAGTGAGCCTACTCCTCCAAATTGTCCTCTGACCTCCAAACTCATACTGAGGCACAAGTTCTTTTGGACACATGCACACACAGAGACACAGATGCACATGCACATGCACACACACAGGCTAGTGGGATGGTTCACTTGGTGGGGGCACTGGCCTCCAAACTGGATGGCCTGTATTTGACCATCAGGCCTACATGGTGGAGGGGGAAAAAAAACCCTAATTTCCAAAAATCAAATAAAATGAAAATGAAACTAAAAATGCATTAAAACAAAACAAAAGAAAAGAAAAATATAGATTAGTTAAGGCTGTGGATTTGGAATCAGAATCAGAAACATCTGGGGCTGAAGTTTATATTTTCCTTTATTAGTTTAGCTATCAGTGGTTTTAGCCTCTGTTAGATGGGAAAAGAGAGTAGCTTTTCTATAGGGCTGGGTAAAGAGGGAGTAAGGACACAATGTGCTTAGTACAGGTCTGGCCTGTTATAGTGCTCATGGGTTTCCATCTATGATTATAGCAACGGACAGCAGTGGGGACACTAGTGTGCTCTTTTCTGAGTAGTATTGGGTTGTATTCTAGTAAAGACTGTAGTTAGCTGCCAGGCATCCAGAACGTTGGCTGAAACGCCCCTTGTAGTATCCATTCAGTTACTATATTCTACAGCACTCCCCGTGGTAGACATATAAACTGTACATTTCGAACACTTGCTATCTGAGTAAGTAGTGTTCTAGTGATCATGGGAAGACCTAGAAATAGCCACAGTATTGCCTTGAATTTTGAACAAAAGCTTCCAGCTAAAGACAGCTGAAGTTGAACATCAGTCCATTTTGTTAGCGTAGCCACTCGGTTGAGGAGTAGAATACCTGTTTCTTCTAGTATGGAAATGAGACTCCCTGAGCACCACTCCTCAGCAACAGTGAAAATACAGCTGGGAGAGACAGGAGACAGACAGTCCTTCTTTTTTTTTTTTTTTGACAGGGTTTCTCTGTGTAGCCCTGGCTGTCCTGGAACTCACTCTGCAGACCAGGCTGGCCTCGAACTCAGAAATCCACCTGCCTCTGCCTCCCAAGTGCTGGGATTAAAGGTGTGTGCCACCACTGCCCAGTCAGAGTCTTTTAGGGATAGCTCTGTGTTCAAAAAGTCAGAACAAGCTTGTTTAAGGGGCAAGAGAAGGATTAAGGAAGCATTTGCTAAAGAGACCAACCAGGGGCAAGGAGGTGGGATTACTGTGGGTGGATAATCCCCATGAGGTTGTATAATGTAAACAGAAGCAGTGGCTGAGTTGTGAATGCCCACAATGAGCCACTGACATGTTTGTCAGAGGTATTCAAATACCACGGAGCCCCTCTTTAATACTTTTTCCCCCTCAGCCTAACTTTTGGTAGGTGAACCCTGATGAGACAACTGGTCAAATGGGTTTTGTTTTTGGTTTTTTAAGTAAAGAAGTTTATGACCTTTCAGAACAATGACAGTCTAGTGGGTGAATAATTGGATGGTGCATGTGCAAGTGGCCTGGGGCAGTGAGTGAGGACGTGTCCAAGGCAGGAAGATGCATTCTGAGTTTGTACAATCATTGTGTTCAAGCAGATGTCTTAACACAGTGCTGTGCTCTCCAGAGCTAGGGGCTGGACTGAAGTGTCCAGATGGAAGCTGTGCCCTGGAATCGAAGCAAGTGGCAAGTCTGAAAGTGAGCTGTGAGGAGTTTCTGCTGATGGGGTTTCACTACCAACACATGCAGCCCCCTTCACCCAACGTTGATTACATCCCCATTCAGTTGGATCTCACGGACAGAAGGAGCAAAACCGTATACAAGGTAAAGTTTGGAGTTGTGTGTTGGTGTCCTTACCTGGCTCGTTGTCAGAAAGTAGTTCTCTTGGGTGTCCATGCTGGTGTCTATGAAGAAGAGTTCTGTGCTGATGATGGCACAACTTCTGGCTTGTAGGTTGTGCCTAAATGTAGTGTGTAGTTTTACAAAACAAAACAAAAACAAAAACAACCCAAAAACTGAAAACCAAAACCAAGACAATAACCATGATCCACGCTGAGTCCAGCTAGGCACTGGCAACTGTGGTCTTGACAACCCCTGGGGCCAGCTTGCTGCCAAGTCACTCTCACTTCCCAGGCCATCCGTGTGGGTAGCCTGCAGAAAGTCGACCACAGATCCCCCTTAGCCTTTTAAACTGATAACACTAGAGACTTGTAATATACCAATCAGATTTATAACGGTAAATCTCCAACCCCCCCCAAAATGCCCTCGCAAAGACCACAAAACCCAACTGATAATAAATACAAGCTGCATGCCGACATTGGACAAATGTACCCTACACTGCTCTATTGCCCATCTCTGAAATCCCTGGCTACTTACGGCTCCTTCAGGCCACGTGGCCTCAGCTCATCTTCTTCTCCTTCTTCCATCTTCTTCTGTCCTCTGTCTTGTCTCTATCTGTCTCTCCTTCTTCCTTTTTCCCCTCTAAAACTTTCAGCTCCGCCCTTTTCTAGTATTCCCTCTTTCCTCCCTGACATCAAGGCATCTGCTCTGTAAGGCCACAGGGGACAGAGGGCAAGGCAGCCTAGTGTCTTGATTGCAGCAGACCAAGTCTTACTTGTGCTCATTCAGACTTTAGGACAGAGGGCTGAGGGGATGGTTTTCCAAAGGCTCCATCTGTCTTTGTCTTCATTTTCCTCACCCTCCTCCTCTGTGTCTTTTCACATTGAACCAATGATCAAAAGTGGATGAAACTTTATGGACTATTTTGAATGTTACTCCAGTGTTCACATATTCTACAGTTGGTTTGGGAGGCTGGGGAAACAGTGACCCTGCTGACACAGCCCATATTTATGCCAGTATGATACAATGCAGGGGACTGTGGGTAAGACCTCCACTGCTCTCTGCCTTCCCACTAGCATTTCTCCTAGTAAACCCAGGAATCGGTGATTCCCTAAAAATAATGAAAATGATGAAACAAGATCACAGAAGTTTGTAGTTGAGGTCTGGAAATGAAACTTGGAGGGAATCTTGCCTAATTGATCAGCTAAATGAGCCAGGAAGCTTTTCAAAGCTCAGGTTTCCCATCTGTCGTTAATAGTTATGGAAGCTGGTACCCAGATTACTTGGGTTCCTATATATGCTTTACCAGCCATCTGATTTTGGTCTTGATGTCTCACTTTCTTCATCTTAAATGAGGCCACTGGAACCTAACTCTAAGTAACTGAGGGGATTAAATGAGACACGCCTTATAAAGTTCTTGCTACAGAGCTTGGTACATGCTAAGCATGTGTAAATAGCTATGAATGGAAAGAACCTGTGGTCAACTAGGTTTGACATAATAGTAGGGGCCAGCCTCTTGTTTCACAGTGATGGCCTTGCTGTTTATGCATTCTTGTTTCATGGTTGACACATTCAAAACTGGTTTGTAGTTCACTAGCACATATTGTCTGGTTGGTTTGTCATGAAACCCTTTCATTATCAATGCCTTCATACCTCCACTTAAACATCTGATATTTTTCTTTCTGATTGATTTTTCATAATTGTCCCCTCACTGTGTTAAAGACTTTATTTTTGTTTCTAGGTCAGTTTCATTGTCTGTGTAAATGAGCCTTTTCGTTTTCTAAGCCTTAACCTACTACATAGTCATTTGACAAATCACAAAACAGATTCATTTATAGATAGGAAGACAGTGTGTTCATTGAGGAAAATATTAAAAACATGGGAATATAGGAAGAAAATAAAACTGATTTTATTGATAACCATTTGTCTTATACAGAGACACACAGTGGGGATGTGTGCCTCAGAGCTCATTTTGTTTCATGGCATCAATTCATCTGTGAAGTTTTCATTAATTAATTAATTAATTAATTAATTAATTAATTATAAGCCCTGGGTATTGCATGGAGACTCTCATGTATGCTAGGCAACTGCTGTACCCACTGAGTAACACCCCCAGGCCAATTTCTTCTATGCCTTTAAAGGACATTCTTTTCATCTTTGTCTTTGTAACACCTAAAGGTTAAGTTATATTTCACAGTGAAGTGCAAGAAATAGTTTTTCTCCATATAGCCAAAATTTGCAGAACTATTTGATAAAAATATGTACTTGTTTTGTTGAAAATCCTCCTGTTGTGTAAAAAGACCATAGGCCAACCTTCTGCTCTCTGGTTTCCTATTCTTCTTTCTTTGCTGGTACCATCCCATTCTAAATCCCTCCCCCACTCCCCTTGCTTCGTGACCCGATTCATGGCCTTCACACCCCTCATCCTTACAATTGTCTTGGCCATTCTTGACTAATTTGGGGTTCCAGATAAATAATCAAATAGGTGATTTTTAAACCTCTAGATTGTTTTAAACCAATGCTAGCTTCAAACTGAACATTCTTTGAGGAGGAGAGGGAGGAACTGGCATGTCAGAGCTTTGCCATGCTGAGTCTTCTTATTTAGAGTGAGCACCTCACTTCCCCCCGATAAATGCCATTGTACATGTGTACCGAAAGGAAACTTACTCCGTGTGAGTTGAGCACTTACTAAATCCAGTCCCTAGAAGTTCTTGTAGAACTACCAGGAACAGAATGATGTCTTTTCATTGGTTATTGATGATAAATAGGAGAGCAACTTTTTGGTGTAATTTTCTTTTATCTGGCTTCTTTCCTAAATTCAATTATTTTAAGAAATTTTCAATTCTCTGGGCTTCAAAGACCATAATTATATCTTCACTAATGATGATAATTTGGGCCTTTCTTTTTCTGTAATTATTCTCTTTACTTCTGCTCTCCTCCACACTGGTTTGACCAGAACAATACTAAATATAATGTTGCTTGTAGGCATTTTTTGTCTCGGGTAGTCTATCTATTTCAGCTGTACACATTGTCCTTTTCAAAGCTTCTCGCCTTGGTTCCAAAGATATGTAATGAATGTGGCCACTCTGGTCCCATTCTCCATCATAAACTTGGGCTACACTTTTACTTTCAATCTTCCTATGACTCCCAAGTCTCTTCTGTGAAGTCCATATAGCTAGGCATTTCCTCAAAATTTTAGGATTCTTCTTTTTTAATTAAGGAAATATAAATTATTTTATGGTAATAATGGATACATGTGGATTTTTTTCCCATTGCCTTATTCATGTGTTCATGTCAGTTACAAAGGAAATGTCTTCCTAGCATGTGCAAAGCCATGGATTTGATTCTCAGTAACACACACACACACACACACACACACACACTCCACATACATGTCTTACAGAATACAGTATAGTACAGTATATTTCATGAACTTGTTTTTGCCTATCTGAAAGTCCTTTCTTCCACTTCATGTTTTATTTAGTTTTACAACGTATTCCACAAGCTGTAAATAATCCCCCAGTGCCCTGGTGCTTTTCTAGCTCGCACACGGTGTGGATCTGATCCCCAGTACCGCAGGAAAGCAAGCTAATGCTCTTTAACCTATGTTAACATTATTTAAAGTCCAGAATTGCAAGGGGCTCTTTGGAGTCCTTCCTATGCTTGGTGAAGATTGGTCTGATCTATCATATCTTCTGGCTCTATGAACACCATTTCTTACATCATCTATCTTTTAAGTAAGTAAGTACTATATATGTTTGTATCTCTTTTTTGTTTTTTACATTTCAAAGAATACTTTTATTAAGATTTAATTCTACACTTAATTGCTTTCAATGTTCAGTCCTAGCCCTTAAAAACCACAATTTGTCTTTTCTGTTGTTTTCTAGTAACACATCATGGGCAGACACTTTGATCCCTGGGGTACCTCAGAATATTGCTCATCTTTGGCGCTATAGGGGAAAAGAGGGCTGTCTCCTTTGATTCACTTTTGAATGGCTCTTTATCCAGATGTTGCTGGCTAGTTTGTGAACCTTTGGGCTGGTGCTTTGGCTGGGGCAGTGAGAGGGGTGGGGTAGTGGGGAGAGAGGTCTTACTTGCTCAGGAATGGCTAGAATATGATTTCATGCTCTCTGAGCCTGGCAGATGTTTTAAGCTGCTTTGTTGTCTCAGGGGCAATTTCCTGGAAATTTCTCTGGAAAGTTCCAGCTCAGAGCCTATCCCTCTGTCTTAGAAGGGAGGGTTCAACCCTACCTAACTTGAGCCACCACCTGCAATAATTCTGCAGCCAGTAGAAGATGATTTATCTCTCCAGTTTAGTCAAGAATGGTCCTCTTAGGTCAGGATCCAGGATGACCCCACAGCAGTCCTCTGCACCAGGTGGCATGGGAACACTCACATGTCTCTTGCCAAAATACAGAAGGACAAGTTGAATCTAAGAATGTTCCTAACTCCTCAGTCTCAGGGTATTCCAACATTGAAGTGGAAATTCTGGACTCCCAAATATTAAATGAGGATTAGCCACCATTTTTCTACTTCTGATGATTTAGATTTCCTGGGGGTTGGCCCTAAAGCAGCCCTGTACATGCCCCACCTGTAAGGCTCTACCAGGAACATTCTCTCCTGATACCTGAGACAAGGGGGCATGGCGTTACCCCAGCCTCAGCCTTCATAGGTTTGGGGAGGCTTAGCTGGGGAGTCAGCATAGCACCCTGCTCGGCAGATAAGTCATCTCTTATCTCTTTTGTTATATCTATATTTCTCTAATGAATGAGAGTATTCCAGAGTCTGGAACCAACAGATTCACATACATTTTGAATATAACACCATGTTTCTTACTTTTGAAATCTGATTCTTTCTTTTCTTCTTTCCTTCCTTCCTTCCTTCCTTCCTTCCTTCCTTCCTTCCTTCCTTCCTTCCTTCCTTCCTTCCTTCCTTCCTCTCTTTCTCTCTGAACTTTAGTTCAGACTGATGTAGGATATCATCTGTCAGTCGTGCACCTAGATAAAATGAAGAACTTGCTTGAACATTCCTTTCTAACTCCAGGCCCAATATTCAGAGTTCAGGTGTGTGGGATAAGTGTGACTTGGCTCACTGAGCCTGCTTCTCTCAACAGTGAGTCCCATCAGTCCCATAGTAGCAAAGATCAATGCTCTCCACTTCTTCTTCCCATACCCTCACTGAGGCCTCACACGCCATGGTGCCCTTTTATGAATGTAGAAGATCTCACACTTCTGGCTTCCTTGCTTGCATTTCCTTGTTCTGTTAGCCAAGTGGACAATGCTCCTTCAGCTGCACAAGCTCACAGGGTGAAGGCCCTTCTTCCCGATCCTTTCCCTGGCTTCTTTGAAACTGTGTGGCCTGAGATTAGTGGTGTCTGTGCCAGACATTGCCTGGTGCTTTATTTTCATGGTTTCATTTGATACATAGGAGTCTAGAATTTTCTTTTATAGGGGAGAGAAACGTGGCATTTAGGAATTATAGAACTTGTCTAACAGCATACAAGTAGCAGTCTCTGAAGAAACAATCATGGGGCTGGAACAATAGTTAGCAGTTGAGAAGACTGTTCTTGTAGATAACCAGCGCTCACACCGTGGCTCAAAACCAGTTCCTCCCTCCTGTTTCAGGGGATCCAATGCCCTTTTCTGACCTCTATCGGCTCTTGCATGAATGTGATGCATCTATCTAGACACACACCAAAATAAATGCATAAATTTTAAAGATACAATCACACACAGCTCTTGCTGGTATCAAAGTAGATGTTCCCATTCCAAACCTTTTGTGCGCAATGGACTCACTGGGAGCTCTAAGTAGCAGTTTTCTGGTTCCCTCCTTGGAATAATTAAGTGAACACTTGGAGGTAGTTCCTGATGGTCAGCAGGTGATTCTAACATGTAGCTTGGTGGTCTCAGATGGAGCGCCCTCCAGTCTGCAGCTTCGGTACATGCCATGACATTAACCATGCATACCACAACGTCATTCACACTGTTCTCTCTCTTTTATATTTTTTTCTCTCCTTCAAAAGTCAGAGAGTGCGTGGTTGCCCGTCTATATCAGAGTTGGCATTCCTAACCAGGTCCCAAGGGCTGCATTTATGGCCATGTTTGTTCTGGAGGTGGACCAGTTCATACTGACCCCTCTGACAACCTCCGTTCTGGACTGTGAGGAGGATGAGACTCCGAAACCCTTGTTGGTGTTCAACATCACTAAAGCCCCGCTCCAGGGCTATGTGACCCACCTGCTGGATCATACCAGACCCATCTCTTCATTCACCTGGAAGGATCTCAGTGACATGCAAGTTGCCTACCAGCCACCAAACAGCAGCCACCCTGAGAGGAGACATTACACGGTAAGAAGGAAGGGGAAAGAAGTGTCCAGCCTGGTGGGTTTCAAAAAAGTATTTGAAAGTAAACAGTCACTTTCTCAGAGGAGACTTGATTTCTGCAAGTCACAATGTAATACCCTTCAGGGCTTCCTGAAGAGACACTGGTGTGGCCGATTAAAAGAAGGTGTTTTATCTTGAGAAATGGCTTCAGTTCCAGCCCACGGCTGCCATGTTGAGATCTAGGTGGACTACATGTGGCTGTAGCTCTCTGTTGTCCAGAGAAATCAGAAATCTATACCAGGGTTATAGTTCTGTGGGGCATGGAAAAAGGATGGAGACAGTAGATTGCTGGCTGATAGCTTAGCTTCAGGTTCAGGAGGAAATCCTAGCCCAAGAACATAAGGCAGATAGAGCAGAACACGAACCATCCTCCTCTGACCTTGTGCACACTCAGACTTGTGCCTTTGAAGTGTAGATATTATATATATATGTGTGTGTGTGTGTGTGTGATATTTAATGTGTGATATATGTGTGTCTATCTATCTATCTATCTATCTATCTATCTATCTATCTATCTATATACCATGTTCTTACATACATATACACATGGAATAATAAATAAATAATACTAAAGTACATGTTTCAAAATAGCTAGTATAGAGGATTTTTTTGTTCCCAACGTTGGGAAAAGATACATACAAGAGATGATGGTACAGATATGGCACTTCCCTGATCTGATTAGGCACAGTGTGTAGGCATGAGTGTCTGTGTGATACTATACCCTAAATATATACAATCATGATCAATTAAAGAATTAAAAACACCAAAAAGTAATACCTAGGAATGAAATGAGCGATCTCACAAAATAAGTTACTTCCTATAATAAAATAACACCCCGTTCACATGGAAGTTTTGATGAGTCAGTGTGTGCATATGTGTATATGTGTGTATGTGTGTGTGAATGTGTGTCTGTATATTTGTGGGTAAATATGTATCTGTGTGTGTATGTCTGTGTGTGGCTCATACGAATCTGTTTGTTTCCAGATGGAGCTGGAGGTGTACGACTTCTTCTTTGAGAGGAGTGCCCCCATCACTATCCACATCTCCATCAGAACAGCAGACACAAATGCACCACGGGTGTCTTGGAATACAGGTGTGGGTGTGGTCCGAAGGGAAATGCAAGGAAGTGGGTGGGCCAGAAAACTCCTTTTATTCCATTTCATCCATGAGGCAGTGGAAACAGAGACAGACCAAGAGCAGCAGACTGTTAGCTCTGTTCTTTTTCCTGGTAGCTGGTGAGAAACTGAAATCCAGCACCCTTGGGTCTTCAGGCTATATTTCTTCTTTGGGAGAGAGGCCGGAACAGTGACCCCTTTGAACTGAATGAAGAGAGAAAGTAGCTCTTGTGATATTGACTGAAAGTAAGACAGAAAGTCAAGGTCTCCAACTCAGATTTGGCAGAGGGATGGGAGCAAGGTGCAGCCTGGAACCCACTGTCCTGTTTTTGTTGGGTTGCATGGAAACCAAAATAAGTAAATAAGAACTTAAGCAGCTTTTTAGAGGGGGCTTTACCCGGCCATTCAATTCCAAGTAGACTGGGAATGTGATTTATACATTTAGATGAGATGCAAATGTGGAATGCAAATGAATTTTCCTTTTCACTAATAACATTAATGACATTTAAAATGTACTTCCAAGCAGTGCTGGGGTTGTGCTAGGAGGAGGGACTCATTCACGTCCAATTTCAAATCTCTGCTTCAGCTTATGATCCTGGCTGTTCGAGAGATAATGAGAAAAATGAAGGGCCTGGTCAACCAAAGTTGAGTAGCAAGGCTACTTTGTGCAGTTACTGTGTTCTAATGAGGAGATAAGATCAACTGTATGTATGATACATGATGCTCAGATACACCAAGGAAGCTGCAGGACTGGCTTTGGTTGCTGCAAAAATTATAATCCTTTTTAAAATGAAGTGTTACATATTATGAGTTTGGTATCTGCTATTATTGAAAAGTTAGAGGCTATGCTAAGTAGGATAACTCTTCATTTTTCCCACTACATATAATATAGATAGAATTTCTGTTAGCATTTTGATGTGTTGATTGTCCTCTAGTCTTCTTGGATGCTCCTATGATATATCCACGATGCCTTACATATGCTGTGTTGTGTGTACACATGTCCCCAGCCCCACTTCAAGAACCCAGCAGGCTTCCTGGAACTCATTTGCATATGCTTGCCTTTCTCTTATCTCCACCCTCCCCTTTGCCCCCTCCCCTCCCTTTCTGGCTCCCCCTTTCTCTCTTCCTCTCCCCCTCCCTCTTCTCACTTCTGTCTGTTTCTTGTTGCTGTTGGTTTATTTATTTATTTATTTATTTTGCAGTTATAGATGTCTTAGCCCAATTTACTCAGGAAACAGACCTTGAGGTAGATCATCTATGGATCCTGTCTTGAAAAGGAAGAGCAGCAGGCATTAGTCTGATGTCTCTGTAACAAATACCCAAGGCAACTGACTTATAAAGAAGAAGGTTAGCACAGCTAGAGCATCCAGCCCATGGTTAGTTGCCTCTGTCACTCTGGGGCTCTGATGAGAGAGCACGCACTGGCAGGAGCTTATGGAGAAGTGAAGCTTCATGGGCAAGAAGCAGCAAGACAGAGGAAGAGGAAGAGGCTGCACACCACAGTCCCCTTCAAGGGCTTGCTCATGGTGACTTAAAGATCTGCCCCAAGGCCTCGTAAAACTATGATCACCTCTCTCATACTGCTACCCTGGAGAGCAGGCCTAAAATATGTGGGCCTTTAGGTGATGAATCATAGTCCAAGCTACAGCAGGTGATACGGCTGAGCTGGTCACAACTTTTCAGTAAGATATATGGGTTCTCAGTGTTTAGTTTCAGGTAGTTAAGGATGCATCTTAAGGAATCAATTGTCAGACTGAAATTAGAGCAAAGTTTACTAAAATCACAAGTGATATTCAATTTTCATGAAAAGTGTTTAAAAATATAACTTGGAGATAAGTTCACGAGTGAAAAATCATTAGCCTTAAACAGATATGCTGGATGCACAGAATTTCATAGGACATGTCTCTGTGTTTCTTACAGGTTTGAATCTCCTGGAGGGGCAGTCTCGGGCCATCACTTGGGAACAATTTCAGATAGTTGACAATGATGACATCGGTGCTGTGCAGTTGGTCACCATTGGTGGCCTGCAGCATGGACGGCTTACAGTAAGAGGTGAATGATTGACCTGTTCAATTCAAAATTGAGCCCAGGGACTAGGGATAATGCAGTTGGTAATGTGCTTACTGCTTAAGCCTCAGAACTGCACAGAAGGCCCGTGTGGTGGTGCATGCTTTAAATCCCAGCACCAGGGCTTCCTAGTCAACCAGCTTAGCCAAATCCATGCGTTCCAGATATCAGTGACAGACTCTTCTCAAAAAACAGAGTGGGAGGAGCTAGAGAGATGCCTTTCAAACGTTAGCATTGCTCACCCTGGGGTGAAGCATGGGTTGTGGAATCCCATCTCCAGAATTTCCAATTAAGTAGGCTCAGGCCAGAGCTCAAGAGATTACTCTTCTAATAGTTTCCGATTTGGTACCGATGCTGCTAGTTGGAAAGATTGCTTCCCTATGCTTGATGCCACAATGGCCATGACCTAAGAGTTCACCCATATTTATCAGAGACTTACTGATGTACCAGTTCTTTCATGTTGCCGCAGCATAGCTGCACACATACACATTTGTATCTACTTATGTTTGGCAGGATTTACCAAAAAAAAAACAATAGCATGCACACAAATATATAAGGATGACTTACTCTGTGTGTGTGTGTGTGTGTGTGTGTGTGTGTGTGTGTGTGTGTGTGTCTATGGTGACTGGGAAACCCTACGATCTCTTTCTGGAAAGAATTACTCTTTATGTACAGAAAAGCCCATCGAGTAATTCAGTCCTGCTCCAGGATTTGAGAACTAGGATAGCTGATGAAATAATTCTCGGTCCTATCAAAGCCCTGGGAAACAAAACAAGGTGGGTGAGAATCCAAAGGCCCACATAGTCTGGGCATGGAGAGAAGGTGACAGAGAGAGAGAGAGAGAGAGAGAGAGAGAGAGAGAGAGAGAGAGAGAGAGAGAGAGAGAGAGAGAGAGAGAGAATATAAATGGATATATAAATGGATGGATGGATAATAGATAGATAGATAGATAGATAGATAGATAGATAGATAGATAGATAGGTAGATAGGTAGATAGGTAGATAGATAGATGATATAGAGTGCTCACTATGCCTCTGCATTTTTGTCTTACATCCATAACTGTCTGGTATCTCTTAGTTGACACCTAAAATAAGCTATAACTCTATTATTTTCCGGGTTTCACAGGGTATCAAATACTTGTTGCAAGTCTACACAGGTCGTATCCAACACTAAATACAGCACCCTAGTGCTCATTAAACTGCACAGGCTACAGACTCTCCTTAACTTATGGTTTTGTTTTTGCTTGTTTACTTTGTTTTTACATTTTGAGGGTGTCATAAGGACTATTGCATATGTGTTTGACTTAGAACATTTCCAGTTTATGATGGTTTACCTTGCATAACCCTCTGGTGAGTTTAGGGGCATCTGTATTGCCAGTGTTTCCTATAGTCTGCTGTCATGCAGCGATTTCTTTCTCAGAGGCAGCCTCTGCTCCCCACCTTGACCACTCGGTACCCTCTCTGCTCTCTCCATCAGAGGGGAAAGGATTTCTCTTCACTGTGACTGACCTTCAAGCTGGAGTTGTCCGCTATCATCACGATGACAGTGATACCACTAAAGACTTTGTGGCTTTCAGGATATTCGATGGCCACCACAGCAGCCACCACAAGTTTCCTATCAACATCTTGCCTAAAGATGACAGCCCCCCATTCCTCATCACCAATGTCGTCATTGAACTAGAAGAGGGGAAGACCATCTTGATTCAAGGGTCTATGCTGAGAGCTTCAGATATGGACTCCAGTGATGACTACATCTTCTTTAATATCACAAAGTTCCCACAGGCTGGGGAGATCATGAAGAAGCCAGGGCCGAGACTGATAGGTAAGATCTAGGCAGGTACAACAGTTTGAATGGAAATGAATCTTTTTTTTTAATATTTATTTATTTTATGTATATAAGTATACTGTAGCAGTCTTCAGATACACCAGAAGAGGGCATTGGATTCCATTACAGATGGTTGTAAGCCACTATGTGGTTGTTGGGAATTGAGCTCAGGACCCCTGGAAGAGCAGTCAATGCTCTTAAACACTGAGCCATCTCTCCAGCTTCCGATTTTAATTTTTTTGTTGTTTTATTTTTGGTTTTTTCGAGACAGGGTTTCTCTGTATAGCCCTGGCTGTCCTGGAACTCACTCTGTAGACCAGGCTGGCCTCGAATTCAGAAATCCACCTGCCTCTGCCTCCCAAGTGCTGGGATTAAAGGTGTGTGCCACCACGCCCAGTGAATTTAATGTTTTTAAAAGAACTTTGTGTTGTGGTCAAATTTGTGTAAGGGTAGACATCACATTTATGAAGCAAAGTTTTTTATATATATATACATATGTATAATTAATTTTATAAATTCCCATAAAGAAGCTTAAGACATACATTGAGTATGTATTGACCAAGGTTGTACACCTAGATAGTTCTGGTGCCAAACCTCAAGATAACCATCATGCTATTAAAAGTTAAGTTAGCCAAGGACGGCAATAGAATAAATAAGTCTGAAGACAAATATTTGGTTTATTCTAGATAGTTACTCAAATAATTTTATTAATATACTTGCTTACATTTTGGTGTCAAGAGCTTGATAGTGTGGATCAAATAAAAAGTGTTCCTCAGCATTTTTTTTTGAAATGAAAACTATTCCTTAAAAATATTTTCCATGGTTAATCTCCACATTGAGAGAGGGCAATTTTAATTACGGCTCTAAGTTTTGTTAAAAGTATTTAATGCAAATCTTTAACTATATGCAACACACTAGGCAGAGAAGACATTGAGAAGTGAGTAGAATTTCACTGCATGTCAACACCTTAAGTTGTATGGTACTTTGTGGTCTCCTTAGGGTATCCTGTCCCTGGCTTCCTGCAGAGAGACCTGTTCAGTGGAATCATTTACTACCGTCACTTTGGTGGAGAAATCTTTGAAGATTCTTTTGAATTCGTCCTGTGGGACAGCCATGACCCTCCAAATCTCTCAGTGCCACAGGTGAGAGCCCAGTTCAGAACATCGTCCTCAAGTTGTACACAGCAGTGTTAGCTCTAAGAGATGTTATTTAGCAGTATGTGAAAATGGGCTTCAAGATTCAAAGTTTGAGAAGCAATGGATTAGGCAAAAATAAGCAGGCCCTGCCCCCACTCCACGCACGACTATGCCTGCACTTTTCTAAAGCACTTTGCAAGTGTTTACATAGTGACTGTTTCTAAGGTCACTTAGCTATAGAATTCTTACACAGACAACCTCACAAATTTACTTGCTTCTCAACACCCAGAAAAACATTTTTTTTTTAAAGCTAGTGTTTAAATTACATAGTCAAGGGTGAGACTTGTTGAGTTTTCCTCCTGTTCCCAACGATACAGATAAACCTCTGGTCCTCTCTACTTATTCCAAGCCCGTGATAGAAGGAAGCCTCCTAAGAGTCATTGTGGGAAAGTGACATGTGACTTGGAGAGTACTGAGCACCTGGAAACTACTCAAAAAAGAAAAGGATTCATTTCTTGTTTTTAAGATCTCAGATCTGCCTGGCTGTAGAGGATATAGTTTAAGTCTACAGTAAGCAGAAATAAGATGAAGCAAACATCACATAGAAATTCTAAGAGATGGGAATCAGTGTAGCATATGGACAGCTGTGACTGTGTGCACTCTGCGAGGAAACGGTGGTGAGGAGGAACGGTCAAATTTCAAAAGAAGCAATTGAAATTAAGTGATCATGAACTTTGTACAATATTGTGAACAGTCATTTTATATCTGTTACCTTCAAAGGTTGCATATATGTGGGCTCTGGCAGTTCTTGACCCTAGGAAAGACTGCGTAAAGCTTGTGTTCTATTGCTATAATGGGTTCCTAGAAAGCTACAGCCACAGATATTAGCCAGTGTGCAAAAGACCAAGCTGTACACCTGTTTGCTAATGTGGTCATACTGAAGGGAAGGATCTGAAAGGATGGCGTCACAAGACTGGGAACCTGGTGAAGTCAGTGACGCCTTTGCGGACTGCATTAGAAAGAGAGCTGTGAATTCGTCTGATTCTTCTTCTTCTTCTTTTTTTTTTTCTAACAAGCCAAATCGTTTTAAAGTAATCAGCCCTTGTTTCATCAGTATATCATACCTGGTGTTTCCGGGTTAAGCTTTTATGGGAGATGGTGGTTGATTTAGTAGCTCAATCTCCCGTGCATCTGTTGAAGCTGTTGTTAGGACATCATGCCATGGTTAGAAGACTGTCTTTACAGAAGTTGAGATCTCAAGGCTTCTTCTTCTTTTTTTTCTTGTTAAACATTTAAGAAATCGTGTTATTCATATACAAGAAGAGAAGTATCACACCTCTCTATAACAGAGACCAAGTTAATGAAAACTCTTGGAACAATTATTTCTCAATCTGGGCAGGTAAATCAGTCTAAACTCTATAGATCTGGCACTACATTTATTCTGCATAGTGGATGGGTTCTTTTATTATGATTTATTTTTATTTATTTGTGTGTGGTGCACACACAACTATGCACATGCATGTTCAAGTGCTTGTGGGGGGCAGAAGAGAGCACCAGATGTCTTAGATCTGGTGATATAGACAGTTGTGAGCTGTCATGTAGATGCTGGGAATGGAATCCCAGACTTCTATAAGAACAGTAAGTGCTCTTAGGAGCCTAGGTCCTCTGTAAGAACAGTAAGTGCTCTTAACCAGTGAACCATCTATCCGGTCCCAGGATGTTTTTATTTGTTGTGAAGGAACATATTTAACACTTTGCCCTGCTTTGCTGTTCTTATATTTCTGGACTAGGGAAAAGTCTGAGTAGGAAGGCTACAAAGTTGTCTCGTGTTCATGCAGCACATGGTTTAGATTTTTGTTGTTGTTTTTTTCCTCTTAAACACATTTGACCCACCCCCTCTGTATATTGTGTTTCCCATCAATGATTCAACAGACTGATGGTAGATAATATTTTTAAATTACTTCTGTTTTGAACCTGTCCTTATTCCCCAAGCCATATGAACGATAACTATTTACATTACAGTTGCATTATATTAGATATTGCTGACAATGTAGAGGTAATTTGAAGTGTACCAAAGGGAAACAGGTAGGCTTTATGCAGATACAGCAGATTTTATATAAGGGACTGGAACATCCGCAGAGTCCAAGATCCATAGTGAGGCAGTGGAACTCCTGGAGCCTATTTCCCGCAGACACCAAGGGGTGACTGTTTTTCTAGCTCAGATTGTGTGTTCATCCCACCTCTTCACCCAGCATCTCCACTTCTCTCTGACATCAGCATTTAAAAGGCATCCTGTTAAACAAACATTTAGTGTCTTTTCCTAAAAGCTTGCACAAAACTGTTGTAGTTCGTAGAGTGGCCAGCCCTAACAGTGCAAGTAATTCTTGTTACTGAGAAATACCACTGGGTGTTCTCAAAGAAAGAAAAATGAAGACTAAGCTAAAATCTGAGCTCAGGGCATATGAAGGATCAAGAATTCATGCTACAGGGAAGTCAGATGTCACCTGGTGAAGTGTGATTACAGAGCCTGAATCCAAGGGTTAGGTTTTGACGGAGTCATTTGGCATGCAGACCTTTTTCTTGTTATTCTGATTCCTTGTACATCTGTCTGTGTGTGCTGCAGTCACAAGGACACTGGAGGACTTTAGGGAAGCTGGAATACAGTGGCTGGTGACTGTTTTGAAAACTGGTTCCCATTCTGCCTGGGAATGGGTTCTTAATAATATCTTTGTTATGAACAGATTTCAGCACAATGAGAATGCTTTTATTTCTCTGTGGAGTTTGCTAAAATGGAATTTCTCTTGCCCACAGACACATACACTAATTGTTTGAGCATGCATAAATATGTAAAGACACACCAACTTAGGCGATCATAAAGCATGTTGAAAAATGCGCCCACCAAGAATTACTACAGGGGATAAAAAGCACGCTCTTCCATTCTTCCTTCATAAAGAACACATTGGAGAATAAATTAGCATGGAAAATGGTCTCTTTGAAGGCACAATAACTATTGTTTCCTTATTAAATCCAGTTTTTCAATTAAGGAGAGCCTCACCGATCCACACTATCGCTGTGAGGGTCCATAGAGAATTTCTGAACTTTGTAGATTAGAAAAATACTGTAGGTGGGGGAAAATCATGACACAGATTCGGGAGACTAGAATTATCATTGTCTTTGTAGTCTTTTATTTTGATAACCGGCCTTAGTTTTTAATCACTCTAATATTATAACTGGATAATTTATAGACAACAGAAACATTTCTTACCATCAGAAGACTGGAAAGTCCAGGGCCAAGGTAGCATCCAGGTTGTTGTCTGTCTGGTGAGAGTAGCTCTTTGTTTCCAAGGTGGTACCTTGTCACTGTGTCTTCCTAAGAGGACACATGCAAGGCATAAAAGGATAGAAGGACAAGCTTTCCCCTTCAAATGCATCCAACCTGTTCATGGGTGCATATCCCCTCTGATCTAATCATCCCAATACTGTTGCATTGCTGGCAAAGTTCCAAGATGGACCTTGGAGGTGAACACAAACCCTCAATGGAATTGCAAGGGATAAACCAGGTTCAGTGACAGTTCCAGCTGAGAAACTGAAGATGAATCCAGAAGATCCTATAAGAGCAAAAATATCTGGCTTCTTAGCGACAGTGAGAGGAGAGCATGGGATTGAAGAGACAATATGATATGATCTGAGGGAGGGGAAGGGAGTCCACCCACCAAGTGCCACCAGAGTGTTGCATTTATATTGAGAGGCGATAAAAAAAAAGTTGAAGAAAGATCTTTGAAGTCATGCTAAAGAGTTAGAGGAATGTTACCTCTAGATGGCTGTTTTAGGGTTTCGGAGGAAGTGAATTAACTCATTTGACTTGTGTGTTTTTAAGTTAATGCAAGTTAATAAAAAGTGTAGAATAGCAAGTATAGGAGAACAAGGAGTTAGAGTTGTTGCAACCACATAAGGAAGAAACTATGAGTGGTACAGGAAATTTGGCAATAGGTGGGATGCGGGTGGGGAAGGAACCAAGAGTGACAACAAGGGGTCCAGGATTAATGATGGAGTAGAGGGAGGAAACAGAGACGCATAGGTTATTACTAGAAAGGAGATGGGAAAATAAAATCAAGATTGTACTTTGTTGTCTTCATGTCAATTTTCTAATGGATTAGAAATTAGGAACACTTCTAATAGATTAGGTTGAGTTGTGAATTTATATATATAAATGTGTGTGTGTGTGTGTTTTTCTGGCTATCCTAGAACTTGATATTAGCCTTGAACTCACAGAGATCCTCCACCTCTGCTTCTTGAGTGCCAGGATCAAAGTTGAGTGTCACCATGTCTGATGTGATGATTATATTTTTAAAACATAAAACCAAATGAATGAAGCCTTAGTAGTTTCTACATCACTCAACAGAAGTATTTCATCAATGACAGTTTGGAGAAGTCATCTTAACTGTTCCAGGGTGATCCTGGGGCACTCTCTTTGGTGTTTTCATGTATTTCAATTTAATAGAGCTGTGCGTTTTCATTCCAGGTGGTGACAATTCATATCACTCCAGTAGATGACCAGCTTCCTAAAGAAGCTCCTGGCACTTCCCGGCATTTGGTTGTCAAGGAAACAGAGGTGGCCTACATCACTAAAAAGCACCTACATTTCCTAGACATGGAATCCCGTGATGGGGAACTCATCTACACAGTAACACGCCCTCCATGTTTCTCCTTCAGCCACAGGTGTCCTTGTAAAGCTACTATATGACCCGCTGGTTTAGCAGTGTCAGCGTGATTCAGTTGCTTCATTGGGTAGACTTGAACTTACATCCGATTTAGCATTCACTTTTATCATAAATTCATCTTTACCATAACTGAGTGAGTGATAATTAGTGACTGCCATGCACTTTGTAGTTTTCAGCACAGTGTGAAACAGTCTAAAT
Organism: Mus caroli; assembly: GCF_978045245.1. Classification (NCBI taxonomy): domain Eukaryota; kingdom Metazoa; phylum Chordata; class Mammalia; order Rodentia; family Muridae; genus Mus; species Mus caroli. The sequence goes on from NW_028227261.1 coordinate 72,603,278, forward strand.
ACCATTTTTCTAAAGTAAATCCTTATTTTTTCTTTTTTTAAAGAAAAGCATTATTATGTCTGCAATGCAATATTTTTAGATACGGCAGGCTATTCAGTGTTCATGTTTTATGATCTCAGTTCAAAATGGTAGCATAAATATTCCTTAGGCTCGTGTCATATACTCAAGTGAGGAAACACTTGGGAGGAAATTAAGGATTCCTTTTAACCATGAGACAGCAAAAAACTTTGTTCTGTCATGATGAGGGTGGCATAGATAATGCTGAACTTGATGCTATAAGCTCCCAATATAAAGAGACTGAAAGTCTCTGCTTTCTTCCCACAATGAAGTGTTTTTTAAAAAATGGATTCCGATGCAGGGGTCTTTGCAAGCATCATGGTGGGCAGGGTCATGAACCATGACGAGGTGAGCCTGACTTAGTTTGGATCAAACTAATAGAGTCTCACACCAGGTGGTTTGTTGTCAGCATATTTAAAGCATAGTATAATTATGGAAAAAGTTTCCTGGTGTAATACAATCTCTGGAGCACAAGGAGGTGGAATTAGATTGTAACTCAATGGGTTCTGGAGATAGGCTACCTGTATTACCTGAAGGGCCTAGGAAAGGATCTGGCGTGATCTTGGTCACACAGATAGTGTAGAGGTTATTTGAGATATTAGCGACCTGTGGTTCTGGTTGTGAGAGCTTCATATGGCCTAGCCCCACAGATAACACAGATCAATAAGCTGTTAATCATCTCCAATTCCCAGCCTTCTGGATGGAAGGACAGGTTATACATCCTTTCCTTTGAGAGGATAATCCCGTATGCTTAACATTTCTGGTTTCCTTGTTGATCTGTGGGCACAAGGATCTTCATGCTCTCAGCAATGGTGGGTGATTTGATTTAATTTTTCTTAGCTGAAAAAAAATAAGCTTATGTGGTCTGCATTTTTCTTAGACACTTGGATGCTGGGAAGCTATTCATGGTGGACAGCATACCAAAGCTAACCAAAAATCCGACAGCCCCAGGGCTAAGTTCATTTACTCAGGTATGAAAATTTGTAAAAATGTTGGCTAACACAATATGTAATTACCTTCAGAGCAGGTGTGTTGTATGCAGTGCTGTGTCTGAGCTGCTACCCAGTCACTTCTGCCACAGTTTCTCCTGTCTTTATCCTTGTGCTTGAACACATCTGGTAAATATATAACATCTGTTTGAAAGGCGTCATCAAGTTGAGTGTAATTTTAGAATTTCTTGTAAATCCATAAGCTTTGCATCATTTTGCCAGTGGCAGGACACCGACTTCAGGACCCATGCGTATGTCTACTGTGTTATGCAGGCCATGCATTTGTTTACTGTGTTAGTTTCCCACTGTGGCCATAACAAAATGCCATACACTTTGTAGTTCAGAACAGAGGCCCTGTTTTCCCTGTACCTCTGGAAATTAGAGGTGTGGAGATTGTCGCATTGGCTGGCTGTATTCTTCTGAGCCCTGTAGACATCTCTCCCTCTGTGTGTTTTAGCATCTAGTGTTTCGTTAGCAGTTTTTTTTCTTTTAATATTCCCAGGCTTGTAGCTACATCATGTTCAGCTTTGCCTTCTGTCAGTCAAGGCTCCCCAATCTGTCTCTTCCTCTTACAAGGGGTCCAGTTGTATTGGATTGAGGACCCACATTACTCAAAAATTTCCCCTTACATGCATCTGTAATGGCCCTATGTCTAAATACATTCACAATTCCAAGTTTATTATGTCATTTTCTGGGGATGCAGCTCATTCCATAATACTTAACCACCCTCCCAAATCCTTCAGCATCCCTCTGCTTCCTCCAGTGAGCTCTCCTCCTCTGCACACCCAATATGAGTCTGGTATATGAATGTTCAGGCATCAGACATCTGTGGTTTTGGGCTAATTATGTCTGGTTTCTTCACAATTACAAGTTGTAAATGTGCTAAGTGCTACTGTTTCACCACCTTTAGTAATATGCAAACAGGGGCATTGCAGGCACACACAGCTTGTATTAGTATAGAACTGCAGGGTAGAATAGGGTAAAGTCTGAGCTTACATTTGCAGAGGTTCTTGGACTCCATCATTTGATAGACTTCCTGACTTCATCCATTTCCTTTTATGTGCAGACAATGTGGCTTACAGAATAGAGCCTTGGGAATCTTTCCATCTACGGTGATATTTAGCATGTTCCATATCAATTAACATTGTTGGAGGGCTTGATTCTGATCTCTGCAAATCAGCATACGTGTCCATCTCAATTTGCTTCACAGCATGCCGTGAACCATATGAAAGTGGCCTACATGCCACCCATGCAAGATATAGGCCCCTCCCCTCGACATGTGCAGTTCACAGTGTCTGTCAGTAACCAGCATGGAGGTGCTTTGCATGGAATCTGCTTCAACATCACAGTTCTCCCAGTGGACAACCAGGTTCCCGAGGTATGCGGTGTTTGACGTGGTGGGCCAGAAGCAGTGAGAGAGAAAGAGTAATGTTTTCATTCTCTAGCTGCAGTATAGATTAAAAAGGGGTGGGTGTGGGTGGGAGAGTGTGGGTGGGAGACTCTTTTTCTCATGGGACTTCCTATCTGAAAGGTGAGAATTTTTCAGTGTTGAATTTGGCATTGTTTTCAAAGCCTGATCAAAACCTCTTTCATTCTGCTGAGCTCCGGCTGTTGATCAGGAGAAGGAGATTAAAAGATGAGTCTCTTAGCAACCAGAAGAACCTATTTGCTCTCACTGCAGGCCAGCTATGCTGCTGTGTGTTCCAAAGAAGCTTTTTAATTTCCCAAAATGAATTAGGATGGCTACCCTTTCTTCTTACCCAGTGCCACTGCTCAGTATCCATGGAAGTCTTATGGAGCCTTGGTTTTTCTTTCAACCAAACTATAAAGGCCTTGCTACCTACTATGTCTTCTCTGAGGCTGTTTCACTTTGAGAGGCTTTTTTTTTTTTGGACCCCCCCCCCCACTGTGAGACACACACACACACACACACACACACACACACACACACACACACTTCAGACTACTATACTTGATTAGTGTGACTGTTATTGGAATTTTCCCCCTTAAAAGGGGAAAGACAAAGGGCCACTATCCCCCATTTGTTATAGACCAGGGGACTAGAGGCACTCCTGGCTTTTTTCCCTAGGAAAAGGGTGAATTTCCCTGTTATCTACCTATGAGAATATAGCCAGCCCTGACGCTCTCTCTCCTGGTTGTCCAGCACCTGCCTCGGGTCAGCCAACAGACTGCTTCCTGGAAGGCCCAAGGGAAGGTACTTATTCAACATGCAGAAATCGCTTGATGGGTCTAAATAATATTTTATTTACTATATTTATAATATAATATCATAAATAATATAATAACAAATATAAATAATATTTCTTAAATTGCGAACCTTGAAGAGTCAGGAGGTTTCTTAAGAAGGCTGACTTGGGGTTTCTCTGGAAAATATAGAGCTCTACCAGCACTTAGCCACAGGTACCATGGATACAAGGCAGGTTGCACTGTTAAGTTGCAGAGTCCCCACCAAGGCACTACACTCACTGTGACAGCAGCCCAGTTTCTCAAGATGGCAAGCTTGCAATCTGTGGTTGAAGAAGTGTTGACGAGCTGCAGCTAAGACATCTACATTAACTCCATCTGGGGCTCCTTCCCTGCTGGGAACCTGACCTAATTCTTGTGAAAATAAGTCAGAGTAGCTATGGAATGAACTTGGTTAGATTTCAGTTAGACCTCCCTTTTCCGGAAATTCATATGTTTTAGATCCTGAACCAAACCAAAGCTTTCCCTATAACACTTGCTGAGAAATCAAAACAGCCTAACCTCAAAGAAATATGCCCTTTATGAGGAAATTATGAGGCAGATTGAAGAGTTACCTTCATTTGAAAGAAGGTGGAGGTCTTCGGGCTATCTTGGAGACTAACTTCTCTCTTTTGTTTACAGGCGAGGGACGAATGAAATAGTGCTTCAAAGAACCGAGAGTATTAGAAATTGAGTTAGAACAATATGAAATCGAGTTGACAGCAATCATTAGGGCATGTTGACACCATGCAAATCTGGAGACTCCAAAGTGCTCCTTATGAAGCCTCAGGCTTTTAATATTTGAACTTACTGTAAAAGAAATAGTCTCATGGATGTAACTCTCTTGCTGTCAGTTTCCCAGTTCTCACTGCAAAACAGAGTGGAGTCTTCATCAATTTCCCAAGTTCTAAAGAATTTTTAGGGTTAAAAACCGAGAGAGGTGGATCCTTTCCCTCAGAGGCACTTGGCAAAGGTTGAGTGAATGAAGCTGGGAGTTATTCCCTCAGTTCAGCGTGGCTCTGTCCCCTTTGTTGATTTTGCTACAGAGGCTCTGAGACACTTGAAGCATGTGCACTTCCAAGTTAGGGGTCTGTCTTGGTATCTGTATGTGTCAACACTTGGAATGGGAAATGAAATTCAATTAAAGTGATTTTAGACAAATTATTCAGCTGTGAATCAATCTCCTTAGAAACATGCTTAAGTTAATTGGCCCTTGAAGATGGTACTGGATGCTTTCTAGGGATCCAATGACCTCTGTGTTCAGGGATACCTCATGGAACAAGGTCTTGAGTGTCTCCTTCCTTCTTTCTAGGTATTCACCAACACCCTGCGAGTGGCCGAGGGTGGTCAGTGCACCATCAGCACAGAGCACATTTTGGTTTCTGATGTGGACACCCCACTGGACAGCATCAGCCTCTCTCTTAAGGAGATGCCTCTGCATGGTGGGGTAGAGCTGGACGGATTTCCTCTAAACCCAAGAGGCACATTTTCTTGGCAAGACCTCAATACCTTAAAAGTTTGGTTAGAAGATTTTGTGTTTCCCTTCTATGCTTTCTATCTGGATCAACCATGAAACACAGTGAAGGGAAAGAAGCTGTCTAATTCTTTCTAGAACAATATGCCATATTGTTAAGGGTCAGTTGAAAATCAAAGAAGTAAAAAAGAAAACTTCATTTTCCACCAGTCATTTTTTTCTCTTTCTGGCTTACTATAGCAGAGGGAATGGGTTTATGAATATTTGTGCAATAAAAATTAATTGCCATGAATATTAATTTTGCTACAATGGCACATATCACGAACTCTGTAGAGACTAAAATAATCTGTGCAGCTAATTGAAGTTGGCTCTTAGCAAAGGCAATTTCATAACCATGGAATATCAGGGCTAGAACGTATTCATCAGCCAGATATGGTAGTCTATCCTTTGAATCCTGGTGCTTGATACTGAACCAGGACGACTGTGAGTTCAATGCCAGCCTAGTGCAGCTCTGCCTCTTGGCCTCACAGTGGCTCCCGTTTGAAAGCTTCACTTCCTCTACCTGACACAGTTGTAAGAACTCTTTTTCACAGCATCACGTGAAGCATCTCCTAAAACCAATGCAAACTATTTAAAAGTAACAGCCAGTCAGCCAGCCGTGCTAGCGCTTCACTTACCAACTCTGACAAATGGACATCTCATGCTTTCTTAGTGACATGTGGGAGGAAATGGTTCTCGTCAAATGTTTGGTTTTGAGCCTGGAAGTTCACTAGGGACTGGAAGCTTCATATAAGATTACATAAACTCGGTGGCCCAGTTACATCACAGAGATATAATTCTTCATGATTTCTGTCACTATTCACCTATTCCGTTAAAATGTTCCTGTTTTGTTTATAGTTTGGATTTTGAGATCTCAGCTCCTCCCGACATGTTAAAAAAGATGTGTTTAGGTAGTGCTAAGATGAACAACAACAACAACAAAGTATTAGCTAGAATTCTATGTCTACTCACCTTCCTAGAGAATTGCAAGTAAGTATTTATTAACATCATTTAACCTCAGTCATTGGGTCTGATGAGGTGCATCATTCTGTTCTCAGGGTGGCAGAACTGAGCACAAAGATGCTGAGGCATTTGCTAATATTCAGGAGTGAGGTTTTAAAGACCTGCTGCCTCCACTAATACCCTTTACATGTGCCCACTCAGATATACTTAGCTGTTTTAGGGATGGCAGCGTTGTGAAATGGATTAGCACATTATAATTCATGATCATTTTTGACAAAAGTAGTAAGAAGCACGGAAAAACAGATCAGAGAAGGCAAAGTGGTAGACAAAGGTATGACAATGTAGGCTTCCTGCCACTGGCATTAAATCCATTACCACTATACTGGTGACCCATTTTGAATAAGATACATTCTCCTTTTATTCATATAAGAGTAGTCATATAGATTCAATATACGATACTTTTTTGTTAAAACTTTTGTTTTCAATCCCTAGGGCATAATTCCATTTGTTACTATGAACAAATCAATGGCCCAGTTAAATTCAGGAGCTACTTACACCTAACTGAGTATCACATAGTGGGCTAGAGAGTGTGTGAAAAGCCTGGAACTATACAATTTCTTTTTAAACGTGGCTAAGAATTAAGAGAAAGATATGGCCAACGTTAGACCAAATAAATGTGTTGTAATCCTGAGGAGATGTGAGACTCTTTAACAGCTGACATAGAGAGCTTATAAATGGAACATGGGATATGATGGAGGGAGATGATACCTAATTCATAGATGAAGGCTGCAGAGAGGAATGGACAGCTACAGGGCGCAGGAGGAAAGATGGGTGCTACAGGGATCACAGAGTCCTTAAAGTGTTCCACTTCATCTTGGAGTACTCCTGCTTCCACTCAGTGTGTTAAAGTATTACACAGATCCCAGGCCAAATACTTACCGTTGTCAGAGGCCATTGAAAGACTGCCTTCTAAGAATTATTTTTCAAGATTATTTTTAATTACATGTGTCTCTGTTATTGTGCATGCATGTGCATACATATGCAAATATGTGGATATGTTCATGTGAGTCCAGGCACCGATGGAGGTCAGAGACATCAGAGCCCTCCTGAGCTGGAAGGGTGGTTGTGAGCTGCTGGTCACTGACCTCAGGTCTTCTGTAAGAGCCCTCAGAGTTTTAACTGTTAAGCTCTCTTTCCAGCTCCAAAAAGGCCATTTTGTGTTTGGGGGACAAATTACCAATGTATGCACAATGTTTTCCCAGGTAGAGTAATTTTACAGTTAGGGATCTTGAGTGATAATATATCTTTGCATTTAGAGTTTTAAGCTGCCTCTTTTCATATGTGTGTGTGTGTGTGTGTGTGTGTGTGTGTATGTGTGTGTATGTGTTACACTGAAGGTCACTGCCATGGTTAAGGAGGGGTGTTTGTGTTGCAGGGCTCTATTTACACCCATGCATTTTTTTTTTTGAGAGATTAGCTTCCATACTCTACCTGCAGGTATCAACATGATGGATCTGAGGTTCTTCAGGATGAGATATTTTTGGAGGTCACAGATGGCACAAATTCAGCAGCATTTGTTCTCCACATTGAGGTAGGTCTTTCCTCCCTGAGTCATTTGAATGTAAAGTCTCTATTCTGGGGACCTCTCAGGGTCTCAAAACAACTCAAAATACACAGACTCCAAAGTTAATGGTTGCCAGCTACTCCTGTGTGTGTCTGGACCCAGACAATGGAGGCAAAGCTCATATTAGTGAAACAGCCATATTCGCTTTTCTCTCTCCCTACCTCTATCCTAGTTTATCTGAAGCTAGAACCATTCTAAGCTTAAATCCAGATGCTTAATTGAAAAAGTGGTCCATTCCATGTATAAAACATGACTAATATCTTTGGACTGTGACACTCAAGCTTACTTAGCAGTTGGGAAGACTGTTCAGAACCACTGGGGTTCTCCTTGCTTATGGAAGAAGCCATGCCTGTGGGGTTCCATTAGGAACATCTATACCACAAGCCTGGTAGGTGGTCTGTTTGAAGGCATTTCTCCTTTTCCTTTGACAAAGTCTGCTGACAAAGTTGAGGCATGTTCAAAGGACTTCTAAGACCGTTGGTGCTTCTCTGCTGAGTGGGTACCTGGAGGCATGAGCATTGTGTGTGTGATGTACAAGTGTTCATAGTTGCTCATCAAGAAGCTTATCATGTTCCCCGAAGGACCACTTAGTGTTCTCATCGTGGTAGCTGCCATCTCTGCCTGAATATGGTCTAGATTTTTAGCGATATAAAATTGCTATGTATTTGTAAGATATTTTATAGCTGGCCGGTAATAAAGAGTGTTACTATCTATATAGATTGTTTTAAAAAAAGATCCAGGGACGGCATTCTCTCTCTTTAGTTAGTACACTGGACTCCAGAACGGCTGGTTCTGAGTTATGAACCCAATGGCGTATTGTGAGATGCTCTTTCTCGCCATGTGACCATGCTTCTTCTTGGCTGGTTTTGATTGCTGTCTGTGGCAGGTACTATGCAAGCTGTCTCTCACCTTCTCCTCGGTCCTCACAACAGCCTGAGATGCCTCTGTTAGAAGCAGGAGGCCATTTTCAGCTTCCAGGAGGAATATTTTCTTTCTGGGAAACTTTCACATACAAAGAAAGCCTCCCTGCTCCTTTTATACTTTTGTTTTTAAAGGAAAGATCCCAGTCCTGTCTGTTATCCGTCATATATATGATCATCCTATTATGTATGGTGATCAGCAGTGCATCTTGGTGAAAGAAACTGAATATTTCTACTTTTTAAGTTAAAGGGCATGGTTCCTGAAAGCCAGACCAAACCATTTTGGAAAGTGTTGTTTGTGATTTCTTTTTTTCTTTTTCTCACAATGATCATTTACATTTACCATTCATGTAAATGAATTGATAACATTTCTTACAGTCAGGAAAGAATGATGTAAGTCTTCAATGGGTTCTCACTGAAGACATGAACAATGATCATTATTGTTCTCCATAGGCCAAAAGGAAAGCAGACAATTATATTTTTTAAATCTTTGATGAAGGAGCTAAGCTGGAACACCTAGGCACTCATCCCTGTGCCCTTGACAGGAAAGCATCGTCATGGTGCACTGGGTACCTGCCTTACAGTCACCACCCTTTGAATGCATAGAAACCATGCAACTCATTTATTTATTCAACAAACATTTAATAAGCACATTCTGTAATATACGTGGGGTCTTCGATGCTTGTAGAACAATTATGAGCAAGATAAATGAGGTTCCTATTCTTGAAGTTACAGACCACAGATGCCGACAGCTACTAACTGGATAATCACAAAGATAATTGATTAAAATGTATATGTGTTTTATGAACAGGAGCATACGTAATTGAAGCTTCTTAATTAAACTGAGTGATCGGGAAGCATTCCCTGGAAAACACACATGGGATCCGAGGCAGAAATTAGCTGCACAGAGAGAGGGAGATGCAATGTCCTGGGCAGGTGCAAGGGGTGAGGCAGAGGCCATAGGAGATGGTGAGAGGGAATGTGTGCTCCAGTAAAAGTGGGGTAGGAAAGTGAAGGCAGCCACAGCAGCCACATCAGAGACTGCTCAGAGAAGCATGGCGGGGGTGCGGGGTGGTTGGGGTGGGGGCACGCAAGGTTCCTGCAGGCCAACAGCTTGATGTTTTATGAAGATTGCTTTGGCTGAAGTATGTGGAAGGATGTGTAGGACTGGAAGGGTACACAGGCTCAAAGGCCAGATTTGACCAAACCAACCAAGAAATCAACCAGCCAAACAGCCATAAAATTAAACCAAGCAAGCAACAAGCAAGCAAGCAAACAAACAAATAACCAACCAACCAACCAACCAACCAACCAACCAACCAACCAACCAACCAGAAACTCTTGTAGCATGCATCAGACTGTGGCTGTGAACCCTCCATTCCTACCGCACAGATGTACATTTTATGATTTTACATATTCTTTTTTAAATCTCGAGACCCAGTACACCCTCGTGTTGCTTTCCATGAATGGGAGAGAAAAATACTTTTTTCAAGATAAAACCTGGAGCTGATTGAATGGTCATGGAATGTAACCTGTCACTCAAGGTGTTTGACATGAGGCTGTGGCTTACTGTGGGACCCAAGGATAATCCGTGGGTGGCCAGAAACTGAAGGTGGCAGAAAGCTTTGAGTCACCAGGTGATTTAAAATAAAAATAACTTTGATGTTGTGGATGTACATGCATCAGAATTATTCTGGAGTGTGTATGAATTTAATGAAAGAGTCCCTGTGTTAAAGGGACGAGTGCTTTATATTGCGTTTCTCCTTTGTCTTCTGAAAATAATGGGTTCTCTGAGTTCCCAGCTATAACCGCAGTTTCCCATTCCTGTCTAAGACATCTCTCATGTGGAGCATCCCTCAACCAATGGAGAAAGTAAAAAAGAAAAAAAAATGCTCAGGCTGCTTTGGCCAAATTCCATGGCTATTGTTCCATGCGTCCAGAAGATGAAAAATGCCTGTCACTGTGACTGTGAGCTATGGTTTTCCAGTGGGGACATTTGTCACTTCTTTCTTTTCCTTGAACGTGTAATCTTTTGTTCCTGCTTAGGTATTCCCTGTGAATGATGAGCCACCTGTTCTGAAGGCTGACCTCATCCCCATGATGCACTGCTCAGAGGGTGGAGAGGTGACCATCACTCCTGAATACATTTCTGCTACTGATGCAGACAGCGATGACTTAGAACTGCTGTTTCTGATTGCCCGAGAGCCTCAGCATGGAGTGGTGAGAAAGGCTGGACTCCACGTGGACAGGTTCTCTCAGGGAGATGTCATCTCAGGAGCTGTGACATACAAACATACAGGTATGTGACCACCTGTGACTGGTAAAGGCATTCAAGTCAACGCCACCCCTTGTCATGGGCTCACATAACATTACAATCTTATTTACTTATTTTTTTTTTTTTGCAATGAAAGATAAAGCAGATTGCAGCCTGCACCACACTTAGTAAGCACGGCCACCATGGGCAGAGATACTTCTGACCTGAGTTTGATAGTGAATTTCAGAACATGTAGAAAGAGCAGCTGCACTTGGTCATTGCCCCCACCCCCACCTCCACCCCAAGTCCTTTTTTAGTCAACTGCAAGCCACCTAAAGCAATGACATCATTACATGTCATGACCACGATCCAACTCCCTATATATAAGTAACTAGTCTCCTTTCTAAGTTCCTTGAAAGCAAGATGATGTCTTGTGATGGTTCATGACAGGCAGAGCACAAATGCATGTTTGTAAGACTGGGTTCCCATTGATTTTATCTCAATGCATTGTTACTATGTTGGCATTTCTTCCCACCTTGTGACGTGTTCAGTTAAAGAAAATACTTACTCTAAGCTGGGGGTGGTAGTGCATTCTTTTAATCCAGCACTTGGAAGGCAGAAGGAAGTAGATCTTTGTGAGTTCGAGGCCAGATTGGTTTACAAAGTGAGTTCCAGGACAGCCAGGGCTGTTACACAGAGAAACTTGGTCTTGAAAAGCAGAAACAAAAACAAAAAAAAAACGTAAGAAAATATTAATTTAGCATCTGATATTTGCAAGGCCCAGCACTGAGTCCCATGGGCCATAGTGGAGTATAGTCTAGACTGTGTCAAAGAACTGTTAGCTTAAGTGTACAGATGGAAGGACTCTTCCACATGAAAGGATGATCATGGCCTAGTGACACTGCACAATGTCCTTCTTTGCATATTTTCTTTCCTGCTTAATTCTGTGTCATTTTGACACAAGCTAGAGTCATTTGGGAAAGGGGACCTTATGTTGAGAAAATGCCTCCATCAGATCAGCCTGTATGCAAGCCTGTAGAGCATTTTCTTAATTATTGACTGATGTGGATGGTGTCGCCTCTGGGCTGGTGGTCCTGGGTTCTATACGAAAGCAGACTGAGCAAGCCTTGAGGAGCAAGCCAGTAGCAGTATCGCTCCATGGCCTCTGCATCTGCCCCTGCCTCTAGGTTCCTGATGTGTTCGAGTTATTGTCTTGGCTGCTTTTGATGATGGACTCTTATATGGGAGGGTAATAGAAATCAACCCTTTCTTCCTCAAGTTGCTTTTGGTCATGGTGTTTCATCACAGCAACTGAAACCGAAAGTCATCTACTTAGATCTAAGTAACATTTGCCTGGAAATGGTATCATGCATTATTTCCTCTTGCTGGAGTTAAATCAAACACTATCACAGTTTTCCTGTTTATAGTCTCTTTAGTCTGAAAATTCTATGGAGGAAGTAAGAGGGCATGGAAAGGCTGACTGAGTAGGACACTGTATTACTTACTGTTGAGTCACTGGGACAGATACCTGACAGAAACAGTTGGTGGGAAGGAAGACATTGTGTGCATTGATTTCTGAGGGTTTGTCAGCTATTCACAGCCACAAAGGCATGACAGAGAATCTCATTTGGTGGCAGGGGCTTGAGGCAGAGTGTCATGTCTTCACATGACAGCTCAAGACGCAAAGAACAAGCCTGGAGCCAGGATCTGAGCTGTGACCTCCAAAGTCCACCTATTAATACTTACCTACTTCTCCCAGCTAGCTTCAGCCTCTTAAGGTCCCACTGACTCCCAAACACTGCCTTAAACTGGGAGACATGTCTCACAGGCTTTCCTTTGAAATCGGAGTGCATGCCTCCACGATCTCTTTACACATGAATTGGGTGTGCCAGTAAACCCAGCACTACAGAGATGGAGCCAAGGCTGGCTGCCATCTTCAGTAGCCTGGTGGTCCTGGACCATAATGAAAACAGCCTCTGAATGCCTGTGTGGCAGAATCTTGAAAAATGTCTTCCTAGGCCATTATGGTCAAGCATGCATGGCACTCCCATGGCTTTCTCTTCAAACAAACAAACAAACAAACAAACAACGGCTTTTAAATGAGTTTGCAGTTTTATGCTCTAGATCCTTCCACCCACGAGGTTTTGTTGCTTCCTGAAATGTAGTGTCATTCAGCCACATGCCATATTTCCTCATCAAAGTATGATGCCACCTTTTAAAACTGCAGCCATGTACTGAGACTTGTTTTGTTCATAGTTTACAGCATATTCTATTCCTTGATGAAGTGCACATTTCACATCTGCCTCCTCTTCATTTAGCTCCTAATTCTCCCTGTAAAGTTCAATAAAAACAGCCTGCAAAAATCATGCCAGAGCCTGAATGCTATGCTGTCTTCAACTCCTCCCACCAATGATATTAGTCCCCTATTTTTGAATTCAATCTCACACAGGTTTTTAGGACATGGTGTCTTAGTTACAGTTTTACTGCTGTGAACAGATGCCATGACCAAGGCAACTCTTATAAAAACAACATTTAGTTGGGGCTGGCTTACAGGTTCAGAGATTCAGTCCAGTAGCATCAAGGCAGGAACATGACAGTGTCCAGGTAGGCATGGTGCAGGAGGAGCTGAGAGTTCTACATCTTTATCTGAAGGCTGCTAGCAGAATACTGGCTTCCAGGCAGCTAGGCTGAGGGTCTTAAAGCCCACACCCACAGTGACACACCTACTCCAGCAGGGCCACATCTTCTAATAGTGCCACTCCCTGGGCCGAGCATATACAAACCATCACACATGGCAAAATGTAGACAAATTTGCTGTGTAACCCAGACCAGCCTCAAGCTTGTGTACTGCCCCCTACCTCCACTGTAGATCTCAAATAGTCTTAGAAGGAAGGGATTCAAAGACCAATGTTATTGTTTATTGAATAATTGAAATATCTTTGGCAGGCTCATAAAGCAAGGTAAATCACAGTAGGATGAACCATGTTCTCTTACACTGCCTTCCAAATGCTAAAAGGCAGGTTTACAAACATCTGCATCTCTTCCAGTGTGATGTCCATACAAGGAACTATTAAGTAATAAGGCTGAGGAGGACACTGTGGAAATGATTTCACATAGATTTCTTAGTTAGATTAGGAAGAACACTAGATTCAAAGGGTGCTTTGAATGTTACACGGCCTCAGATGTCACTTCTTTACTCCACTGGTACTCATTTAGCATTATTCAGATTGATACCAAGAGCCCTGGCATTAAACATCTGATGCCTTAGTAACTTATCTATTCCAACCCTTGCTTCAGCGTTTTGATTAATTTTTATCACTTGTACTGATTACCTTTAACTGGCAACTTGACACAACTTAAAACCACCCAGAAAAGAGTCTCAGTGAGGAATTATCTATATTGGGTTGGCGTGCAGGCATGACTGTGGGGAATTGTTCACCCTCACAGGTAGAAGCGAAGTCCCTATGGCTAAAGACACCATGCACTTCAGACTCAGGGCCCAGAGGGCCATGAACTGGAGTTACCTTAAGGCCTCCTCCCAGAGGGCTATCTTTCATGGTACCCACCAAGAAGGTGCCATGCAAGCTTCCAAAGGATGGAAGTCAACAGTGTTTCTACCCCACAGTGACTCCTGTAAACCTGAACAATCACCAGTATGACATGATAACCATAGGGTCAGTAGTGGTACACATACCTTGGTGGTAACCAACAGCTCTCTAATTCAACTCAAGACCCTTTCAACAACAAAGAAATCGTGCCTGGTACTGGAGACCCAGCCAACTACCTAGGACTAGTGAAGCCATGAATCTTGGAGGAGAACCTGCAACCACTCCTTCGCTAAACCAGTACAATCCCTGACAACAATCTAAACATTTATGCTCTTGCCCACAAATAAGTGTTGTCCTCACCCCTCATTGAGGAAACTTCTCTTTGCTATAGATGGAGACAATTACAGAAAGCAGCAACCAATGAAAAGGCAGAGTCGTGGAGCCCAGCCCCAACTAACTACATCTACAACACAACTCTGGCACGGAAGATTCAGGGATCATTGTGGAAGAAGAGCCTGAAAGGTTATAGCAAGGAACAGAAAGTCAGCTGTGAAATGTTAGAGAAGCTACAACTATAAAGACTCATCCACATGGTTACAGAAACTTGACCCGAACAAGGATCATTCCTGTAGATGAGCTAAATTAGAAGGGAGAGGGCTCATGTGGCCTTAATCTTAGACACGGGCAGCCTCAATCCTAGACCAATAACTACAGACTATTAATGATGCTGAGAGTGTGAGAAAGGATCTTGCCCAGGGAAGAGTACACCAATTGATTAACCAATTCTAAAATGGTCATTCTTGAGAACATATGTATACAAGTAATATTATAGAGATGAGCAGATTGTATTTATGTAGTTAGGAACACACACACACACTGGAAGAGATTGAAAGAGAGCAGGTGTGGGGGGTGGTCTAGAGGTGAGTTTGGACTGAGGAAGAGAAGGTGGCAGTGCCGTGATTGTATTATAGTTATTCATTGGTTCCGTCCATTTACCCTCTTCCACAAAGGACCCTTCTCTCATCCTCTACACTCCTGCCACAACACACTTCTCTGGCTGTAAAAGTGTCTCTTCATTTCTTTTTCTTTCCCTTCTCTGGATACTGTCCACAATTCTTTCTTCTACTTCTGAGTTATTGCTTCCCACATCTGGCTTGTTTCACTTAACATAAATGTTTTTGAACTCTAACTATGTTGCTGTGGCTGGCATAGCATAAACATATATTTTCTTTATGTATGCATCTATTGAAGGGTATCTGGAGTGGTCCCACATTTTGACTATCGTGATTAATGCTGCAATAAACATTAAGATATAAGTGTCTTTTTTCTATAAAAATTTCATCTCCTTTGGGTAGCCAATGAAGAGTAGGATTGTTGGATCATATATAATTTTTGAGGAATCTGCATAACATTTACCATAAAACTCTTATTATTTTACATTCCTTTTAGCAGTGTTTGTGTTTCTCTGCCTCGGTTATTTATTGTCCTTTTGGTGATGGATGTTCAGCTGAGTAAGGTAATAACTCACTGTGGTCTTGACGAACATTTTTCTGATGATTAATTGCACATTTTGTGGTGGGATTAAATCTCTCCATCACTTTGGGTAGTGTGAGCATGGAATATATTGTTTTTTTATGTGTTCCTATCACTTCTTTTATCAGTGTTTTATAATTTTGCTGCAGAGTTCTTTTTTTTTTTTTTTTTAATATCGTGAGGGTGGTTGCTTCCTTCATTTTCTTTTCACCATGCTTACTATTTGTGTTTAGAAACACTACTTTGAAAAGAAAATGAAAGAAAAGAATTGTGTGTGTTCTGTGTATGTGTTGGTTTTGTTTCTGTACTGAACTGATTTATTAAACATTCTAAACATGTTTAATAGAGTCTGCTATGATATCTATAAATGGGAATAATTTAACATTTATCTCTTTCTTTCTTTCTTTCTTTCTTTCTTTCTCCTTTCCTTTCTTTTTTTTTTAATATTTTTTATTACGTATTTTCCTCAATTACATTTCCAATGCTATCCCAAAAGTCTCCCATAACCCCCTCCTTCCCTACCCACCCATTCCCATTCTTTTGGCCCTGGCATTCCCCTGTATTGATGCATATAAAGTTTGCAAGTCCAAAGGGCCTCTCTTTCCAGTGATGGCCGACTAGGCCATCTTTCGATACATATGCAGCTAGAGACAAGAGCTCCGGCGTACTGGTTAGTTCATCATGTTGTTCCCCCTATAGGGTTGCATATCCCTTTAACTCCTTGGGTACTTTCTCTAGCTTCTTTCCTTTCCTTTCCTTTCCTTTCCTTTCCTTTCCTTTCCTTTCCTTTCCTTTCCTTTCCTTTCCTTTCCTTTCCTTTCCTTTCCTTTCCTTTCCTTTCCTTTCCTTTCCTTTCCTTCTCTCTCTCTCTCTCTCTCTCTCTCTCTCTCTCTCTCTCTCTCTCTCTCTCTTTTTGAGACAGGGTTTTTTGTGTAGCCCTGGATGTCCTGGAACTCACTTTGTAGACCAGGCTGTCCTTGAACTTAGAAATTCACCTGCCTCTGCCTTCTGAGTGTTGGGATTAAAGGTGTGCACCACCACCACCCAGCTATCCTTTTCATTTTTGATGCCCTTTCTTTCTGTTGCATGATTTCTTTCGCTAAGATTTCTGGTTTCTAGTACTATAGCAAATAAGAATGGAAAAAGTTCCTAAGTCCTTAGATTATATTCCACTTAAAGGGGCCTTCTTAGTGACTGGCACCGTGGCCCATTGTCCAATGCTGCAAATAAAACCTGTCTTGTATGGAGAAATCAGTTACTAAGTGCTATACTTGCTTTTTCTACTAAGTTCTCTTTCTCTCAGGACATTTTTCTCAGTGTTTCTTTCTCTGACTTCCCCTTCCTGCAGTCCCCACCTGTACCTCCCAGAAATTTGCCTGGCAGGCTTATGTTTCCTTCAGGGCATAGCACAAAGCCAGGAAAAGCATAGGAAGGACCTACTAGGCACTGACACAAGCAACTGCCCCAGGGTGCTGTCATTGGGCACTTGTATCTTTTCCCCAACCATAAAATCTTGTCAATTATCCAACTGAATGGAGTTGTCACTTAGTGTACTTAGGGGATGGGTCTCAGGAACACTGCATACCAAATTCCAGAGTGTTCAAATCTCTTCCAGGAAACGGTGTAGTATTTTCCTATAACCTATGAAAAGCCCCACATTATTTCAATAGTCCTGGCATCACTTACAACTCAGGCAACTCGTGGTATTCTTTTGATTAAGGAATAAGAAAATCTACATATTCAGTACAGATCAACTTTTTTTTTTCAAGTATTTTAAATGTGTGGTTGGTTGGGTTTGCAGATGTGTCCTGTGAGGATAGAAAAAGCTCTCCCTGTGAATGAAATTGCCATTCAGTGGGTTAAAATGTTTGAAGAGTAGCAATTCCACAAGGCTCAACCTAATGGATGCATACATCTGTGGTACTTTGAACACATTGCCTTTGTTTTTCTCTCATTACACAGTAAATAACACACAGTAGGTCTTTTGACATTTAGCATTTTTAAAACATGCCTTTCAGAAGTGTGAAATGTCTGTGTTTTCTCTGTTGAAATGCCCAGAGGACTAATTATCTCATAGCAGGAATTGAGTAAATGTTTATCAAATTAATAACTAGTGGGTAAATGTTTTAAGTCAACTTTCTCTTTACCATCAGTATGAACAATTAAGAGGTCTATTTTTATTCCTGCCAAATTTGAAGGATAATGCTTTTACTGAATAATATTTTAATTGATCCTTTCAAAATTTGATATAGTGTATTTGAAGCATTTTTACCTTCTCTCCTCACCTTCTCCCAGACCACTCCTCCCTTTTCCTCACCTATCTCTATCTATCTATGCATCTGGGTACCCATCTACCAGTGTGTGTGTGTGTGTGTGTGTGTGTGTGTGTGTATCAATCAATCATCTATTTATATCATCTATCTATCTATCTATCTATCTATCTATCTATCTATCTATCTATCTATCTATCATCTACTTATCCATGTAAATCCATCAAGTCAAATTTGTGTTGTCCAAATACTTCTGGATGTGGCACCTGGACCCTCTTCTATCTCGCAGAGGTCATACTCTTAAAGGAAACTGACTCTCCCTCTATCAGCAACTATCAAGCTAATGGTTTCTATTGAACTCTATAAACTTCAACTTGGATTTTTCCTCCCATCCCCTCCTATTCCTTTCCCTTCCCTCTTTTCCCTTCACTCCCCTCCTCTTCCCTTCTCCCCTTTCTCCTCCCCTCCTCCTTCTCCCCTCCCTCCCCTCCTCTTCCCCTCCTCTGACCTCTTTTCCCCCCTCCTGTTCGTCAGAGCTCCCAGTATTATTTCCCATTTCCCACTTTAAGAATTGCCAAGAGCACACATTCAGGGCTTTTCTGTTGCCTGAAGAACATAGACCGTCCTGTTTGCTGCTCAGGGACTGGCTAGTGTGTAGTCAAGGAAACACTGAAAGACAAGACCAGGATGTGGCTTCCTTTTCTTTACACTTGTCCAGTGTCCTGCCCTGTGTCTCAGGTCTGCTGTGTGGTTGGTGCTTATTCATTTCTGGTGGTTAACGCACATGGAGCGATGATTATCAAGGGGACACGGGAACCCTCTGCCCTTCCCTGAGGTTGTTTCTAACATCAAAGGATGAAGAGGGAAGAATGAAATCATCCCCAGTCAAGCTCCTTGCCTCCCCCTTGTTCATTTGTGAACTGTCAGACCCTTGTTAGCCCTGCTTTGCTCCTCCATATGGTCCGTGGCTGGCAGGGATTTCACAAGAGGCAACAGATGGACAAGCATTTTTGTATTATTTTCCTGACTATATTTAATTTTATAGTGATAAAATCGAGTTTCATATTTTTATCCACTTAAATTCCTTTCCCTTCCATGCAGTGCTTCCAGAAAAGGTATGAAGGAAGTTGTTCATGCTGCCCTGTTTCCAAAAGTTCAGGACTCAGCACGGTTATGTTTTCCAGGTGGCGAGATTGGCCTTGAACCTTGTTCTGACACTGTTTTCTTGGTGGTTTCGGATGGTGAAGCTGACCCTTTGATGAATGGCTGTTGCTACGATGGACCTGATTCATCTGTTCCTCTTCATAAGTCCTTTCCCACATATCAGCTCAACATCACAGTGCATCCAGTCGACAACCAGCCACCTTCAATTATAATAGGTGACTGTGTTCTTCTTTTGAGTAGAATTGTCTTAGTGTCATACCAAAAGAGTCAGTGAAATAGTTCTCTTTGCTTAGATTAGAAAGCTACCAAATGCAGTCGTCACCCAGTAATCATCTCAACAGAAATACGTAGTAAACCCAAGATCTGTAATAAAATATCACAGCGCCGAAGAACGGACGTGCTTGAAAATTTATGTATTTCCATATACACAGAGATCACAACAGCACACGCGTCTTTGTGTGTGCATTCTACAACAAGGACGTTGAGATCCTCAAATACGCTGGTTTATTTCACATGGGAAAATATCATTTGCCTGCTGGAGGGAGAATAATTCATTTTATCCATAATAATTTCTATTCAGACAGAATGTGCTTACCACAGAGACCATTTATATACATTTAACCTTACGTGCTTCTCAGAAAGTCATCTCTTCATGGGCATTATGTATATGTTCTGTCTCACGGAAAAAAAATAAGCATATGTATGAATGTTCTTGTTGTAATTTGCAAAGTATCTCCCAAGCAATGTTCTGGAAAGGAAGCATCATCCCAGCAGAGTAATTAAGCACCAAGGCATGAAAAGATGTTCGTTATGAGCAATTCATAATCGCGCTCAGGCAATTAACGCTCTGACAAACAGAGGTAACAACTGATCTTGAGGAGTACATAAACTACATTTAGTGGCTTATCATTAAAACAGTTTGGCAATTCTTATTTTCATTTGTCACTTCTATAGAGACACAAGGGAAATCAGAGTTTCTTGAGAATGACTGGAGGGGCTGTAGCAGAGCATTTAGCCTTGCTGCCGTCTTTCCACTATTATCTGGCTGGCTTGGATACGAAAGAGTATACAATGCCGTAAGTCCCAATTAAATCGCACTCGTGTCCCCGGAATATTCTCACCACAAGGAGAATTTGTGCCCAAGAAAATGAGCCTCTCCCACGGAAGCATGTTTGCCTGTAGGATTTTTGCATATTTGCTCTGGCTGGGGTTGCAATCACTCCCTCTGCTTCTTACTATTCTGATGGAGGGGTTCATGCTAAGATGCAAGTGTATGGTTTTAAATTTTGTTACATTTTGACTTACTGGTTTTGTGAGCCAATGTGCTCATGTAGATCTGAGAGCAGAAGCTGGTTCTCCCTACCCCTACATTGGTTCTCAGGATTGAACTCAGCTCACTGGGCCAGACAGTTGGCACCTCCACCCACTGAACTATCACCCTGGCCTCTGACTGGTTTTTTTTTTTTTTTTTTTTTTTTTTTGTATGCAGGTAGGATGCTCACAGTGGATGAAGGCTTCTCAGCAGCCCTTACTACTCATCACTTGACTGTTGTTGACCGGGACACTGCCCCGGATGACTTAAAATTCATTTTGGCTTCTCAGCCCCAGTTTGGCTACTTAGAAAACACACTGCCTTCTGCAGGCTTTGAGAAAAGTAATATGGGCATAAGCATAGGTAAGTCATGGTTTCCTGACCCACAATGTCTTGCCAGCGTTCACGGATGTGAGTGGCTAGGCTTAGGACATGCGTAAGGATTTTAAAATATTCAAGAGATTGTTATAATTATTCTAGCTGATACACTGAATCTTAATTGTTTCTCAGTTGGACTTTTATCTGGACTTTTCCCATGTATGAACATTTATAAGTGAAATAAGTGGAAACTTCATGTATGAAAAATGTATGAATATATGCTAAAGTGCCCACCTATTCCAAGGCCTTCCTAGCCACTCAGCCCTGGGATATAATTAATATGATGGGGACCACAGAGACTCATACTTGTCTTTCAGCACATTTAATAGATATTATTGAAAAATATTAAGAAATATTGCTGTACGTGCTACTGAAAGAGAAACCGGAAATGTTTGAGTAGATTACATTAATTTTGAAAGCAAAATGTTTCTCAGCGACCAGAAGAGTCTTTTATAAAACGAAACAGAGATAAAAAGCAAGACGTAAATCTTCCAAAAAGAACTCTTTATATGTACGATACTTTTTCAATCGTAAGACATTTCCATTTTAAAATACAAGTGAGATTAGGTTTAAGATTAACCAAATTAAAGGTTATTCATCTTGTTTCATGATTTAATTCATAACATAGGACATTTTTCATCTTCTGATTTAAGGCTAGCTGATTATCAAATCCACTAATTAATTCTATTCAATGCAGTGGGCTTCTCGATGTATGTTATGGGGACAAGTCATTGGTTTCCAGTCATTCTGCCTAATGTTAAAGAGATGGTATCCTTCTTAACCCAGTATGACAAAAGCCACCTGTCAGAAGGACAGTTTAGCCAAGGGTTCTCCCTGATTTTCAGGCCAAGGGTCTGGAGACTGATCATGAAGTCCCTGCCTCCCGATTAGTGGTTATCACAAGTCCGTTATTTGGGCAGATTTTCGTCTTTTCTTAAGATCTGTGATCCCCGCCTTTATGTGGATGGCTGGTAGGCATCACACCTGTCCCGGCTATGATCATGTATCTACTTCGCAGAGAAGCAGCTGTAAAACACTGCAGGTCCCTGGGAAGTGCTCTTTATCATTTCCCTGTTCTGTCTTGGTGTGTGCTAGCCTCATTCCAGTGGACAGACATGAAGGCTTCACACATTAACTATGTGCAGTCCAGGCACCTGAGAGTAGAACCAACTGCTGACCAGTTCACAGTATATGCCACAGACGGGAAGCACCGCTCCTTGGAGACAACATTCCACATTATCATCAACCCTACAAACGATGAAGCTCCTGACCTTGTGGTACAGAACATCACTGTAAGAAACACTAGAATAGTCCTCTTTACCTCAACATTTTCTGGCCTTTAATCCCTTTATGTTGGTCCAGGGATCCCCCAATATGTTAGTTTGGTGAGGAGTGAGGAAGTCAGAATCTTATGTCACATAATTAATCACTTGTGGACTATTAGCCTAATAGTAATGGTCATGGCAAAGATAATGTGAGTGTGTGTGCATGCATGTGTGTGTGTGAGTGAGTGAGATTGTATGTCTGTGACTGTCTATGTGTCTGTGTAATAAAGTACCTACTGGGTTATAGGTTCCAAGTATTCATAGTTGGAATGCATTCATAGATGTCCTCACAATAGGCTTTTAGGTTCTTTATTGTTGCTTTTTTATTTCATTACTGAAGAAAGGGAGCATAAACAAGCTAAGTAACCCAAGAGATTCATGAACATGTCAGAATTATGTCTATATACTATAATTTTTTCTGTATGTTTTAACTTACAAATAAGAGAATGATACACTACGACTTTATGCTTTATTCTCTCAAGTATAAGACCACACCCACACCCACCCACCCACACACACACACCCACAATCACTGTGTAGTTCCTTTTAAATATTATGCACACACACACATATATATATATATATATATGTGGTTAGTTCATACATTATATTCATGCATTAACATGTCAAATGAACACAGGCTTTGGCCTCAAAGGAACTTGGGGATTGCTTTAAATATATATATTTTTTAAATTTGGGCAGGTTATTTCTCTTCAAGTTTCTGTTTCCCCATCTTTGAAAATGTACGTGGAATTTTCTTTTGAGAGTCCGCCATGATGATCTAGTTGGCCAAGCACAGTGTGACCGTAATGAACGAACGTTTGCAGTACAGTTAGCGCGCCATCGTTTTCCTAATATTGACCAAAGTCATTATTTCTCCTCATTTTTTTTTGCTAAAAATAATCACATTCTGAATGTGAATGTCTTTATTTGATTTTAATTTTCTGCTGAATCTTAATGGCACACAAGTGTCACCTCAGCATGAGATTTAACAGCCAACTCCTGCCTCTCCTCTTCTTTTGGCTCGTGGCTTACTCTGGAGAGCCCTTCAGTGATTATGTGAGGAAAAAAAATCTATAAATGATCTTTTCCACACCTACTTTCACTGTCTTTATCTGCCTGAGGCAAGGGCTTTTGGAATAATTCGTCCTCTGGGAAGTTGTCCCTCATCCCTCTGTGGGAGTGATCATGTCTTTCACCCAAGCCTTCTCATCTATGCAAATCATGCACAGGCCCTTGGAGCATTGGCAGAGACAACTTTTAAGCATCAGGCATTCTTTTTCTTTCTTTTTCTCATATAACTGCATTTATCTTCCCTCTTAGGAAATTTCCTTATTGTATAGATCGCTGGGCTTCCATCAGAATATGTCAGTGCATTATAATCATGTGCAAACCTGCACCTTAGTAGTTATCTGCTTTTTGAGTATGTTCACTTAAACTTTTTTATTCTGGAAAAAAAATTTTTTTAACAGCCTGGAGAAATGGCTGAGAGAGCACTGGTTGCTCTTCCAGAGAACCTAAGGTTAAATTCCCAGCACCCACATGGCAGCTTACAACTGTCTGTCTGTAACTTCAGTTCCAGGGGATCTGACACCTTCACCCAGACATACATGCAGGCAAAACACCAATGCACATAAAAATAAAAATTTTTATTTTCATAATGTCAAGAAACAATTTCATTTCCAAAAAAGAATCCTGTAGATTTTTTATTTGTTTGTTTGTTTGTTTTGTTTTTAGAAAATTCCTTGGCGATCTTGTGGATGAATTTAGTATTTTTTGTAAATGAGATCCATTACCACACAGTCTAGGGGGAAGCTTCCTAGTTAAGCTTAGTAAAGATGGAGAATTACATGTTTTTGAGTTGCTTTATTAGAGTTCTTAGGGAGAGTGAGACACTGACAGAAGTTTTTAAATAGCTACATCATTATGAACTAATCTGTGATGTGATTTCGGTCTTTAATACAAAAAGGTCAACTAGGAGCAGCACTGGTTTTGACCCAATATCAGTGTGGCTGCAGGAAGGTCCCTTCGGAGCCCCTGGAAGACACTGGAGAGAAAGCATAGGTTCTCATGATGTGACCGCTCCGCTGTGAAGACAGCCTGCTGGCCTCCACTCTTTTATGCATCCTGTTCCTGGATGTCTAGCGGCTCTTGGTATTCCTTCCCCAACTACACTGTTGATAGGCAGGCCTCCTTCCCAGTCCTTCCTCCTGACTTTGATTCCTGAGAACATTTATATTACCTTCAGAAGGTAGCACAGCAGCCGTGCAGATCCCCAGGGAGCATGCATAGGATTTATATTCTTTGAGTATTTAGATCTTGCTGTATTTCAGAACAGAAAACAAATATTTTCTTGTTCTAGCCTCTCTCTGAGGAAGAACAGGGACGTGGGCAAGTCAACTGAGTACCAAATGGCCAGTGGCTTTCTTGATCCAATAAGCACTCCAGTGTGTGTGGACAAGTGTGTGTGTGTGTGTGTGTGTGTGTGTGTGTGTGTGTGTGTGTGTGTATGTGTGTGTATGTGTGTGTGTATGTGTGTGTGTGTGTATGTATGTGTGTGTGTGTGTGTATACGTGTGTGCGCGCGAGTGTGTGTGCTTATGCCTGTGCCTGGGTGTCTGTGTGTGAACTCAGGTTGTCTAGGCTTGTGTGGCAAGCACCTTTACCGACTGCACCTTCTCACCAGCCCCATGTAGATGTTTTAATCATTCCTCCTATGCTGTGCATGGAACTAAGAAGAACTTTGAAATCTTTAGAAAAGACGTGAGGGAAATGATAGATTTCTTTTTTACATTCCTATTAACTAGAAATTTCTTTTTCTAGAACTCAGTATCTGAAAATGCCATGGAAAATTTGAAATGGGATATCTTCATATAACTGGGTGGGTTTTAAAGTAGCTTTCTCAAAAGAAGTAGCTAGAGGAAAGGTTCTATTTTCTACTGCTCACTCTGCCGGCTTGCTCCGCTCAGGTGGATGAGGGTCACATGATAGAACTGGATTCTTCCATCATCAGTGCTACTGACAGGGATGTTCCCAAGGACCCCTTGCTCTTCAGCATCGCTCTCAAGCCCCAGCATGGCCTCCTCATCAATGCGGCCATCAGCAAGGACTCCCATCAGATCAAGCAGCTGCAACACGAAATCCACAGCTTCTCCACGGACCTTCTCAAGAATGGTAGATCGAGAGCTGTGTCTGCTTACCTGATGCAGTAACTTAGCTCACCCCCGTGTGGACTCTAAACAAGTCGCAATAGTAGAAACAGAAATTAAATTGGTGGTTACCAGAGAGGTTAGGGGGAGTGGAGAGAAATGAGAAGCTGTTGTTCAAAGAGTAGGGAATTTCAGTCCTTCAAGAAAATTTAAAACCACAAATATTGGACTCAGGAGATAATAACAATAAAAAAAAGACATGAGGTTGTAAAGGAGAGGGAAGGACAATATTTGAGGCATATGTTTGTACATGGTGATGATTATAGTAAATAGTGTGTAGGGTAGCTGAACATTAAAGAGTACACACATTCACATAGAAGGGAAAGCAAAGTGTGATTCAAGCACGTCACATATATCAAAATGCCATGTTGTGTTTCATGCTTACAATTTTTTGTTAATTAATACATAAATTTAAGAACTGTTTTACTCCACTAAAGATACAAACAAACCATAGAAGTGTGGGGCGAGGAAGCATATATACTTATCTCTTCAGTCTGAATTACGGGCTTGTGACTAACAAGGGGCAGATAGCCCTAGCCAGACACTGTAGGCAGTTGAAGATGTAATGACGTGTTCTCTTTGACTCTTAGAATACCATTAACAATTATATTTGTGATTTTCGGTATTTTAACATAGAATTTTAATCATAATTTAAATTTTCCTTTTCAAACGATTCAGATGATGGCTTGTCTGCCAAAATTTTTACAGTTGAAACGAATATAGATTCACATATAATAACCATTCATTAGTCTCTGTGGAGATAATGCGTTCTTTAGGGAAAAGACACACTGGAGCAGGCTGAATTGTTTTTTAATTACTTTTTTAAAAGGCCTTGTCCCAGTTTCGATGTATAAAAATACTTTTAAAAGACACGAGCAAGTATGCAGTTCTAGAATCAGTACCTAGCCTCACACTCCTCTCTTCTCTGTGTTTCCTTTCCCCGACCTGGAAGGTCTTCCCTCACCCTGACCAGGATGGCACCATCCGCGTGCAGCTCTGCTCTCCTCCCACAGGAAACCTGCTACTCCCCAGACCTCTCTCCTCCGTGCCTACTTTGCACTCGTACTTTTTGGCCTCTTTCCTACTGTCTTCTAAGTATTTATTTCTCTAATTAGAGCGTAGTCTCTTTGTCCCAAAGGTTATTTTGTAATAATTGCAGATGACGTCTCATGTTTGAATATGAAAAGCCAATTCATCATCTCAGTTGTGAACTGTAAAGAAATGGATTCTGAAACTTCCAGGTTGCTCTGACCAAATCTGTCCTTATGTGCAGCAAATGCCATTGTTACAAACACCGGGGAAGGGAATAATAGCTTAAAATGTACTCCCATTCATTCACTTTTGTTTGCTGAGCTGCGTTAAATGATGCATACCTGTAATACCAGCACCTAAGGAGTCTGAGATAGGAGGACCAAGAGCTCAAGGCTTTCAAGGACAGCCTTAGCTTCAGGGAATCTGTTTCTAAAGGGAAAAGAATACAGTTTAAAATATTTTTTTTACATTTGTTTATTTATTTATTTATTTACCTATCTATCTTGTGCTTTGGGGGGAAGTTGTGGAGTGCCATTTGAAGGTCCAAAAGAGGATTTTTAAAAATTAATTATTTATTTTATATATGTGAGTTCACTGTAGCTGTCTTCATACACACCAGAAGAGAACATCAAATCCCATTACAGGTGGTTGTGAGCCACCATGTGATTTGCTGGGAATTGAACTCATGACCACTGGAAGAGCAGTCAGTGCTCTTAACTGCTGAGCCATCTCTCCAGCCCAAGAGGTTTTTTTTTTTTAGTTATATTATTGGTTATTCTTATCAGATTAAATAAGTATCATGCACTCATCATGTAAGTTTGGATAGCATGGTTAATTTGAACAAAAAATAAAATTTCTTAAATAAATGTATATTTTGATGACATTTTCAAAAGTTAGGTTTTATTTGTATTTTGGTTTTTGGTTCATTTATGAACATATTAAAAGTAACCCATACAATGTAAATATATTCTCACAAATATTCCACCCTTAAACATACAGAATTTATCAAATGCCTGACATATTAGATAACTCATAGTATAATCACTTCATGTACATTCTCAATAGTACCTTGAGTAGTTTTGGTAACTATGGTATTTTATTATATGGATATACTATGCTATAGATTTTCATAACTGATTTATTTTAAATAATTTTTTTTAATTTCTTGGCATTAATAGTCACATGTCAGTAAACATTTTTCATAAGTCCATTGGTGTTTCTAAAGATTTGTAGTTAGTTTTGCAAACAGTAAATTAATATTTTCAACTGAATATCTAAAGGACCATTAGGAAGTTTTTTAAAAAATGACTAAAGGTAGTTTGCATAGTGATGTTTGGAACTACTTATTATTCATTTTGATGACTGGCCCAAGATAGATTTTACTTTAATTTCCTACAAGAATTCATTTCTCATATTCATTTAAACACTGTGATAACTCTGTTCTTTTATGGTTTATGCGGTTTCCTTATTTAAATAAGAAAATTTAATGGGCTTCTGAATGACTCCACAAAACAGAGCTCATATCCCTATAATACTTTTATTAGTGAGCATTCTGAACACCAAAACCAGGTATTAAAATGGTGTATCTGGGGCATGGGGACAGTTAACAAGAAGGAAGACCCTCTCCTCTTATCTCTTCCAGGAATGAAGCTGGCCTATGCCCACGACGACTCAGAGAGCTCTGCTGATAACTTCGTGATCCAGTTGTCAGACGGGAAACATAAAATCCTTAAAACCATCTCAGTAAAAATCACCCCAGTGAATGATGAGACACCAACGCTAAGCAAGTGAGCTGCTTGAGAGAGTTCATTTCTGATGTCCACAAAGTTTTGTGACACTAGGTCCACAGGAAGACGCCAGGCTCCCACAGAGCCCATTTTCTACAACTGCCCTGCCTCTCAGGCATCAGGAGCAGCCAGAGAAGATGCTAGGAAGCATATCTAAAACAGTCAGTTCTTAAAAGACACATAATCATACATATACCATAACACACACACATACACACACACATGTGCATGCGCGTGAGTGTGCAAGGTGCAATCTATAACTTGAGTTACGATGTTAACTGCCAACAATCATCAAACTTTTAAACATTTTGTTTTGTTTTGTTTTGTTTTTCGAGACGGAGTTTCTCTGTATAGCCCTAGCTGTCCTGGAACTCACTATGTAGACCAGGCTGGCCTCGAACTCAGAAATCTGCCTGCCTCTGCCTCCCAAGTGCTGGAATTAAAGGCATGCGCCACCACATCTGGCTAATCATCAAACTTTTAACTAAAAGCGATCAAGGGAGACGCTCAGTCCCACTTTGTTATCCTGGTACCTCACTGTCTGCCCATCTGGACTATGTCCCTGACGGATCACCACCCCACTACTGCATATCACAATGCAACTCAGAATTCTAGTAACATGAACTGCAAAGCTTACATACCATTGCATTTCTCTAATGCTAGCAATTTCTTCTGCAGTTGTAAAGTGTCACACTTCAGACTGCAAAGAACTTCACGAGGTCTAGCAGGTCTTTAGAACTAGCTGCAGACATGTGTCTGGCTCTTGGGGCTCCACTGAGACCCCCCCCTTATTTAATGGTGTAGCCATTAAGCCTTAAATAGACTATTTGAGTCTCTCTGGGATGGGAACACCTTCCTGGAGATCTCTAAACCTCCCAAAGACTCCTGGACTAAGTAGGGAAGAGAGACCAGGCAAATCCCCACCTTCTGCTGTCAGATCAACATCATCCTTTATTGGCTGCAAATGCTCTGAAGCAAGAAAGTGTTGTGGGAAATGCTGATAATCGTATTTTGGAAGACTGATTCTCAGGTATCAGTTCAACCAAGAAGATATATGAAATGTCTGTATCCTTATTTCAATGATGAGGTGTCAGATTGGTTTGACATTGATCTATGGATGTGAAAGATGCTGTCATTCTGGAACCCAAGAGGAAGCAAGGATGAATTCAAGGCTAGCCTGTGGTGACGCAGTGAGTTTGAGGCCAGCCTTGACTCTATTGGAAGATCTGTGACAGTAGGATGGGAGGATGTTAAACTGCTACAAACCTCTTGGTAGTCAACACTTGAAGAAGGGAGAAAGATAAAAGCCAGTGTTTATTAAGTACTTACTAAGTGTCAGACATGTTACTAAACCATTCATACACATGATTTTATGAATCCATCTGCCACTCACTGGCCAAGAACAGAGAAGGAAAGGAGTCTGTCTTCTGAAGAGCCACAGCCTTGCTGCTGGCCTCCCAGCGACAGCGACAGCTGCAGAATCCCAAATCTCTTTCAACTCTGCTTCTGAATCCATCCTCTGTAGAAGAAAGGGTTCTAATTAGCAGAACTGTTGAACATACCTGTGGGCCACGGGGTGACCTTTCAGTTCATGTGCATGGAGTGCAATGGTCGGATCTGGTTGACTGGTCTGCGGTAGTTCAGACATTTGCCTTTTTTTCTTTCTCTTCCTCCTTCCCTTTCTCCCTAGGAAGGAAGCAGCAGTTGCCCTTTTTCTTTTATCCTTTTGGTTTTTAGTAGAACTCCTTTCCCTTTCTCCCAGAACACCCTCCATTCTTTGTCTCCTTCTACATCTCCATCTTCTCCCTTCTTTCCTTTTATTAGTAAGACCTAGGGCATAGCTAGTGGTTCAGAAATCTTGAGTGAGACAGAGTGACAGAGATAGCTGCTTATCAGAGGTGTGGCCTTAAACTCGCTCTCTCCGTCTTTCTCTTTGCCTCTCAGTGGAATGGGATGATGCTAGCACTCTTTTCATATGATTGTTACAAGAAAGACATGTAAAAATGCTCCAGAGATTGTACACAGAGAGTGATCACAAATACTCTTCATTGTCATTATTACAAGCAGTTCTCTCTGTTCTAGAAACACAAAGACAGTCTGACCCTCTGTTCATTTCTGCCGAGAGTAGCTTGGTCTCTGCCAGCACTCGACCCCATTTCTTTGATGGTTCCTTTAGATGCTGCAGTAGGTGCTTTTGTCCCAGAGTTCCGGCACCTTACCCGCCTGTCCTGTGCATAGGATCAGTGTTCTGCTTCAGGTGTTCACAATTTGTGGCTCCACTTCCCTCCTTAGGAACCTGCTTCAACTCATGTGGACAGTTGGTAATGGTAGGAGCAGACAGTCGTTTGTCATGGGAGATGACAGTCAGTAACTGTGGGAGCAGAGAATTGGTAACTGTGAGAACAGTCAGTAACCATGGGATCAGGCAGTAATGCTGGGAACAGTCAGGAACCATGGGAGCAGACAGTCGGTAACAATGGGAGCAGACAGTTGGTAACCATGGGAGCAGACAGTCGGTAACAATGGGAGATAGTAGATAAGACAAATCTCCCACCTTCCTGCCCTCCAGACACGTTTAATCCAGGTCACACTCTATATGGTTCTTCCAAAGGTCCTAGCTAGGATAGAAGGTTGAGGCAAGATGTCTTGAATCTAAAGGTTAGAGATGTCATAAGGAACTTAATTAGGTCCCTTTTCTTAAAATAACAAAAGTTAAAAGATTCTAGTAGGATTAAGCCTCAAGTGCCATTAGTAGTAAAAACAGTCACTGCTACGCCTTTCCCTTCTCACTGGCTCCCATCTTTCTATTTCTGGGATCCTTTTCTATATAAATTACTTGTAACACAGTCTTTTTTCCCAACGTCCCCTTTAAGGCAACCCAGATTGTGGTACTTGCCATCCCTGTCATGTAATTCTGACACTTCTCCTACCAACCTTACCTAATAGTGATTTGAGGCTGTCTTTCATCTTATAGAAGATAGCAATAATCTACAAAAGCCTCAATCACCCGACTCATTAGCCCTCTAGAATGCTGTGATTCATCTTCCCCACTCTTATCAGGGAACTTGCCAGTCCTGGGCTAACAAGAATCCCTCTTTGAATGAGAGAGGTTAGAATGACATGTCAGGCATGGGCTTCTCTGGAGAAGACCTGATGGTTGCTGTCGTCAGTTGTGAGACTTGGTGTCTGGTCCCAAGGCCATGGACTTCAAGATTCCCCAAGTTTCTCAAAAACAAAACTTGTGAGGCAGATGGAGTCATCATAGGTGAGCTCACTGTGACCACAGTGGAGAGCTGGAAGGCTGGTAGGAAGAGACCCCTTTCTCACTTGGGTGGAGCTGGGGAAAGGTTGCAGTGGTCACATGGAAGCAGCACATGGCTGCCCTGTCTGTTCATGCTTTCAGTTAGCCATCCAGATGCCAGGGGCCAGCCTGGAGGGTCCACTTCTTCAGGAAGATGAGCTGCTATAAAGACCACATGCACCAGGGGCCTTTTGAGGAGGAGGGAGGAGATTAGAGGACCAGAGATAGCACAAGAGTATCAACCTCAGGAGGGCCTTCAGGAAGAGCTTTGGAACATTATATAAATTGCTTTCAGTAGGGTTCTGTATATATGGTTAGATCTATAATACATGACCTTCTTTCTTCATGGAGACGTTGTAAAGGTTAGAAGAGAGAACAGAAACAAAATTGTTGTATAAACTACATTTAACATTAAGGCATAATGTTCTACTCATGTAAATAATGAGAAGCATCTCTCACTTAGGTCACACACTCCTTTTCCAGAGTTTGGTATACGACTGTTTCCAGTGCTTTGGCTGTTGCTTATCACTTCTATCTTGAGGGTGGGATCTGTGATAGCCCATGACAACCAGTATGAGTGTCCCCTGATGGCCTATGTCTTCCATTTTCATATGACACCATCCTTTCCTTACTCTAGGAAGGCTGAAATCTCAATGGCTGTGGGCGATACTCGTGTCCTGTCTAGTGCTGTTCTTTCAGCCACAGATAAAGACTCACCCAGAGAGAAGATTCACTATGTATTTGAAAGACTTCCCCAAAATGGACAACTTCAACTTAAGGTAAGTGGCCCTTTAATACAATTATTTAATTAATTATTATCTTTTTCATGTACGTGTGCCTGTGTGAGATTATATGTGCCACATGTGTACAGATGCCCATGAAGTTTAGATCCCGTGGAGCTGGAATTATAGGTGCTTATGAGCTGCCTGATATGACGGCTGGGAACCAAACCCCGGTCCTCTGCAAGACCAGTTTGTGTTCTCAATCACTGAGCAATCTATCTAGCCCTAGACTTGCTGGGGACTAGGGGTGGATGACCCACACAAAAGCCCTTTAACCTTCATTTCCCGAAGCAGGTGTAAATGTTATCAACACACACATTTGTACCATTGACTTTATTCTAGAATATGCATAGTTTTCACTCAACTGTAGAATATTTACTTTTCCTGTTTAGAAAACTTTTAAATCTGTTGCCACTTCTTATTTTCCTCTCTCCCCCATGCCTCCCCTCCCTCTTTTTCTTCTATTCTCTCACTCCTTAATGTCTGTGTCTTCCTCTCCCATTCCCGCACCCCTCCCTTTGCCTCTCTCATTGTCTCTGCCATACTCTAAGCCATCTCGGGAGCATGGAAGCATTTAAAATCTGAACCTATTAGTGTCTTTTTTATGAAGCCTCCTTCCAGCCTCATGCGAATCTGCGGGAGGACAAAATCTTGAATCCAAAGCTACACTAGGGACACTCCGTGTGGCAATCCTACTCCACTCAGCAATGGCTGTCCTATTTTACTAACTGCTGTATTAGAATCTGGCAAAACACCGGTGTGACAGTAAATCTACACACCTGGATTTGTACGTGTTCCCAAACTTAACCCTTTAATAGAAAGCAAAAATCATGGAAATGTGAGGGTACATGAAGGGTTAAGTCACTCGAGCTCTGGTGCTAACTGTTCCAGGAGCTTGCTCAAGTTCTCGTGATTCCTCTTAGTCCTGTGAGAGTGAACGTCTAGTCTATTCAGATTGCAGGCATGATGCTTAGTAGCTAGTCCAACACGAATCATAGATCAGCCACTTGAGGAGGTCGGCTGACCCACGGGTCCAAAACCTTTATCTGAATGGTGGCTAGAGACTAGCAACAATGTCTAGCCAGCCGAGATGTGATTACCTGAATGCGTGAGTCTTAATCTAACACAGGCTAGGCTTAGAGTCGAAAAGCAAAGGGGATTCATCCTGTGGGGAACAGCTTGGTTGTCACAGAGTGTGGGTACCACAGAGAGTCAGAGAGAAGAGCAATTGCTGATTTAAATTGAGGTACAGCTGTGTCCTGATTTCATTTCAAAGCGTAATGAAGCAGAAACACAGTGAGAGTGTACACGTTTGGGTGGCTTGGGGCCTGACTTGCTTTGGATATGAGAGGCTCCAGATGGGTCCAGGGTCCCAGCAGGCTGCGCACCATCTTCTCACACCTCCCTAGGGCTCACTGAAGCTGGCTAACTGAGGCTAGGGACTGGGCCTCTGGGCCCCCTAGCCTCTTACAGCTTCTTATTTTCTTGTTAGCTCCCCTTCATTTTTGTTTGTTTATTTTGTTTTTGTTTTGTTTTTGTTTTTTTCATTTTGAGTTTCTCTTTTTTTCTTCTTTCTGGCATCAGATGATTCTGTCAGGTCAAACGCATATTTGGGAACGCAAATGAAGAATTAGAAACAAGAGGGCAAATGATGCCTTCCCCTATATTTTATTTCTAGGAGAATATTATCCAGAGGAAAAGTTAAATAGGACCCCATGCTGCCTAGTTTTAAAAGAGTCTGAAAATCTCTATTCGCAAATAGACCTCATTTTCTTAAAAAGCAGCTTAGCTACTGTACTCTAAGTAGCTTTACCCAATGGACCTGTAGTATAACATAGGTCTGCAAATGTCAGGTGGGCAAAATAATAAAGAAGAAGAAATCCCACCAGGTAGAGGAACTCAGGAGAAGGGAGGCTTGTGTATGAGCAGGGCTAAGACTCTCTGGGAACTGAGGCAGATGACCAAGAGAAGAGAAAACAGAAATGACTTACGGGTGTCTTAGTCTGTTGACCAGACAGGCAAACTGGTGAGTCCTGTGCATGGTGAGTCACTGGAAATGACATTTTCCTTCAGTTGTGTGGAATGACTTCTGTGAGCTCTTCTTAAGAAAAGCTATGCTTGGGACTGAAGAGAATTAAAGTGGGTTATTAATACAATATAGGTTTAGTATTCTATCCCCTAATACTCCCCCAGTTGTTAGCCACTCTGCCAGCATAAAAGCCTCTTCTGACAAAAATGCCGCAGTTCTGCCCCAAACACATGCTTACTTATGGTTGACTTGGGCTTTGAAGACCCTGATGGAAAATGGATGGTTTATACTTTCTTCTTACTGTGTGTATGCATGTGTGCCTGTGCGTACGTGTGTATGTGTGTGTGTGTGTGTGTGTGTGTGTGTGTGTGTGTGTGTGTGTGTGTGTGTGTGCATGTATGTGTAGGGGTGTTGATGGGAATCTGAAAGCTTTCTTTAGTTTTTAGTAAGGATAGATAGTGGCTGGGGGTAGGGGGGAGATGCCAGTGTATTCTGGCTTTGTTTTACCCAGTGAGCTTGGATACACAAGCCATGTTGAAGAAAAGGTGTTTTATTAGATACACAAAATTAAAAAATAAAGTAAAATTTGAAAAGGGAATTTTGAAAGAAACACATTTCGTTTTTAAGCAGCCCATTTCAGCAATTGATTACCCACCTGCTCTCGTTAATTGGGTTATTTAATCAGCCAGGATTAGTGAGGATGAATACCCCCGGAAATACCAGGGATGTTGAACGACTTTGTCAAAATTCCTCTGGTTGAAGCTGTTTCTCACCCAAGGTCTTTAATTATTTTAATATATTTTGTTGAAAGGAAAAAAATATGAGGTCCCGTGGCAAAAATTAGTGTAGAATTTCCCCCAAGTGTTCCTATCAGAGGTTTTCAGGATGTGGGAAGCATATCCGTTAGCTGAGCTGGGGACGCCAGGGTGCCTGCCTAACTGTGACACCTTTCAGATAGGGAGGGACTGGGTCCCTCTCTCCGCTGGCATGCAGTGTACCCAGGAGGATGTGGACCTGAACTTGCTAAGATACACACATGCTGGTAAAACGGACTCCCAGGAAGGAGACAGCTTCACCTTCTACCTCTGGGACGAGGACAACAGGTCACCTGCATTTAACTGTCACATCATCATTGAAGACATGGGCAAAGGTAAGAGTGTGTGTATCCATGCTTAGAGAGACCAGTAGTTGTCAGCAGAAATGAGCTAGTGTAAATACACACATTTGTGTGCTATGGGCCTAGAAAACTTCCTGACTTCCATAGGGATCAGGCACACACATGGTGGGTGTGCTCGTGTGCTCTCTCTCTCTCTCTCTCTCTCTCTCTCTCTCACACACACACACACACACACACACACACACACACACTTAGGCAAAACACCAACATACTCAAAATAAAAGGACAAAAACAAAGAAATAAAGGAAAAATATAAGTTCTTGATACTTTATTGCCACTATTCTATGATTTATGATGTAATTTAATCCAGGATGTTAAGAATCATATCTTGTTCACAATTCCAGAGTCCAAACATTTTCAGATCAAATCGTCTTTGTCCTTGATCCATGCTTTGTTGACTAAATGCTTCCTTGTTCAGCCTTGTTTTCCAGGATGCTCAGGATTAAATTCTGTGATTTACATGCAATTAAAAAAAAAAAAACAACTTTACTTTATGTGTGTGCAATAATTATAATTGTCCTGAATTAATTTTTCTTCATATGAGTTATTCTTGTCTTTGGGGGTGCTTATATTATATTCCACTTATTTGTTTTCCAGTTATAAAATGTATTCTATAACCAAGGACAGTCAGACAGATGAGGTAGATGACGCTGAGCATATTTATTCTTCTCTGCAAAAATATGACTGTGCTGGTTGGGTTTTGACAACATGACATCAGGGAAGATGGAGTCTCCACTGTGAAATTATTTCCATCAGATTGGACTGTAGACAGTTCTGGGGGCGTTTTCTTGATTAATGATTGATGTGGGCGGGCCCATTCTCCTGTGGGTGGTACAACCTGGCCCTGGTTCCTGGAACCTATACCCCCTGATTATGGGATGTAGAAGAAAGCTGGCTGAGCATGCCATGAGAGCAAGCAAGTAAGCAGTGTCCCTTCATGGTGTCTGCTTCAGTTCCTGCATCCAGTTCCTACCTTGGGTTCCCTTGGTGATGGAGTGTGTAACCTGTAAGCTGAAACCCTTTCCTTAATCAAGTTGGTTTGGGCCAGTGTTTTTATTACCACAGCAGAAACTTAAGTTAAGTAGGACTCTCATGTCCAGGTCAAGGTGTCCAGGTGAATGGAATACACTAGCATTTTGGCACATGGCAAGTGACATGTTAGCACAGGCTATCTTCTCACTGCCTTCGCTTTACAGAATGGGAGAAGCCATGCCACAAGCACCTGGGAGTTCCTCTTGCTTTTTTTTTTTTTTTTTTTTTTTTTTTTTTTGGTTTTTCGAGACAGGGTTTCTCTTTATAGCTCTGGCTGTCCTGGAGCTCACTTTGTAGACCAGGCTGGCCTCGAACTCAGAAATCCGCCTGCCTCTGCCTCCCGAGTGCTGGGATTAAAGGCGTGCGCCACCACGCCCGGCTTCCTCTTGCTTTTTTTGTATGATGTTTTATCACTGCACAACATTGTGTTCTGTTTTTCTGTTGTTTCAATTTATGTTCCTTAACAAGATATTTATTAGTTGCTTATTATATTTCTCATGACTTCACAAGTATAACTTTTTAAGAGATCTACATTTTTTAATGTAAATTCTTTTTTTGTGTGTGTGTATGAGCTTTGTTTGCATGCATGTCTGTGTACTACTGTGTGCCTGGTGTCTGTGTGCCTAGAGACCAGAGGGTGTCAGATACCCTGGAACCGGAGTTCCAGATGGTTTGGGGCTGCTGAGAACTAAATCTAGGTCCTCTACAAAGAGCAGCCAGTGCCCTTAACTGTTGAGATATCTCCCCAGCCCAGGACAACTTATTTCAAAGAGAGCGATATGGAGTAGCTGGTTGTACCATCTCTTCTCTTAGGAATATGGGCTTAGCTCTGTCTAGGACATATTCCATACAACCTTTCACCTTCCAGCTGTGATGTGACGTGCTGTGATTACCATAATGGCAGAGAGGATGCCTTTAGGAGACATTTAGGATGCGCAGGTCTGTAGTTTATCCATACTCAGCCTTCACAGTGCTGGAGCAGCAGCAGGGGGAGCTGGGTGCTCTTCCTCCCCCTAGAGGTGGCTGTGCTCCTGGTAAAAGTGCCCCTCAACATTTCATTTCCCCTGCCTTCTTTGTTCCTCTTACTGCCTCCCTATGTTTATTGCGGTTACCTCAGAGCACCTGTAGCTTAGATTTTCATTTGAATTTAGAATGGTCTTTGATTCTTGCATTTCAATTGGAGAAAAAAAAAAAGCACAGTATGCCCCCAAATACCAGTTTGGTCAGGGAAACAAAATTCCACAATCTTGCCATGCCTGGCAACCAAGGATACGTCCAGGTTTTGGTTGGACAGAAGACCACAATGGTTAAGAGCACTGGCTGCTTCTGCAGAGCATCTGCATTTGGTTTCCAGTACCCATACGATGACTTGGAGCCATCTGTAACTCAAGTTCCATGCAAACACGCAAGCACACACACTCATGCACATGCGCGCGCATGTAAAACACTCATATAACAAACAAACAAACAAACAAGATATCTCCAGACTTTGGCAAATATCCTGAAAGACAGAGAAAGGGTTTGGGTGTGGGTGGTAGTAAGGGGGGGTGGTGGTGTTGTGTGCTGTATGAGTTTATGTGTATAGTGTGAGGTGTGTGTGTGTGTCTGTGGGGGAGGGTTGGTATGGTGTATGTATGAGTGTGTGTGTGTTTCATGTCATGTGGTATGTGTGTGCACTAGTGGCTCTTGTTAAAAACACTCATGTAAAATTGCACCATCTCAGGCCAACAAGATATTTCACTGGGTAAGGGAACTTGTCACCAAGCCTGACAACTTGATTTCAATCCACCAAACCCATATGGTAGAAGCAGAGAACCAATTCCTGCAGATCAAACTGTCCTGACCTACACGCTCATGCATATGTGCGCACGCGTACACACACACACACACACACACACAAACACACACACGCGCGCGCGCACACACACTAAATAAATAAATGTAAAATTAAGTGACACCATCTTGATGTTTTCTTTTCACTTTTGTTTTCTTAAGAGATTTGTCTGAGTTACTTTTCTATTGCTGTGAAGAGATACTGTGACCAAGGCAGTAGTGGGACATTCAGTTTCACAGGGATAGTCCATAGCCATCCAAGTGGGGAACCTGGCAGCAGACAAGCAGGCATGGCTCCAGAGCAGTAGCTGAGAACTTAACCGCCATAAGCAGGTAGCAGGAAGCTAACTGAAAATGGCCTGTATTTTTGAAACCTCAGGGCCCACCCCCAGTGACACAGCCCCTTCAACAGGCCACACCTCTGAATCCTTCCTAATCACTTTCACCAACTAGGGACCAAGTGTTAAAACATATGAGCATATAGGGCCATTCATATTCCCCAAAGAATCTTACTGGCTTTTATGTTTCTAATCTATTTTCACATGTTTTATCTTTGTTGTTGGATATTCGCCCATTTAGTTCTGATTATTGAAGAGGGGGTGGCACAGCGCAGTGGTTGTGAGTTGTGCCTTGTGAGTGACTTACAGCCAGTTCTGTCTCCAGCTTTCATTAAGAGATAGCCTCTAGCAGTAAGTAGCTCCTTCACACCCCAATATCTGTATCTGGGGGTTGGGATAAAGCTCCTCCCTGCAGAAGATCCCCCATTCCTGTGCCTGACATGAAGGGGACTCTGTTCATTTTTATTATTTACTTATTTTGTGGTGATGAGAGTTGAGCTTTGGTCCTTGTGTATGCTAGGCGAGCACTTCATAACTGAGCTATATTTTAGAGATGATCGTTTTTAATGGCTCTCTGGTAAATGAAACTGGAGTATTGCCCCTGGTTTGTGAAATATCACCAGCCTATCTGCTTATCCCTTTATCTTGCTAATTCATACACTCATCTCTGTATTTCCTTTAACACTATAGAATAGGTGTATTCTAAAATGAGTCCCTGCTTCTTCTGGGAAGTATCTGCTCAGTCCTTGTGCTTGTTCTTTCCTTGTTAGTTAGGCCTTTCAGGGCAGTGGTGGCACACCTATTTAATCCCAGCACTTGGGAGGCAGAGGCAGGCAGATCTCCAAGTTTGAGGCCGGCCTGCTCTACAGAGCAAGTTCTAGGACAGCCAGGGCTATACAGAGAAATCCTGTCTCCAAATCAAAGGCCTTCCCATAGCAGGTTCATTTTGAGTACAGTTTGACCTCCGTCTTTAATATTTCCTTTGGACATTGTATTAGTTACAGTACCCATTCCTGTAATTGAATACTTAATAACAGGAAACTTGGGGGGAAGAGGGCTTACCTTGGCTTTTATCGCTAAGGGGTCAGACAGTCCATATGGTGGGAAGGCATAGTGGCGGACCTGAGGCAGCTAGCTGTCCATTTGCATCCACAGTCGGGAAGCAGGAAAAGGAAGCTGGTGCTCAGCTTGCTTTCTCGGTTCATTTGTTCTGGCCCCTCCCACTAATGGCACTGTCTATATTCAGGGAGAGTCCTTAGCAGTTAAAATTTCTGGAAACACTGTAATAGACACAGCCAAAGTTGTGTTTTCATGATGATTCTAAATCCAAACAAGTTGATGATGAACATTCACCATCACAGAGATTTTTTTCACTTAAAACATTTTTTTGCCAATGTCATACATAAATATTGTATTTGCACATTTCCACCCTTACCTCTTCTCAGCAACTCCTCCCATTTCTTCAGTGGACCTCCTACCCCTCTCAAATTATTAACCCCTTCTTCTTTTATTACTATTGCTGCATACACACACACACACACACAACCTGCTGAATCCATTTAGTGGCGCTCATACGTATGTGTGTTTAGGGCTGACCCCGTGGGGTTGGGTAACATCAGTGGCTCATTCCTGGAGAACACCTATTCTGCCTCTTTCAGCAGCCAATGATTGTCTATAGTTCCCCTTCCAAGGGTTGGTCGAGCCTTGTGAGATTTCCCCTATATACACTGGCATGTCTCCTGGTACTGTCATCTCACAAGTCCTGTTTAGGTAACCATATTGCTAAGTTTTCATGTGTGCAACTTCCCTCATATATAGAAGACGCCGTCTCAGTAGACCTCCTAGTCTTTCAGCTCCCAGTCTTTCTGGCCCCTCTTCTACTATGCTCCCTGTTCGCTGAGCAATGTTAGGTGGCAATGGTAATATATCAGTTGAGGCTTGGGGCCCCAAGGTCAGCTGTTCTCTGCATTTTGACCAGTGGTGGATTTCTGTAATGGTCCCATCTCCTTCTTTGGTAGAGGGCGAGAGATTGTATAGCTGAGTGGGAACAATGGGTTGCTTTCTTCCCGCGGCAGCTCGCACGGTGCCTTCAATACTTGGAGAATACAGAAGTTTCCAGATCAGACCCTGCTCACTTTCTCCAAGTCCAGTGTCTGAAACCTGTGGTGTCTTCAGCAATATGGGCACTGAGGTTTTTTTTGTTTTTCAGGTTTTTTTTTTAATTGGATATTTTCTTTGTTTACATTTCAAATGTTTTCCCCTTTCCAGGTCTCCTCTTCAGAAACCCCCTTTCTCATCACCCCTCCTCCTGCCTCCATGAGGGTGCTCCCCCACCCACCCACTCCCATCCTCCCACCCTGGCATTACACTGGGGCATCGAACACCCTTGATTTATATTTTAAATTGATTTATTATTTTAATAAGTATATTTAATATATCAATATGTATTAATAATATTATAGATTTATATATTAAATTGATTTATATTTTAAATATAAATCTTAACTAAAATTTCCTTGCCACACAGGTGATATTGTCATTCATGCAAAACCACTCGTGGTAGCCAAAGGTGACAGAGGTCTCTTGACGACTGCCACTCTTCTGGCTGTGGATGGAGCAGACAAGCCTGAAGAACTGCTCTACCTCATCACCTCCCCACCACAGCATGGCCAAGTGGAGTACGTCCACTCTCCTGGAGTCCCCATTGCCAGCTTCAGCCAAATGGACATAGCAGGACAGACGGTGTGCTACATACACAAGAGCAGGACAGCTGTCCCCGCTGACAGCTTCAGGTGAGCCCAAGACATCTTTTTCTGCCCCCCTTTAAATCAATGCTTAGGAAGAGAAAAGGAGTGAGGTTGGTGTGCCCCACTGCATTAGCCACTCATTATGTGTTTCTGACATGAGACGTTGCTTACGGATACACAGACCAGTGTGATCTTTTAGAGGAAGGAACAGGAAGTCCTTCTCCAGCTCTCCTAAAGCTGTGTTTTCTTCTGTTTCCCAACAGTAAGAAAGGCAAAACCACGTTATTAAAATGGCAGAGGCAAGGCAAACAGCCACGGCTGGGGTTAAAAGCTAAGTGTCATACGCAGATGACACTGCGTCCAAGCCCTTCTCTGAAAGGAACACAAAGAACGGAGAAGACCCTGGCTCCAGAAAGACAGAAATGTAATTCCCCTTCTCTGAGTGCATTTTTCTATCAGAGGCAAAGGCACATATTAGCATAATAAATTTGGCATGAGCAGACACTGCCTTTTGACACAACATGTTCCTGTAACTATATCATAAATCACGTTGTCACAAAGTGGATCATATTTCCCCATAGAACCCATGTTATAATTGGGGACTGTGCACCTGCTCAAGGATTCGGTATCAAATAAATCACGGGGATGAATAACGATCTGGGGTGAAAAGGCAAAGATACAACGTTAATGCAAATCTGCCATCCGTTTCAAATGTGGAGATTTGGTATTAGTCTCGCAAAACAGGAGGAATTCTGAGGGCTTTAATAACTGGAGGCTAGCTAGGCATGTAGCTCTTCATAAAAGCAGAGACCCAGGCCAGGGGCAAGGATCAGCCAAGCTTGGATTGGCCATTGGGTATT
The DNA here is from genome assembly GCF_978045245.1 of Mus caroli. Taxonomy (NCBI): domain Eukaryota; kingdom Metazoa; phylum Chordata; class Mammalia; order Rodentia; family Muridae; genus Mus; species Mus caroli. Next base: position 72,645,498 of record NW_028227261.1, read on the forward strand.
GATTCAGCCTTTACTTTTACCAGTTAGAGAGCATCAGTGTGTCTGCCGTAGACAGAGGACAATTGATCCCCAGTAAGATGTTTACCACATCCTTTTAACTTCTGGAGCGCCCTGTAAAATAACGTAAGCATAGCAGATGCCTAGATTATCCAATGGCCTTCCATGAACTTACATGGACTATAAGGGCACCCACATTTAAATGTCTTCTCTGTATATTTCACCTATTTAAATTCCTGCTGTGATGAGCAGTCGGTCAGCAAGGATGATATATTCCTTGCTATTTGAACTTTTGAAGGTATTTCTGAGGGATGGTTTTGATTGAGTCTAGTCTTAACAACAACAGCAACAACAAAATACAGACCGATATGAACAAATATTTTCTCTCTCTCATATGTGTGCTCATGTGGGGGTGGTGCACATGTGTGTGCAAGTACATGTACGTATGGAAGATAGAGCACAACCCTGAGTGTCGATCTTCAAATGCCACCCACCTTGATTTTGAGATAAGGTCTCTTCTTAACCTTGATCTTACACAGCAGGCCAGATCGGACGATCAGTGAGCCCAGGGTGTGTCCTCCCTCTGCCTCCAGCATTTGGATAACATGCCAGTGCACTCAGGGTTTTGTTTTGTTTTGTTTTCAAATATGGGTTCTAGGACTCAAATCCAAGTCCTCATGCTTTCAAATCAAGCCCTTTACTAACTGATCCATCCCTTCTGCACCCTCCTTCTCTTTATAGATGTCCTAGAACAGGAAGATAATTATTTAATTGAGCAATTCCTTTACTAAGTTTGTGCTTGAGTACTGTTGCGCATTAATGAAAACATCAGAAGGGAGAGGTTCCTCTTCTCGTCGGCTTTGTCGTTTAAGTTGTATGTTGCCATGGTGAAAACACAGGTTCAGGGTCATATATTGCCTTTGTGATTCACTGCGCCATAAATGTCATCAAGTTACACGGCCACTTGTATTACTGGTCCTTCTATGGGACTGGAGAGTGCTCATTGTATTTGCCAGTTAGGGCCATCGGGAGCTTCAAACAAGTTAGGCATGTGGCATGCACACAGCATTGGGCACGTAGGGAGAACGGAGTTGTTCTTACCCTGGTGTTGCCCTCGGTGTGACACTCTTTCCTTGGCTGCCGTCTCACCTTCAGTCTTTGCATAGCAAGCGTGATCATGGAGGGGTAAGGGCATTCAGACAGGAGCAGTGCTTACTCTTTCCTGTTTGCTAAGGAAACGGGTGCTCCTTAGTCTAACACATGTTTATCAGAAGGAGGGTGTTTGATTTTATACCCATTTCTGGGGCCTTTTGCATCTCTCCATTCCTGTTTCTCTAGTTAATGCCCACAGGTCTGTCAGCTCCAGACAGTAATGGCTGCTGGAGGAACACTGCAGTGAGCTGGCTGAAGAAGCCAGTGAGTGAATTTAAACAGATGTAGGCAAGTGAAGGTGAGATACTGAGATGGCAGAAAACCTAAACCCAAATCCCTTACTATGTATGGGAGGACCACACGTGGGAGCACCACACGTAGGAGCACCACACGTGGGAACACCACACATGGGAGCATCACACGTGGGAGCACCTCACGTGGGAGCACCACACGTGGGAACACCACACATGGGAGCATCACACGTGGGAGCACCTCACGTGGGAGCACCACACGTGGGAACACTACACATGGGAGCATCACACGTGGGAGCACCACACATGGGAGCACCACACGTGGGAACACTACACATGGGAGCATCACACGTGGGAGCACCACACATGGGAGCACCACACGTGGGAGCACCACACATGGGAGCACCACACGTGGGAACACTACACGTGGGAGCATCACACGTGGGAGCACCACACATGGGAGCACCACACATGGGAGCACCACACATGGGAGCACCACATGTGGGAGCACCACACGTGGGAGCACCACACGTGGGAATACCACACGTGGGAGCACCACATGTGGGAGCATTACATATCCCAAATTCTTGGATCTCATGCCAGTTTTGGCAACTCCAATCTCAGCTGGAAATCTGTCTTTTGAAAGGCACTCCAAGAATCTGATCACAGATGCCTCAGGACCAGCATCAGTGAGCTGGCCTAATCCACTGCTCTGAGTGTCTTCTTGAGCCTGCATGAAAATTTCCAGAAGCCCTGCCAGGCCCTCCTGTAGACAAAGGGAACTAGGGGGCTCATGGGTCCTCACCTCAACGTACTAACTGGACCTTCACTTCATTTTGTTTCTTGATATTCTGTTTTCAGTTTGGTTTTGCATACTGGGTTTCTTCAGCAGAAGTTTGTGGGGAAGCTCCCGTTGTCCAAATATCCACGTGGTCACCTTGGTCAGGGCACCAGACATTCTATATGTCTTTCTTCCAAGCCTCTAGCCACCATTTTGAGAGAGATGCGATTGTTACCAGTTTGTGCACAGAATCCTAAATTTGAGAGACAAAGGCATTGCCCAATTGACATAACAACTGTGCATCAGGACTTCCTTGGGAACTGAGAGTTTATTACAAACGAAGTATTCTTTGCACTACACCTTTATCTTAGCAAAAATTAGTGGAGACTCTGTTTGTGCGAAGGAAGCCCTTCAATGTGTCATTCTGATCTGGGGCCAGCAGTTTTACATATTTATAATGGAAGAGTCTCGCATCTGCCCGAGATCCACATTTTAATCTTGTCATTTCACTCACCCAATCAAGGGCTGCCGTGTTGTTTGTCAGGTGGCTCTAAACCAAAGTTGAGTGCCTGTTTTAATGAAAGTGTGATCATGGTGCGTTTTAAAAATTAAATATATGCAACCAATCTAATCACCCAAATTTATGTTGCTTGCTGTTAAATTTGGCAAGGAATTTGGCTGGGTAAAAGAGATGAATTCTATGGTAGAGAATTTTCCCTCTTTCTCTTTTTTAATGTAGGATGTGGCAGCATTAATTAAATAGGGTTTAATGGTTGAATTTTACCTTCTGCAAAAATATTTTGTGAATCATAAATTTCCCCCGCATTGTTTGGTGCTGCTGGCCTGGAAGAGAGATTTGGCAGCCCACTCTAGGACAGATGACATGGAGCGATTAGCAAGCTGACTTCAGCTGCTGGCGGCTGGGTTCTGAAAGAACATGTTAATGTCCTCCATTTTGACATGCCGGCTGGACTTTTTTTTTTTCCTGAGGAGCTGGCACTATTTATGACTCCATTTTTATCTTTTAAATGCCATGACAGATGGTAGATTCTTCAGCCAACTCTATTGCCAGGAAATGCAGAAAGCTTGACAGCATTGTGGTAATGGTAAAATCAGACCAGGCAGACACCCCTAGACAAACCTGAAGTCATCCCCCAAATTTTCTGAGAGTGCTGGTCATTCTGGCTGCATCTTTTTTCAGGGCGGGGGAGGGAATGGAAGGAGGGAGTAACAAGGGAAATCAAACAAAATGGACCTTCGAACAGAGCTAATACTCCGCATGGCCGCCCTCCTCACCTCAGGGTGGACACCACTGACTTTCAGAATATGTTTGCAGGGTTGTGAAGGCAGGCACACGGGTGAGTCTCTGCTCGCATTTTGCAGGCAGGAGCTCTGCTGACCTTGTTTCGTGACTGTGCTAGCTTTATTCTGATGGGAATCCAAGCAGAACCATTCGCTCTGTCTCTCACCCTAGTGGAGGCTTCTCTGCCAGTGAGAAGCTTTCATCATTACTCACAAAAGTGGGATGATGCATTTGATCCAGTCATGTTTAGAAATCACATCTTTTTTCACCCCTGACTTATTAGCTTTAGGTCAATGCAGACAGCTGCTTCAGTGTCCCAGCTGGGAGCACTGGCCTCAGTAAATGCATTTCTTACTCTTCCATGGTCCCTGGCCTGCTCACCCTCATTCCCATCTGTCACATGGCACATTGCCTATTTCCCAGGTGGTCAGATTCCCCAGCATCAGGCGGGGAGGGGTGTGGGAAGGACAGGATGGGTCAGAAGATGATTTCAGTGTCCTCTAAGAGGTCATGTGTGGCCCTGACACTGAGCTTGAAAGACCTGTCTTCAAAGGACATTTTTTAGAACTGAGTCTCCGGTCAGATATTAAAAATGGCCACCTTGGAGCGTCCAGCTAGTCGCCTGGGCTCACACTGGATCGCCTAGCTCTTGATTTGTCTTACTTCCTTTTAATTTCTTCTTCCTTGTTAGCTGATATTTGACAGCCTTTTAATGGGGGCACAAATTCTTTAACTCTACAAGTAAGGCTAATATTAAAAATGCAGATCATGAGGGTGAGGAGATAGCTTAGTTGGTAGAATGCTTGCCATGCAGGGGTGGTGGCACACATCTGTAATCCCAGAACCGGGGAGGTAGACACAGGCACATTCCTAGGGCTCACTCTTTGCCCACTGCTGCCGAATTCATGAGGTCCAGATTCAGTAAGAGACCACATCAACAAACAAGCAAACAACCATAAGAGCAATCAAGGAAGACACCTGATGTCAAGCCCTGGCCTACACACATGTACACACACATACACATGCACACACAAACACACACATGTACCTGCATACACAAGGGTGCTCACTCCACAGGGACACACACGTACACATGAAATAAAGTTTAAGAAAATTATAAAATGGCATGCCTTTTAGCCTACATGGCTGTTGGGTTCCTGATGACTAATTTAAACTCCCCCAGAAAGCACATTTGATACTGGGATGTGGTAGGGGACAGAGAGTCACTTCATTTGAGAAGAGGTTTGGGCAGGATGGACACTGTGAAGCGTATGTCAGAGGTGTAAATGGGGGAAAAGGCCTTGGCCTTGGAGGGGTGTGTGTGTGTGTGTGTGTGTGTGTCACACGCGAGTGCCTCACTTTTTTCTTGTGTCACTTCGGGTCACTGGATAGAGCTACAAGAGGGGAGCCTGTGCTGCTATCACAGGGAAGAGGAGAATGAAGTCAGTCCTGTGAAGATCCTTGCCAGAGAGTCAGAGCCAAGTGCTGCCCCTCAGAGTGTTTCTCCACTGACCTTCGATGATGTCCACAACGTCTGAAGAACACACAGACAGCTCTTTTAGTGCACTTGGTTTTTTTCCTCAAAATTATCTGATGATACTTCATGTTCAGCCAAAGAAAATTTCCAATTTGTATAGAACTTATACATCAAAGAAAATATGATTGCTGATTTTTTTTGATATATAATTCCCAGAACAATTCAGTATCTTTCTTCAAACTGTGCATACCAATGCTCCCGGAAAAAAATCACATTGTTTACAAACTTAGATTAGGGATATGTGAAAATTTTAAACTTTATTCCATTTAGTTATTTTAACGTTGGGAACATCAACTGCTATTCTATGTGTCACATGTTATTTTCCTTGAAGACAGTCTTTGTGGCTAGCTAATTAAAACCTCAAAATCTTTAGGCTTCCCTGAACTTGAGAGCTATAATAACACCTGGCCTGGAAAAATCTGTCCATGGGTACAACAGTGGCACTAATGTCATGGTAGTAACCAGCTGCTTTCCGGTTGGATTTCAGTCCCACTTCATAAGATAGAATTAGTGCTCAGGACAATTAGTGGAGTCCAAAATCATGGCTAGCAGGGTCATAGGCCCTAGGGAAAAAATACTAAATGGACACAGTAGTACATTGTGCCCTAAGTTCTCATCTTATTACTGATAACTGATTTAAACTTCCTCAAAAAGCACATTTTATATGGGATCTGTTAGGAAACAGGAAACCATTTCACTTAAGAAGTGGCAGAAGAGCCAATGAGTGTGTCTTTCAATCCTCATCAGAGACCCCCACCCAGCCTAGTAAACGGTGATTCCTACAGATCCACAACTGATCCATGTGTAGCAAACAAAGGACCATAGAGTGCTCAATTCCGAGTGATATCTGGATATTGATATCATCCCCCTCACCCTATGGCTTAGGCCTCATCATCACAGCATGGGGCAGAAAGATGGTGAGAGCCAGCAGTGGTGGGAAGACAGCAGGAAAACATTATTTGCCAGACACGACAGGGCCATTGCAGAGATGCACTCACAGCAGCTGTGACTGAATGCGTTAAGACCAAACCAGCCGTAATAGCAGCATGGGTGGGGAGGGTCCCTTGCCTAGCTAAGGAGCTATTAGTCACTGATGGCTGCTGAAGTATAAACAGTCACTTTCCATTAGGGATGGGACCTAAGGAGCTTCCCATTCTTCAGTAGATTGCCCCACACTTGTGCACATAAAGGTAGCGTTAAGTGAACCTAGTTTTTAAAAAGTAGCACAAGAAGTTACGAGAGAAAAGTAGTAGAGAGATGGTAGGAAAATTGGGGGAGAAAGAGGAGAAGGGAATAGATTTGAGCATGTATGAAATCATCAAACAAAACCGTTTAGCATAATCTTCAAAGCAAAATCTGCACTCAGCCAAGTCTATCTCCCTTGACTGTTAAATATGCTTTTCCCTGAGTCCTTTGCCCCAGGAAGGCTGGTTTCACAGCCTGTCTTCAGGTCCTTCTTGGTCAGAAGCAACTCATCTCCTCTCAAATCCTGGAGCACAAGAGTCAATTCAGGGGATAAAGAATTTCCTGGTCAAATATGCCAGATTTGTAAAATAAACACCAGGCTTTCTCTAGTTAAAAGAAGGTTTTGTGTGATTTAATGTTATATTCCAGTAAAATATGCTATTGCAAATTTTTACATCAATATAAACATATTCCATATATTCTTGCTCCAGTGGAGTTTGCATCCTGCATATATATTCCGGCACCCATGAGTGGAGAGAAGCGGCTAAGGACCAACTCTGAGTAGCTCTTAGTACATTCATCCCTTTGCTCTGTGGTAAATTTGTCAATCTCATTTGATAGTGGTAAGCTTCTAACTTTTCAGAGTTCTAATATTGTTTCTTATTTACATACATAAGTTCACATGCTCCTTTTCCTTCAAACACCACGATTAAAGCAGGTTAGGGGAAGAAAGGATTTATTTGATTTATACTCCATGATTGAGGGAAATCAGGGCAGAAACTCAACCAGAAACTTGAAGCATGCTACTCACTTTACTGGCTTGCTCTGACAGACTCATGGTTATCTGGCTTTATTATATAGCTGAGGATAGCTTAGGGAATGGTGTTGCCCATAGTTGGCTAAACTCTCCTACATCAATTTAAAATCAAGCCAATCTCCAACAAACATGCTCACAATCCAGTCTGATTTAGAGAATCTATTGATGGAGAGTCCCTTCTCAGGTGATTTTAGGCTCTGCCAAGTTGACAGTTAATGCTAACTAGGACAGTTCATGATATCATTAAGTTTACTTGCAGTGGAAACAAAATGTTGCATCGTTATCAAAAACCAGTGTTACTGGGTGACTGCCTGCAGTGAATGGAATAGCCCTAGTTTTTGACGTAAGGAAAACATATACTAAAGATTGTAAGAGAGGTCTACTGACCCCAAACTTGGTCATTTCTACTTTCTCTTCAAAGTTGGACATTGGTACTTAGGGACTGCAACTCTTGATTTTTGTGTGTGTAGGGGGGTAGAGGGGATAAACTATAGATTGAAAAGTCTGTAAGAAGAGAGGATGCAGAGACAAATAATGTGAGTTCTAGTACTAACTCTTATCTACCTGTTCATGCCCTCAACTAGGTTTCTAAACTTCTCTTTTCAGCAGGGAAAGATCCTTGCCCATCATCAATACCTACATATCTCAAATGAAGCAGGTGCAGAAAAACACATGTAGACCCTAAGAGGTTAGAGTCTCACATAATACCGCGGAGCTGGGTGGCGTCTTGTATTCATCTCACCTATCCTCTCACCATCTTACAAATTTATGATAAGAAGTCCCAGAAAGGAGAGTGAGCTAGATAAGATAACATGCCTAAATGTGATCTGCCTTTTACAAACGTTACCAATGTTCTTACAAACACTGCTGCCAGACACAGTGGTGCACATCTGCAATCTCAGCATTCCTGGGGTGACATGGGAGCTGGCGACACAGAATCTCTGGAATCTTGGCGGTGGGGGGTGGGGGTACAGCTAGCCTGTCATCTATAGCTGCAAACAACAGAACTTGTTTCAGATAAGGTGGAAGGTAACACCTGACACTGATAGGCAGATTGTCCAGTGACTCTGCACATGTGCTGTGGCATGCATACACACACTCACAATCCCCCCTCCACAGAGAGACAGAGACAGAGAGACAGAGACAGAGACAGAGAGACAGAGACAGAGAGACAGAGACAGAGAGACACAGAGACAGAGAGACAGATAAAAACAGAATTTTGTTTTTCAGAAATAAAAAAGATGTTTGGGACAGTGGTAGAGCCCTAGACTAGCACGTGTAAAGCTCTGGGTTCAATACCCGGTAGTGAGAAAAGCATGAAAATATACAAATTAGACTAAATTATCCTATTCAGTGTCTCATCATACCATGGTCTTTAAAGTTCTGCTTTCTACATTCCATGAAAAAATATTACTGCAATATTAAAAATATATGAGCACACAGTAGCTACTCGTACAATGGGTCCAGAGCGACAGGAAATTCTTGGTTGGGGCTAAAGAACACGGAGTTTGCCTGCTTCATCATAGGAGGGGCACCAGTGGTGCTAGGAAAATACTCTTGGATGTAGTATGACCAATGTGTATGTTGCTTAGCAACTGGTTTACTAACTAGAGGGTGCTCCCCAGGAATCCCCTCCCTGCTTTTCCCTTTGAGTCTCAATGTGGTGTGTCCTGTAGTAAAGGTGTGTGTGTGTTATCATTTCATTCCAGTCGATGGGGACACAAGAGCCCATGCTGAAGGCTGCCTTGCCTCTCTTTGCCAGATTTACCATCAGCAATGGACTGCAGACCCAGCGTGGGGTGTTTGAGATCACACTGCAGACTGTGGACAGCGCCTTGCCTGTGCTGACCAAGAACAAAAGGCTGAGGCTAGCCGAAGGGGCCATGGGCCTCCTGTCCGCTGATCACCTTCAGCTGACTGACCCCGACACACCTCCAGAGAACCTGACCTTCTTTCTGACTCAGCTCCCAAGCCACGGGTACCTCTACCTGAGAGGGAAAGCACTCCAACACAACTTCACCCAGCGAGATGTGGACAGCGGGGGCGTGGCCTACCAGCACTCAGGAGGCGGCGCCCGGGAGGACAGCTTTACTTTTCTAGCTGCAGACAGGAAGAACCAAGGCTTTGTTGTGGATGGGAAAGTTCAGAAAGAGCCTGTTCGCTTCACAATTCAGGCAAGTATGGCAGGCACGAAGTTTGTGCCCTCATGGTGGAAAGCATGGTAGCTGGCAGGCATATCCTGAAGCAGTAGCTGAGAGCTTACATCCTGACCCACAAGCCCATGGCTGAGAGAGTAAGACAGGGTCTGGCATAGACGTTTGAAACCTCAAAGCCCACAGTGCCAACAAGCACACACCATCTAATCTTTCCTAAGCAGTTCACCAACTGGGGTCTAAGTGTTCCAATACATGAGCTATGGGGCCTATCCCATTCAAACTACCAAGCCTCCTCATATTTGAAAAGCATGCCTGCAGAATGTGGTGGCAATAAAATAAGATTAGGTTATCCAAGGCACCCACACATTGCCTGAAACGTATTTGAGGTATGTATTAGACTTTTGAAATTATAATCATGCCTTTAGGATTCTGCTTAGTCAGGCAGGTCGTTTACTGGCATTGTAAGTATAGAAACTTACAAGGATCCATCAGTATCCCCCAGGAGCTGATGATGGCGATAACAGTAGCAGCAGCTACAAACACCCTTTTCTCACTTTTAATTCTTAGATAGTTCCATGGACCTATATCATTCTCATTTTCCCATTCTCCCATTCACCCCCCTCCCCTCCCCACTGAAACGATTCTCCAACATCTTGTGTGTGTGTGTGTGTGTGTGTGTGTGTGTGTGTGTGCGCGTGCGAGTGCGTGTGACCCACTGAGTTTGATTAGTGTTGCTCCCATGAGCGTGGGTAGATTATTTGCTGGAGCATGAGGAACATCTCAACAGCGACACCACTAAAGAAAACATTGCTCTCTCCTCCAGCAACCATTAGCCGCCAATAGGACTTCAGGGAGCAGTGGTGCAGCTTTGTGGTCCCTCCCATACCCATGATGAAATGTGGGTGGACCCAGTCTTGTGCAAGTCATCAGCTGACCAGCATCCGTGAGTGCTGTGGCCTTGTCATATCTACATGTCGTTTTTACAGTCCATCTCCCCATCCTCTGGCTCTTCCATGCTCTGCATGCTTTTAAAATGGTTATCTAAAGAGCAGAGCTACTTTGCATAAATCTCATTTGATTCTCACAAACATTTTATGTGCTAGGTTTTATTGTCTACATTTCTATACACGAAGAAGCTGAGTATCAGAAGTTAAATAATTTGATCAAAGACGTCAAGTCTGTTTGATTCCAAATTCTGTGTCCCTCCTATGGCTCCATACGGCCACATTTGTACTCTCAACAATTCTTGGAGGGCAGAGTGTTTTTCGTCTTTTAGTCAAAACACATCAAGTATGTTCTGGCTCTCAAAACTCTTACACGTCCTCTTCTTGGATGGGGTTCACGCTGCTCCACACACTTCAACCAACAGCAACAAAGATGGGATTTTGTCTTTACTTCAGGGCACTCTCTGACTAGTGGGATACTATTTTCTCCTTGTTTTTTAGCCTCTGTGTACAGTATCCATATATCTGTGTAGATACACAACACAGATCAATAGGATGTGAGGGACAAAGTGTGTGTCTGAATGACAGAGAGGCACACAGGCACAAGTTGATTTAGGAATTGCCTTATGCTCAAGATGTATTGTGCAAGCAGGCCAGTAGACTAAAACTGGCAGTCAAGGTGATATGGTGGCCTTGGATCTAAAAAGGGTAGAGAGACAAAGTTCTTACTTCCTTGGGAGAATCTCAGTCTTCTCTCTTTGGACTGGCAATGGATAATTCTCACTCAGTCTACATTACCCAGTCAATCCAGGCCTATGGCCTAGAAGGCTTGTCACAGAATTAATCTTCAGGGTCTCTGGGTGTGGATGAGTCTTTGGCACTATGAAGACTGTAGATACTTGGGGAGATGGTGTTGATGTCATCAATACACAGGCACTACAATGTCTACTGAAAAATGTTTTTCTGGATTTGTTTCCTGAAAGTTTTGAAGAGTTACAAATTCTATATGCAGACACAACTGCTTTCTGTACTCCAGAGATGGAAATGGGGGAGTAGGGAGAATGTGCTAGAACTAAAACCGATCTCTCCACCAGAGCGTTCCTCTAACTGTAAAGCTAGTCTAAGAGTTTGCTCCCTGCCTGAAGTCGTGGCAGCTCTCTGTTGGGTTTGGTAAAACTTATTTTTCATCACAAATGTAAGATGTCCCTTGTGCAAACAAACAAACAAAACAAACCTTGTGTTAAACACTTACAGGGAAAGCATATGCTTTTTGTCTTCAAATTTCCTTGACCCCTGGTCCCTCAGAGCAGAGAGGACAAGGAGGGTTTTATGAAGCAGCTGGCCCTGCCAGCAATGGAGAAGAGAAGACATGCCCAGTGTCTGGCTTCCAAGAGTTGTTTTGTGAAGACAATGCAGTACTTACTGACTGCCACCAAATGATACACTGACAGATAAGTAACTCAAGCATGGACCAACAGGTTCTGTGTGGTTCTAAGAGTAACCATGAGTAAGCAAGGGAAAAGCTGCTGGATGGAAGAATTAAAAATAATAGATAGACAGATGGATAGATAGATAGATAGATAGATAGACAGACAGACAGACAGATATGGTGTGGTTGGCTAATAGCAGCAGGCACACATGACCTTCATTCTGTGGGAAACCACACATGCTCAAGACTGTCACAATCTATAGTCCTCCTGTGACAGGGACAAGGAGTGTATGGAGACAAAAGGACCTGCCATTACTCTCTGTGGGGACTGACATGTCTGGGAGGATTTTTACTAAATATACCTTAAGTTATCATAAGATACACAGAGCCTTCCTTAAAAATAAAATGTCTTCCCTGTAATGTTTCAAAGCCTTCTGGTCTACCAAGTCAAAGACCTGCTTTTGATGATGCAAAATGTTTAATATATATGAACAAGTCGGTATGGCCAGGGGAACCAAAGTGCCCAGCGTTTGTGTAGCAAGGCATTTTTAAAAACATTGACCACAACAAATCTTTATTACCTATGTAACTCTTGGGTTTATAAACATAACAACAAAATAAAAGCCACAACCCCACCTTCAGCCATCTGGGTTTGGGAGGATCCTAATATGGGTTAGTATGTTTCATTTTTCCTCTTTCATGCCACCGTGACTATGGGAGCTTCTCTTCCCAGGAGATCATCACGAAATTCACAGCCCGAATTCCACCAGCCTTGAAGTGCTGAAAGTCCCAGCATACAATTTTCAGATCTGAATTCGTTAAAATGCTTTTATAGTCATCTACAACAAATCCAGAAAACATAAACACGCTTTTTTTTGCTTGCATATGCGTGTGGGGTGTGTGTGCATGCTTATTTACAAATGTGGAAGCATGTTTGTGTGCTCATGTGTGTATGTATGTCCATCTGGTGGCTAGAGGGTGACTTTGAGTGTCTTCCTTGATTACTCTATTTTCCAATGGCAAGGGCTCCCTTGTTGAACACGGAGCTAGCTAGTTCAGCTAATCTGGCTAGCCAGCTTGCCCCAGGGATATCATCTCTGCCATAGCCTTACCCAATCCACCACCCTTAAGTATCTAGTCCACTTATTGAGTCCGGTGGTCTTCAGCCTTAGTGGACAATATACAGACTAAAGATAATCACTTGCATAATTTTTATAGTGAACTATTTCAGCTTTTCTACTCAACACTTTTGGCATTTGGGCAAAGGCATGTGGGAAAGGTCTTTGGCATTTGTAAAAACCTAGGATTCTGTTTATGTAGTTCATTAAACACAGCAAATCTTTCCGTGGTGCTGACGTTAAATTTGCCGTGTAATTTTGGGGTCATTTTTAGTGTTTTCCTTGTGCTTCTGTCATGGTTCATGCATAGTGCCGTGTGCAAGAATGGGCACTGGGTGGGAAGGTGTGGTATGTCCCTTCATAAAGCTAATATTGTAAGGAAAGTCCGACAGGGGACATGATAAAGCTGGGTGGAGGTTTGTGATGGAAAGGAAGTCTTGGCCCTGTCTCTGTATTTGTTAGGATAGGGTGAACAAGACAGGCTTCGGCAGAAATCAACAGATAAGGACTCCAAGTGATCTGTGGGTTGAGGAGTTCACCATTGTTGAACCAGGAAAGCCCTGTGTAGCATAGGGAGAGAAGTCCTTGTGTAATGTTATGTTGGTGATTTCAGGTGGATCAGCTGGACAAGGCAGCGCCCCACATCACACACTTGCACTCCCCTACTCAAGTGGGACTCTTGAAAAATGGCTGCTATGGGATTTATATCACTTCCCATGTGCTGAAGGCATCAGACCCTGACACGGAGGATGACCAGATCATGTTTAAGATTTTACGAGGCCCATTGTACGGACGTCTGGAGAACACAACAACAGGTACTTTCCGTCTTTTGGGGGAGGGCGGGGGGTGCTTTCCATCTCAATCCTTGTAAGTCCTCATTTTAAACTACTAGTTGCTGGCAGAGCTAAAGAGAAACTCAGGTAAGTGTAGGTAGGCCTGTTTGGTGAGTGCTCCCTAGGGCTTGCGGATAGACTCAGTTTATAAATCAATATTGTTGCTAATAGGGGTTTGAAGCTGAATCTTCTAAATTCCTCTTCATCGGGAGAAACAGTTCCTGACACACACTAGCTGAACTCTTCACTGAACTCTTCACTGATTCGTTGTCATTTTGTTTTATTTTCATGTTGTGTTTTATTCAGAACACAGTGCCAGGGTGAGACTGATACTAGAGACTAATTTCTTTCTCCTAGTACGAGTCCCCAATTTTATCATCTTCTTTTTAAAAAATATGGTCTTTCCCCTAATAGCTTTGCTAAATTTTATATTAGCTCTGCTTCAGGAAGGCGATGATCACAACAACTCATTAAACAGGATGGCAGAGGCGACAGGTTTTATCAACTCTCCGTTCCCTTTCTCTTTAGTTTAAGTATTGTAAGGCAAGTATCTCCAAAACAAAGCAAACTTAAAGAGGATTTGAGTCCATCTCGTTTGAATCTGAGCATAGGTGCAATAATGCTAATTTTCTTTAAATGGACTTTGGCTTTTTTTTTTTCTTTAAAACAAGGTCTCAGGTAGCGGCTGGCCTCAAATTTGATATGTAGTTGAACACAGCCTTTAACTTCGGATCATCCTTTCTCTTTATTTCAAGTGTTAGCATTCCCGGTGTATGCCTCCATACAGGGTTTTGGGTGTGTTCTATGCGTGCTAGGCAAGTACTGCCGCCTGAATAGAACCCCCAGCCCGGCACTCTATTCCTTAAATCTGTATCAAACAAAACAGCTGTGTGGTTTTATCAATTCTCAAGTGATGTTTGATTTGATTACCCATGAGAGGTCCATCTATTTCTTGCTTGTAGGTGAATTCATCCATGAGCGATTTAGCCAGAAGGACTTAAGCCGTAAGACCATCCTTTACATCATAAACCCTTCTTTGCAAGTGACTTCCGATATCCTGGAATTTCAGGCCATGGACCCCACAGGGAACACTGCCACTCCCCAGAGGTAACTTTCCATTATTCACTGGCTCTGCACGTCACGTTTATCCGATTAAGAACGTGAAATGATCTTTTCCAAACCAGGTCTTTCACTATTTATAGGGTAAATGTTTACAGGGTAGATCTTTACAATTAATAGGGTAAATTGATGGACTATTTCATAGGCTCATACAATTTATTTTGGAGAGGGGATTTCTGTTGTATCATTTCTAGATGATGGAGAAACCAGTAGTTTCCAGATTATAAAGGCACTAAAAGGCTAAGCAAACAGCACCCTTTTTATCACAGTTGTAAATGCATCGCCTTTCACACCCTGGGAAGTGACTGTTGGAGGCCTTTCAGGACTGAGCTCAAAGCCTGTGTGTGTTCGTACTGCAGCCAGAGGTCACTCTAGGACTGTGTTAGTCACGACTGTCTTCTGAGCCATGGGTGGGTGGGGACGGAGGTGGGGGTGGGATGAAGTAGAAAGAAGCAGCCAAATATATTCTTCCTTACAAAAAAGAAAGAAAACACTTGCCTCTGTAAGTTAACAAGCCTTATAGGCAAGAAGAAGATAGTATAAACAAAAATAGACTCGAGGGAATATTAAGTGATATTTATAAACACAAATATATATGATGTAGGATAGTGACCGTAACAAGAACAAATCTGCGATATTAACAAGATTAACAGAGCAGGATAATTTCAGTGACTGTGCCTCCTTCCCAGATGCTTCTGGATATAGACCTTGAATAATTTACTGGCTGACAGATGGTCACAATGAGGTCCATCCGTCCATTTCTCCTGCTGCATTCGTTTTCGTTATTTACTGCCTTTCCCAGACGCCTCAGAGAAAATTTAATTCGTTTTAAATTTTGTGTTCACCATATCCAAGACATAAATAATAGCATAAACGAGCACAGCCCTACTATGCTCCCTCTATGTCGAATTGTGGACGGGAAGAGAAACTCTGAGAAAATGTTCTCAGGGCTGGATTTTCCGTTTCCTCATTCTGTAGTGTAGTTTCACTACTCGCCACCAGAGGGTGCTACAGCCATTGCTAGCAAACCCAGACATCCTGTCTCAGAAATGGGTTCTGACGCTGCTTCCCTTGCCTGTTCAAGTGCAGTCCCTCAGCCTGGTTTATTAAATAACCCCACAGACGATGTTGGTCCCGTGGCTACCATATGCCAGGCGCACAGCACTGGGTGTTAGGGATCAGGTACGAACAAGGAAAACCAGGTATCTGCACTTAAAATCCTGAAGCTATAAACACCCATTAAACTGCCTCTGCCTAAGGGAACTGATTCCTGGAGATCACAGGCTAAAGATTGGATAGCAATAACTTGCCTTAAGAGAAAAAAAAAAAAAAAGAAAGGAAGGAAGAAAAGACAAGACTTTATTTTCAAGAAAAATAGTTGACTACATTCTAAAAATGTTAACAAATTGACTTCACTCAGCCTTATAGTCGTTTAAAAATGGTTCTACTGAAATGCAGTGTTGCTCAGCTCTGCCCTCCACATGCCAGCCAGCACGGTGTGAGTGACAGAATTTATCCCCAGCAATGGTACTAGCTTTCGCCACACTCGCACCCTTTACACGCCTTGTTGTTAGTCACAGTCGAGTGGTTATCACGTGGTTAACAGCACTATGGCTTCTGAGGAGGCTGGTTGAGATCGGCATAGGCACCTTTGTACAGAGATCTCTTTCCATAGGCTCATGCTGGAGATGACCCTATCATCTGGAGATGGCTCAAATCCATGAAGAAAGATGGCCGAGGACAGATAATTCAAAAATAACTCAGATTTGGGCCCAGCATCCTGTCTGTTACTTCCTTTTGAGCAGGTTCATGGAAGTAAACATTGCTCTGCGTTGTCTCGGTATTTGAGTGGAATAGTTGTGCCCAAGCAGACAGGGATTTTGTTTTGGTTTTCTTTCCTGAAACTAAACACACATTTTTCTGATAACAAACAAAGGGGGGTGCAGGTTTAGCCCCGATCACCTGAGTTTACTTCCGTATCCAACTCTTTTTTATTTTTTTTTTAATTTAAAATTTTTTTTCCAGAGCTGAGGATCGAACCCAGAGCCTTGCGCTTGCTAGGCAAGTGCACTACCACTGAGCTAAATCCCCACCCCCCCATCCAACTCTTAAGAGCTGTCTTCTGAACACACACACACACATGCACATGCACATGCACGTGCCCGCATACTATGGAGACAGGAGAGGGAGGCTTTTATAAAAAAAATAAACAAAATTCTAAATAGTGTTTTGTCGTCAAAAAACAGCCAGTCAGAGCCTATTTACACACACAATATGAACCATAGGCATTTAGAATTTCATGATTTTTAGCTCTACTTAATGTTATTTATTTATTCACTAAAACCGTCATAATTTAGAACTTGCAGGCAAGGAAACAGAGGCACAGAGCTGGAGGAGGCTTACACACGCATGTAGCTGGTTAGTATGGTAGCTGGGACTTGGCCCTTATTAGCCCATGTGACCTGCCACCCTGCTCTGCCCCCTTCATCCTTCCTTAATGCTAGCTAAGCCTTTCTTTCCCAGTAGGTATTGGCCATCCAAGCTGCAAGAAAGAGGCATATTTTCCCATGAAGAACTTTAAGGTTTACCCGTTTTTGTGTGTGTGTGAAATCATGAAAAGCAACTGTCAACGTTCGTGTGGTCTCCATATCTCCTTCCCCAGGGATATAGTGTGGATAATTATCCTTGGATCTGGAGTTGAACAGGCCTGCACTTAGTGATTGCTCACAACAGCTTTCTGATATGTACAATGGGAAACTATTATAGTTACTTTAGATAAACACATGAGGTCCCACAAATAGAAGCACCTTGGGGTCCTTACTACTAGTGGTAATTCCCCTGAGTATCTATGTTAATTCAATTGACCGTTTGAAGAAGTATCCTGAACCATTTGGTAGATGAAAGCCTATCTGTAATTAGATATTGATTTTAGGGTTATTCACCAAGCAAACAATCCATGTGGTTATTCACAGTAAGCTAAACAGTGTGCTTTCTTTTTGTGCTTTCTGTGTATTCTTAGTTCTGAGGGATTGATAGATGGTCTATTTCATCAAACATAGGAAAGTTTGGTCTGGGTGAGATTAATCAAGTTACCGGCAGCTGGCTAGTTGGTGAGTGTGTTTAAGTATATCAAAATCCATCAAGCTGATCTTGTTATGGAGACTCTGTGAGAGGGCTCATTAAGTAGCTCACCTCACCTTAACAGGCCACAGAGTCCCCTACCCCCGCCCTCCATGTTAGTGCAGGTAACAATCTGTCACCGAATGCATTCAGAAGACACTGCCATAAATAGAATTTATTTTATAACACTGAAATCCATGGATGCTTGCCTCAAGATTTAGATTTGGCTAAGTGCCTAAATTCTAGGCCACATGCTAGGTGCTTAAAAACACAATCCTCCAAAGATAATAAGGAAATTAGACTCCAAACACTGAGGTAACTATCTCTGTGCCAGGGGAAGAGTGGCCTCCGAATGTGAACCCTGACGTCCAGATCTCAGAGAGCATAGCATAGCTCTTCCTGGCTCTGGCCTTGGCGCTACTCATTCACAAGTTTGTTCTGCTTGCTGGCTCAGCTCGACTGTCCAAATGATCTACGGAGCCCAAGCAAGGCACACAGGGCCCATAGCACTCACTGAGAGCATCCCTGTAGACCAGAGAATGGAACCAATGTACACCAATGTAATGTTCTTAGTAAATGGTTCATGTGGACTTCCTTGTGTGCGTGTGCGTGTGCGTGTGTGTGTGTGTGTGTGTGTGAGAGAGAGAGAGAGACAGAGAGAGAGAGACAGAGAGAGAATTAACTTCAAAATAAAACTTATCCCCTTGGCCCTTCTCATCCAATGCTTTCTCTGATCACTGATTCTTGTCCTCTCAAACAACTGCCCCAGCTGTTCTGTTACTCAGTCTTGGCCTCAGAAGAGAAAAGTTGAAAGAAATGTAAAAGGAGAGGAATTTCTATCAGGCGAACTTTTAAACATTTAAACTGCTTTTATGAAACACCTTGTAAGGGGAGAGGTTGAAGCCATTTGCTCGCTAATGCCTGAGCATTGTCTCCAGCCCAGAGTCAACACGCTTATCCCCAGTCTCGAGCTAAGGAAAGCACAGAAGAAGGGAGAGAAAATGGCACTTATTAAGCACCCACTGTGTACAGGTGCTTTGTACACATTAACTAATTTTAATGTTAATGATTTGACGTGAGTGTAATTCTCCTCATTTTAAGATAATGAAAGCAGAAGCCCAGAGAGCGGGAAGAACTGACCGCATTCCCACACTAATGAATGCTTGCAAGGTGTGCTTGACTCCAAAGGGCGTGTTTGTTCCACTCTCTGCGCTGCCTCTTGGCTAACCACTCCCCATTATCAAGAGAAAATGAAAACCGGGAAGCACAGGTGTTCAAAGTATGAGGTTGTCAGGCTTAATAGCTCCGTCTCTGGATTGATAAACCTTGGAATGCTTAGGAAAATATATTTTAGCATTTCAGCTTTTTGAAGTCAGATGCTGCTCGATTTTAAGTGACCGTCTGGTTATAGGAGTAATGACCTAATCGCGATTCTAGCTTCTCTGAAACCCGTTACTAAGACGCTTGCCACACTTAATGGGCACTCCTGGATGCTCATTAGCTCCTTTGAAGTGTGACTTGCCCTTAGTGTACTTTAAGGAAACTGAGGCACGGAGAGGGTAAAGCACTGTTATTAACCTAGATTGATGTCCCAGATCCCAAACTGACCTTCTAACCCAGAGTGCTTCTTTCCATTTGTTCGTATACATGAGTCACGTAGCTACAAAATAAAATACCAAACGCACAATTTTTTAAAATTGTAGAACAAGCTCTCTCACCGTGGACAACACTTTTGGAGTGTAGGAAAGCATAACTCTTTGCCATAGGCTAATGTCTTGTGCACTGTTGCTAGGCAGCATCCCTTCCTGGCTCCACCTACCAAGTGCCTGGACCACCCTTCTGCTGCTTGTGACAGTCAACAGTGTCTCCAGACATGCCTAGTGCTAAGAATTACAATATGCCTCAGAGAATAGCATACATGCCCAGTTAAGAAACCATGCTTTAGAGCACACATGAGCTGATCCGTGGCCCCGTTACATATGTAGCAGAGGACTGCCTTGTCTGGCCTCAGGGGGAGAGGATGCTCTTAATCCTGTAGAAACTTGATGCCCCAGGGAAGAGGGATGCTAGCAGGGTGAAGTGGGAGTGTGTGGGCCGGTGGGGGAGCACTCTCTCAGAAGCAAAGGGGAGGCAGGATGGGGTGAAGAATTCATGGAGGGGGAATGAGGAAGGGGACAGCATTTGGAATATAAATAAATAAAATAATATTTTTTTAAAAGAAAGGAATCACATATTAGAAGATCAGAAAAAGAGGTAAGACTGTTTTGCTGATGACCACTTCTCTCAACATCTTTCTCTCTAACGAGGTCAGAATAATAGATGGTTAAAGGGGTTCAGAGTAAGCTGGGGTTATGAAGAGCATGTGAGCGTTATTTTCAGGGTGTAGAAAAGATGCTAACGATGCCCAGGAAACAGCAGAGTGAACAGGTAGTTTCTGGGTACCCTTTGGTACTTTTTGTCTTCCATACTCCTCAAGTTGAGTTGCCATACATGGAAAAGCAAAGGCTTCTCCCATGGAACGTGCTCAGTATCAAAAAGTCCAGATACTGTGCTATGCGTGAAACCCTAAGCCAGGGTAAGGATGACTAAAGAAAATTAAACTTTGGTAAAGAATCTGCAATGTTAAATGAGGTGTGCAAACACCGTGTGTGTGTGTGTGTGTGTGTGTGTGTGTGTGTGTGTGTGTCTGTCTGTCTGTCTGTCTGTCTGTCTGTCTGACTACTTCAAGTTACTGAATGGCAGAGGGCTCAGCATAATCCAGCATCATTGCCTTCTGTTTCCAAAAGTGGTTCTCGAAGACCAAAATTTAGCTTTCACTTAGAACAGACCCTCTGCGGTGCTGAGCATCTCCAGACGGGTGGCTCTCAGCTGAAGGTGTCTTTCCTCCCAGGGGTCATCTGAAAAGTCTGGACATAGTTTTGTCGGTCGTTAGCGGGGTAAAGTACAAATTTATGTCCACCATGGTGGTGCTGCTGGACCTTTCAGAGTCCAAGCTACCAGACTGCAGCAAAGAATGCTTGACTCTGACATCCACAGTGTGAGGTGGGGAAGCCCTGGCCTGAGGGCTCTTGCCCATCAACTTACAAGGTTCACTAGATATGTGTAACACATGGTAGGTATCTTATTAACCATCTTCTCTGCCCACAGAATGCACTCTACTCAGTACTAAGAAGAGGGTCCCTTAGATGTGAATATATCAATCCATCCTTATCTACACAATGCCCTCATACACAGCACTTGAAGATTGTCCTTATAGGTTCCTACATCTGAATGTCTACCTAATACCAAGCTTACAGTCATGTGGATTCTTACAGGAAGGATCACAAAGCAGTTGGCTACATCATTTCTTCCCCCCCACCCCCATGTATTTGCAGAGAGTTTAAGAATAGAAGGAGCTATTCTATTTTGCAAATACATTACTGCAAAAAAGGATTCACAGTCAGAACACACTGCATGTACCCTGTGGGTATAGGAGGCCTTATTTTTAAAAATAGTTTTTCTGGAAAATCTATAGCCTGGGTTAAGTTTCATGGCTTTTCAACAGATTATTATTACTTATAGTGATTTAGTTTTGGGAAAAATAAACACAGGACATTGTTTGGGGAGTCTTAACCTACAGGCATCACGCTAAGTCAGAAGGTTCGTCCGGAAAATACGCATGCACACTCGCAAACACTGAGACTGTGCCTTAGAGTGAACAGTCCTCTGGATTGTTCCCTTTTTTATCTAGATCAGAGCCATGTGGCACTGAGTGTTAGACAGTAAGGTTATGGGTCTGTATGGTGGCATTGATTTCTGCTTATTCTGCTCAGTATAAGTGACGGGTGGAACTTCAGAACTCAGCCTTGGAGCTCACCTGACTCTTAGGAGACTTAGCTCAAATCTGGCCACATATATCAGGTCCCCAATTTATTCTGCTGTCTTCCCTCTGAATCACTTTTTTTTCCTTTCTTGTTTACCTGGATCCTCTGGGAATTCTTTGCAATTTGTCATTTCTATTGGCTTTTGAATTGACCTTATTGACTATTATTTTATTGTGCTTTAAGCACAGTTACTTTTTTATCTCTTGATCTATTTCATGGTAGATTTAATTCTGTTGCACCAAATACTAATGAATGAACCAATATTTCTTAATATAATAATGCATTTCAGATCATTTTTATGATATCCATCATGCAGTAACCTAATGTTTAATAACTATTGAATAAACATGTATATGTACAACAAGCATATCTTTATCATGGGCCCCTGTAGTAAGTCTATGCTGGGATGTTAGTCTACCCCAGACCATTATCCTCAGGCAGACCAGTACTACTGGATTTGTTTTGTTAGTGAACTTTGTATATTGTGGTAGTGACCTGTGACCCCTACAAGGATGATAAACTAGTTGTTGAACCTTTCTGACCTTAGTCTTTCTAATTTCTTTAGATGGCAACCATTAAATATGACAATTTCCATCGAAAGTCAGATTGATTCATGGTATATTAGAACTATTTATGAATCATGTTCAGCTGTATACAGTTGTCCTTCTGTGTCATAGGAGTTTTGTAGATATAACCAATCATAATTCAGTTATTTATTACAGAATTATGTCATGTTGAATGCATAGACCCTCTTTCTTGTCATTAACCTCTAAGCAATATAGTAAATCAGCTCCTTACAGAGGATCTACACTGTATTCGGTATTGTCTGTCATCTATGGATCAAGTAACGCATACAGAAGGATGTGTGTAGACTGTATGCTGTACTCAGGCTGTGTGCTATGTGCAGGCTGTGTGCTATGTGCAGGCTGTGTGCTATGTGCAAGCTGTGTGCTATGTGCAGGCTGTGTGAGACTTGAACGTGTACACATGCCCGAATCAGCAGTGGGTCCCACTTTTCTGTGGACACTGAGGGATGGCCAGGATTGCACCCGAGCTGCACACTATTGTGTCTCTTTCACACGCACAGAGAGAGGAACAGGAGTTAGGAACAAAGCACATAGACACTTTAATTCCTAAGCACGTCCTGGGGAGAACTTTTCATTAAAGTGAACCCAGGGTTTCAGAGATCTTCCTAGAATGAATAGACTCTTGAACTTCGTGCCTGCTGGTTTCTTTCCCTACATACACACACTCAAATTTGAACCTCTGCCTCATCACAAACAACTGTGGGATTTGGAAATTCTTTTAATCTTGTTTCATTTATGAAATAGAATTTTGAACATTTCCCTCACAAGGTCATTATAATTATCAAAGAAGAAAATGTGAGAGTTTGTCATGAACAAATATTCCAAATAACCGTGAGAGGTTTCTGTGATTGGCATGGATTAATCAAACTGCCATTGGATGGAACTCAGTGCTCAGCTCTCATTGATCCGACCATACCGAGGGACATTCTCGTGGGTACCTAATGATGTCCTTTCTCCTTTTTCTTTTTTGTTTTTTGTTTTTTGTGTTTTTAATTCACAGCTTGGAGTTGAGATGGTCGTATATTGAATGGTCCCAGACTGCATATGAGGTTTGTGAGAATGTGGGCTTATTGCCCTTGGAAGTTACCAGAAGGGGATATCCCATGGACTCAGCCTTTGTGGGTGTAGAGGTAACAACTCTAAACTGCAAATTGTCAAGATAGAACTTAATGTTGCGCCTTTGATGATCTTCTTAGAAACATTTGTAATGGCCAAGGACCACAGACTGCAGGGGCGGGGGGAGTTACTATATGCCAGAGAGTCCAAGTATACAACATCTTTGTTCTCCAGTCTTTCAGGGAATTCCCAGACAATATTTAAAATCCACTGGTTTTGAAATCCAGCTACTTCCACACATTCTTTAGCTTTCAAGTTTGATTTCACAGAAATATCTGACTTAGCGACTCTCTTAAATTCCACCTTGGAAGTTATATGCAGCTCCTATGAGATGCCGGAAGCAGTCAACAGCAAATGGAGACCTAACAGGTGATCCCTTCTTCAGCAAGATACTTCTAGACAGACTCATTGACCTATTAGCATCTTGTGCTGGAAATAGAGGCAAGGTCTCTGAGACCACAGGAATAGACATAAGCCTAGTGTGAGATGTATCCACATCACGCAGAAGTAGAAGGGCACTTTGGGACAGTTACTGCAGTGTGGAGTCCTCACATGGGCAGGATTTGCTGTCTTTTCCTTGGGATGGAGCACAACCTGAAGCTTGTAGAGTTGAAATGGTTTTCGAAGTCATTGTAACAGCAGCCCTTCCAGAAAGTGGGCTTGTAGAGCAAGATTCTGTACTTTAATGGGGAACAAAAGAGACTCCTACTCAGTCTAACAAGATGAGCCTCTGGATGAGGTGGCATCTCTGTTAGTAGAAGTTATATTGAGTGTTTCAATTAAAACCCTGTGGACCTAAACCTGTGCACATGCAGACTGGCTGTTTATCTTTCTAGTGGACATAAGTCTCTGTCTCTTTGTGGAGATCGGGTGTGGCTGCTGTTCTGGGCGCCATCTTGGAGGTGTTTTATCATCGAAGTAGAAAAGCTGGCACTTCCCATAACTCCAGGGAATGTCTATGGGAGAGAAGAGAATTAACCTGGTGTGGTTTTGTGAACAATCCCCTGGTCCTTTACAGTGAGTTCTATATATCTGAGTGAAGCATTTAGGTCTACATTGCCACTCACCTTGACACGTAGAAAGAACGTCTATGGGACTTTAGTCTACATAAAAAGTTGTATGATCCTGACAGTTAAGGGTGCAGGCCTTCATCAAGTGTAGTGCCTGAAGCTTTGGGGACTGTTTGATATGGGGGTGTATAAAACCTGCCATCTTACATGAGATTGTATGGGCTTCTTGACTGAGAAGAGAGAGAAGGCATGCTTTGCCCTGTGCTGTCTGCCAGCGCTGCATTGTGTCTCTTCACCTGATATGTCTTTCCAAACACCTTGCATCAGACATGCTTTTCCCACCTAGGATTCTGTAAACCCGGTGGTGGTAAATACTAGGTAATTGCATATGTGAGAACCATGCAGACAAATGTAACTTCCAGCATATGGTGGATGCAGGTGTACAATGGGCTGCCTTTTCCCAGCAAAAGCTGGTTCAGGGGGAGCCTTGGCACTGAACACTGAAAGCAAAGAGTAAATGGACGCCTAAGAGGTAATCTCTTCTTCAGCAAGATGCTTCCAGACAGACTCATTGACCTATTAGCATCTTGGCTGGAACAAGAGACGATGTCAGAGACCATAGGAATAGATGGGCATTTCATAGCTTCAAGTTGTACCTCCGTTCCTCTCACCATCTTAACCATCTTCAACATCGTAAATATGTGTGACTTAACGACTAACTGGGTCTCACTCAATGACCCTTTACAAGCTCACCACAGACTTTTATTTTTTAGCAGACATGTAGACTCTCCTTGGGCATCTAAGACCATGACTTTGGATGCCTCCTTGGATTTTAGACCTGGATCAGGGACTGAATGGGGCAGTCAGTAGTTGAGTTAGACCAGAATAATTTTCCCTCTGTACAGCTTTCATAACAAGGCCTCTAGAACTGGGGGTCCTGGGTGTGGATTGCCTGCACATAACTTCTTAGCACAACTGTCAGTCCCAGAAGGCTAGTGTTGAGTGAGGGATCCATTGAGGCAGTGCTCAGGACTTGTTTGGTTAGTCTGGCCTGAGGGATCTCTGTGCGCTGAGCTCACGGCCCTCAGAGCTGGCTGATGGTGCACAGGCTCTCTGGGCTCCCTGGGTCTCCTTCTCCCTTCCCCTCTTCCTTCTCCATTTATGACCAAGGGAGGAGATGGAATAAAATGGCTCTCATAACAAAGAGAACAATAAGGTTGTAAACTTTGTTCTCTGTATTCCAATAACTGGGTACTTTTAAAGGGAGAAAGGATCTTAAGGGGGGAAAGCATACCACAGGGCCTGGACCCAAAATGGTTTATTATAATTTAAAAGAAAAAAAAACCTACCTAGCATTAAAAACAGATTTGAGGCCATGAATTTAGTCTGGTATGGGGTGGGGAGAGTAACCATTTCTCTAGTGGAGAATACTTACTTTTATTTTTTAAATGCCTTTTTCTTTCCTACTAAGGTTAACCAAGTGTCAGCTACAGTTGGAAAAGATTTTACTGTCACTCCATCCAAACTGCTTCAATTTGACCCAGGTACGTTTTGTGTTTCTGGTTTGTTTCATGTTCCATAAGTGATCTGGAGACTGCTGAGAACACAGGATATTATGCAATTTCAGCCAACTAGAAGATCGCCAGGGAGCCGTACCACCCTTTGCCCAACAGACGGGTTTGGCCTGAAGTTCTGCTCTTATATATAGTCTTCTTACAAGTGAATATTTATTTAAACTGAGAAAAAAAGATCATAGCAAATGATAAACATAAAAGTATCAAAAGTAAATATTCAAAACAATCCAGAAAAATAAAGTAATCTAAACGTCATTATAATATAATGTTAATTTATCCATATATTTTGGTAGGAATTTTTCAAATGTTATGATTCTACAGAATGCTAAAAGGAGTTTCTAAATGATTTCTTTTGAAATAAGTTTTCATAATAGGCTTCCAGGGCAAATCATTATTTCATTGAATAGTACTTACTTTGATTTAAATTCATGGATTTAAATAAAAATTTGCTGAAAATTTTGCTGAGTACCAAAACGTACAATATCAAAGTGTGTGTTTTTTTTTCTCCTGAAGTTGTTCTACTGTATGCAATATATAGACATGAAAATATTTGCCTACAGAACTTTGGAAGCCAAAGTGAAAGCCATTGTTCTAGGTAAAGAAAATGCTGGAAGGCTTCCTAGGGGAGGCAACATTCTAGTTGGGGGGGTGGGCAAGAAGAACAGGAGGAAGCCTGAAGCCCTAACACAGAAGAACCACTTACTTCTGGAGAAGACTGCCTTAAAGCCAGGAGGCTGGACACCACACTTCTAGGCTTCCCTGTGGGTGGATTTATCTGCCTCCTATTCTTCCCTGCTCTCCCTCCTTCCCTATGGTCTGTAATGGACCTGGGTCACTCACCTAAGACAAAGGGACAAATGCTAGAGAAGTGGCCAGGGCTTGCAGCTTTGTACTGCAGAGATGTTCTGTGCCTGGACCGCATTCTGCCCAGGGTAAGCTCACTAAAATGACTGAACGTCACCACCATCCCCAAACTGATGATCTTAGTATTTAGGGATGTCTTTGTGCTGTTCACAACCAGAAGCATAGCATATGAAGATGATATGGTTTTTCTATATCAGAGTACCACAAACGGAGTAGTTTTAAACATAGACATTGCCTTGCAGTTTCCGAGGCTGTTCAGTCCTAGACCGATGTGTGTCAGTTCGTGAGGAAGAATCTCTCCTGTCTCTTTCTTTTGTGCCTTTTGAGGTTTGCTAGCGATCTGTGGTGGTCCTGGCTCTGCCTCTGTCTCCCTAGTCCTTGTCTTCCCCTTCACACGATGCTCTCCCTATGGATTGAGTCTCCCTCATCATAAGGACCCAAATGAGCTTACGTTCAGGAGCTACCCTGTTCCACCATGACATCATGCTAACTTATGACCATGCCATCACCCCATTTATAAATGATGTCACGTTGTGAGGTCCTGGCAGTTAGTTAGGAAGACCTCACAATATAAGCTGTGGGGGATACAATTCAGCCTCTAACAATGAGCCTTGAATTTGACATGCAACAGCTCAGATATTCTTGCTAGCCCCCTTCCCATGTCGTTTGGCTTTCTGATATGGAGTGGGTTTTCTAGGCTGACCGTGTTATTGCTGATCTGTATTCAACGTTTATCCTTAGGTTTCTGCAGGTTCCTTAGTCCTCTGCTCTACCAAGAAAGGGTTAATGTTCTTTTGTCCTGTTTTAAAGGACTTGTTTGAAAGTCAATCATTTTTGTCACACGCCCTTTTTATTACCCATGGCTGTTTGTTGCAAGTTAGGTTTTCAGCAGCTCACCAGGCACTCTGTTTGGGTTTGGAAGAGCTAGAATGTATCACACTAGGGGAGACTCAGAAATTTATCTGTTGGAGATTCTGCTACATAAGATAAATGCCCGTTTGTCTAGAAGAGTTTACACGCTGTTTTGATAGCTACTAATGACTTCTGGGGCCCCCAAATGGTCTCAGGATTTTAAGGATTGTTTATACATTGAGGAATAATACAAGCACATTTTATACATTTTTTAAAAAGCCACACGCTTGGCTGCCCATGAATTTGGAATTTATTAAGCCAGAAATAATTTCATATCATGAAGCCTTACTTTAGAGAATTTAAAAAAAAGTCCCCCACATCCACAGGTCCTATAAATGTTTATGTACTTTCATATTGTAAATCCTTGCCTCTTTTAGATGTCCCCAGCTCCATCCTATCACTTTTGCCAGGAGCAATTTATTCATTTCTCTGGAAATATCAGCTTCCCTGATACCAGAGAAACAGAATGGGTCATCCAGTAAGTGTGTTACTGTGAGACTGAAGAGCTCTTACTGGGGAGGGATGAAGGCTTGCCTGTAGCACTTTACCAAACTTTGCAAACCAGGGTCCTGAGACTGGCATTCAGCTGCTCTGACCTGAAGTGCTTCAGTGCCTGTGCAAACACTCTAAGGAAAACGAGTGCATTCCTTTAAAACATGTCCCTGAAAGATTTGATGCATTCTTAATCAAATCGTCATCATTCTGAAAAGTCAAAATGTTTTCCAAAGGAACAGCTCTCTAATTTGGCATTTACTGAAAAATATTGAGAAAATGTCTCTCAACAGAGAAATCTGCTTTGTAGGAAAATATCCAGGAACTCGGCTTCTTTATAAAATGGGTGTGTTTTTATGACAGGACACCCCTTCTGCACTCCAACACCTTTTGTTTTCTGGAAACGGGAACAGGCAGTTCAGGCCCCCTAGAAGCTCAGAGACATCTCAGGGAGTTAAGGGACACTTTGCACCTGGGAAGTGAAGGAAGCAGGGGACCAAACAACAGCAATGAAAATCCCATTTCACAACCTGAGGCAGTGACCCCCCACACCTGGGAGGCTGGAAACCAAATTAAAATGGAGGTCAGCAAGTCAGACGCTCTTGAAGAGACTCAGAGAAGATCTCTTTCAACTATTTGGCTTAGTTTCATAAAGATCTATAAAAACTTTAAAGGTCTTTTGGTTGTTTTGTTGGTTGATTTGTTTAAAAAGTGATACTATCATTTCTTTCTGAAATAAATTTTCAAATAGGAGGACAACTGTTTGAGATGTGGAAATATGTCCCTGTATGTTGGATTTTTATTTAAATTGTACCTAACCTTATGATGTTTGGTGGTGAGAACAGTTCTCTGAATATTAACAATCTCAGCCTTCATCCCTCTTCATTGCCCATCTCCTTTTATTTCCACAGCTGCCTCTAATGTCCCAGACTCTCTGGGTGCCCAACCTTCACACAGACACTCAAATTCACTTTGCTAAAGTGTTTGCTTTCAGAATGGCAGTGATGTCCTCCCTCATTAACCATTGTCTAAAGCCCAAACCTGGCCACTTGGTGTAATGCAGCTATAGAATCTCCCTGCAACCCGTGGCCTCTTTTCCCCAGATGCAACTTCCCCATTCAGCTGATCTATTTACCACTGCCCTGACCCAAACCTCAACTTTGCTAACTTCCTTAGATTTCTTCTTATTTCTTCCCTCCAAATCTGTGCATGTGGATCCTACAGGCATCTAGTGCACCCACTGCATTCTGATCTGTACATGTGGATCCTATAGGCATCTAGTTAGTGCACACACTGCATTCTGTATATTTTGTCAGCTAATCACGCGTAGCTTTTAATAGTTACTTGACTTTTCTGGTAAGAAGAAGAGCTACAGATCCCTGGGTCCCATACCCACCCAGTCAACCAAACACAAATCAAAAAAATAATCAGAAAAACCATTCTGTTTGTAATGACTGTGAACCCTTTGGTTTTCTTGTCATTACCTGGGACAAGGTACAAGATTCGCAAAGTGTTCATTATATTGCTATTATAAACAGGTGGTCTAAAGTTTACAAGAGAATTGCATAGGGTATGTATACAAGGGACTTAAGCAACTGCTGCAGATGTTGGCATTCAGTGGGAGTCCTGAGACCAGTCTTCTTGGGTACCCAAAGACAACTTGTCTCCTCCAAAAAGTTTCAAACTCCTTTAGGTCAGAGCTTGGCTTATGCTGCATGTCTGGTGTTCTCCATAGCTTCTAATGCAAAGGTAAGCACTTAGGGATAAAACACACATTTTGGCGGAGCCACTCGTCCACCAGTGAGTTGGGAATTAGTTAATGTTTTGTATTAGATAGTTCAACTTCTGATTTTGCAAAGACTGTAAAAAAGAGATCATCTGAGACCACAGAAGATGCTGGAAGCATCATAAATCGGACACCAGCTTGTTCTTTACCAAAATGACTGCAGATGCCCCCATTTTCCCTCTAAAGGCAGCCCAGTTCAGAAGTGAACAATTTATCCTTTCTACTGAATGCTGCAGGGATCCATGATATGCCGAATGAGACATAAAAACTCTATGAGACATACTTTTGAGAAGGTGGCTGTCATGTAGGTGACAGAGTAACAGACACGTCAGCATGCAAGCAAAAGGTCAGCTTTCAGAAGAGAAGGCTGGGGAAGAGTGTTTAGCCACTGTATAGAGAAAGACTTATGGATATGGAAGCACCCATAGGCAGGGGAGGCAGGACAGACTTCCAAACTTTGCTCTAGAGCCTAAACTGTAAACTTACTGTCCTTTGTCCCTGTCTTAGCCTCTTATGCCACCAAGCAGCCTTCAGCTTGCTTACCTCTGCCTTCACCTTCCCTTCTAAGTAAGTCAGGGAGATGTTTCACAGTTCCCATCACATGCACTGCTGAAAATTGAGACCGTTTCAGAAGTGTCTTCTAGCCTGAGTACTTTGTGTCTCCGACTTGAATTTGCCTTCCATCCTGATGGGACAGATTAGCTGGGATATCTTAGTGAATGAAAAGTTGTGTTAAGTTCAGAAGATTATGTGGAATAAACTTGTTTGTACTCCATGTTAGACACAGAGAGGGGAAATGGAGGCTGGACCAGTCTATGTGTACAATCCCCAGCCCATACATTCTCTCTAGGAGAGTATCCAACTATTGAACATTGCATCAATCAGAAAAATCATCCATGGGCTAGAAGATCTGGGGGTGGGGGTGATAGCAGCCGATGCAGGCAGCAGTTGGAGTACATGAATCACTTCAAGGATTCTGTAAGGTGCCTGAAGTACCATCCAAAAATCACTTCTGTCTGCTGCACTCTCTTAAGATTTTTGCAACTATTAAGATTTTCAAATCGTGGTAACTATTTATTCTAAGGCACAGAGGGGGTGGGGTTGGAAGAAAAATTATGTCTGGGATTTTGTCTACTAACCTTTTTTCCTCCCCCTGTGTAATGCTGCTTACTTTTTGTTACAGTGTTTGCATTGAAGGCCGGTCATCATTGTCCAGGAACAAATGCGCTCTTTTTATATTATTTGGGAGAACAGCAGGGCCTCAGTGAGTTGGTGGCAGTACAATAGCTCACTCGGGCTACTGCAGTCTAGCGGTAGACATGTTAATTAATATATTTCTCTGACACCTAGGTGATTGAAATAGCAATTAAAGAGTAATTAAAATGTTTACTTCTTGTAGGAATGTCAACTAAGATGTGGAATATAGCAATTACCTATGACGGATTAGAGGAAGATGATGAGGTCTTTGAAGTAATTCTGAACTCCCCTGTGAATGCGGTTCTTGGCACACAGACAAAAGCGGCGGTGAAAATTTTGGACTCAAAAGGAGGTATTCTTTTGATCCTCGTCTTGAAATCAGGAGCGGTCCTGGCGCCATGGCTGCTGGCTTGCAGCAGCCAACATGCTTGATAACGCCTTCAAATCAAAATGCGTAATTTCTTGTCAAGAAAGCCGCCTGCACCATGACTCCCGGGTTCTTTATTCTGGTGTGTGCTTCATGTGGTTTTTCCTCCTGCTAAGAGCAATGGCTGCAGCGAAGCAACAAGTCAGAGCCCTGGTTGCTTTTTTTCTAACCATTTGTTGTTCTCACCAAGGGGGAAACAATGTTGGTGAGAATCTATGGACAATTATTTCCCCCCTGAGTTTGCAGGGCTGTAATTATCTTTCCTCTGTTAAGGAGAGCTCTCAGTGCCCAAAACAGGAGCCCCCACTGTAGTGTGACCAGGAAAATTCTAAGAAGGGAAGGAATTGGGGGAAAACAGACGTGAAGATGCAGCTGGCTGGGGATTCAGGGGGCAGCTGGAGAATACTAATGAATGACTTGGTGAGGCAGAGCCAAACGGTTCTGGGAAGAGCCTGCTAGAGAGCAACCTACAAATAAAACGAAAAGCAAAGCCCTTGGCGCTCTGAGGGTTTGCTCTGCCAAAGTCCTTCTGCTTCCAGTTCCTTATCTATGTGACACTTTATGTGTCCAGCGTGACACTCAATTTCAAGCCTTTTTTAAATGCTTGTCATGCCCCGTGATCTGCAGTTTCCTTCCTTACCTGTAATCTGGTGTTCCCTTGCTTACCCTATAATAAAAGTGGGTGTTGTCTCCTTTGCTCTGTACACCCACATTTCCATGACATCTCTCATCCCCTCTTTCTCCACACCACGTGTGCTTCTTGGCCAGCAGAAATGTCCACTCACATTGAGTGTGGGAAATATACACAAACAAAAATGCTCTGGGCTGGGAACGTAGCTCAGTGGCAGAGTGCTTGCTTAGCCTGCGAAAGGCTCCATGCTTGAATCTCCGTGCTGCTAAAAATAAAATAAATATTCAGCCAGGTTCTTTCGGCAGGTCGTTTTGTTTTCTTGTTAGTTGAGGTTTTGTAATTGTTCTTTAATCTTTAATTCCTTTTTACTTATGGTTTGGTGGGGAGGTCAGAGGACAACCTGTGGGGATCTGTTCTCTCCTATTATGTGGGTTCCCAGGATCAAACTCTGGTAGCCAGGGTTAGTGGTCAGCACCCCCACCTGCTAAGCCAGTTCACTGGCTAGTTTGTTTGTATTTGGTGGGCTGTTTTCTGTGCCTTCCCAGAAATATTGATTGTTGAAGTTTCTAGTAGAGACTCTCTTAAGATTCACTAGGGTTTTGTCCCTTTAGAGTTGATTGTAAATTTTTTATAGCTGCTGCTTTTTCACACGCTCCCTTTAAACAATCCTAGTTTGTACCTCTAAAAGACTGGAGGAAAACTCGAATCCTTTCCCATTGTTGGGAGGGGGTGGCACTTGATCGGAGAATAAACCTTCCATGTTGGTGAGGATCACAGGAGGGAAGTGAGCCGGTTTCCTAAGCGTCTGGAATGATTATCAAACCATGACAATGATTTTCATCTATGATTTGTGGGATGGATTTCATGAGTTTATAATCACCCCATCCATGTGCAGAAGGGATACCGCTTTCCCAGGTGGAAACTGATGAAGAGAGAGGGAGTTTCTGGCAAATGGGAAAAAGGCAACATCTGGTGGGAAATTCATCTGGCTACGTTTAATGACAAGCTGTTCCAGGAACTGTGTCAACGCCATTGCTTATGTGTTTGTGTAGTGTACTGATTGCCTGCCATCTTGCATGCCTCCAGGACGGTGCCATCCTTCAAATTCCTTCAACCAAAGCAAGCACAGCACGTGGGGGAAGGGCCCTTGGCATCCGCTGCCCTCAGGCTCATCCTCGCTCACCACTTCCGGTTCTCCTCTTCTGGAAAGGCCTCCTCCATCTTTCACCAATGGAGATGCTCTTCAGGGTTTTGGTCTCACCGACCTCACTCAAAGGAAGACAATGACCTCGGGGAATGGCAAATCAGTAAGGATGAAGACTGGGAGTGCGTGTGTGGGGATGTGTGATAAGTGGCTGGTACAGTGCAGAACTGTTTGGATTCTCATAGTGAGTTCTTTGTGGAGTCGTGCAGTGCCTTTTATGTGCAAATATCATTATGCTGACCCACTCCACTAACTGTGCCAACTGAAGCGGTAGGCACATTCATTCAGCCGTGTGAATCCTGCTTTGGTTCCTTTTATGACCAAGATAGATAGGGAACAATCAGTGGTCCTAGAACAGAAGCACAGTTAAGTGACCCCCTTGGGTGTGGAAGCTATGATGCCCACCAGGCACACTCTCAGATGTGTGTGCATGCACGTGTGTACATGTGTGCTTTCCTGAATCTCTCTGTGCTACAGATGCACTGAAAACGAAAGCCACCTCTCTGTCCTGCTTGTCAGGAATCAGCATAATCATGGTTAGACATGGTGGTTTAAAAAATTCTATTGAACCTGGCATGAAAAAAAATCTCATGAAATATTCTTTTTAAGTTTTCAATTATTTCAGAACCTTACTAAAATATACTGCTACTTGCTTTTAAAGTCAGTTTTGCACACATACGTCTTTTGTTGCTTTCAGGTTCTCCCATCCTCTGTTTGTAGAAATGGAACAGACACCATCTACAATGTAAGCACAAAGAATTGCTAAATGTCTTAAGTTCATAGATGTTTTCATAGAAGTGATACTATTTTATTTTTCTCTTTGTCTATTTTCTCAAAGTTTTTTTTCTGAAAAAGTTTTTTGTTTTTTGTTTTTGCTTTTTTTTTAAAGAAGATTTGGTGATTGAGAAAATCCTTTTGTCTCTTTGCCTTGATGCTGTCTTTTAATTGCTTATTATTATTATTATTATTATTAAAAGGTTTGTGTATTTTCTCAGTGCTTATTTTTCTCTCATTGTTTTTGTTTGCTGTTTTCCTCAAGTACCATGGCATAGTTTCCTTGAAACTAGAGGGCGACAGATTCTCAGCTCACAAACGGAAGGCCAAAATATCCATTGTTAGTCAGCCACAGAGGACAATCAAGGTGGCAGAGCTGCCTCTAGCTGATAAGGTGGAATCCACAACCGATTCGCACTTTCTCAGACAGGTATGGAAATCTTCCTTCCTTCCTGTTTGCCTTCCAGCAAGCTGTTCCCTGGGCCACAAACACACTTCATTCACAAAATGGACCCCAAGTTGGGGGACAGTTTACTTGACACAGATGTTGCCCTGTAGATGAAGACCCAAGGAAGGAAACTGCTATCAGCTTGTGTGAAATCAATTCTAATCTGCCACTCTTGCCTACAGGGTCTGCGGCCCTTGTTTCCAAAGAACTGTTCTGTGGAATTAAAGGGACTCTTTCATTTTGAAGAAAGCACCCACAGATTGTATCAATGTGATGGGATCACCTGGAAAGCCTGGAGCCCCCAAACCAAGGTGGGACATTGGCTGTAGCTAAGCACCTTTAGTGGGCAATGTGCCATTTAATGAGCTTACAGCGTGATTCAATGTGTGATTCTCAACTCGCACATGTCTTTTCTTATTATACCTAGAAAGCCATGAGGGAAAAATGGTACAAAGTGACTTTTTAAGATCCAAAGTATAAAGCCAGATGGTGGTGGTACCTGCTTTGAATTCCTGCAGAGACAGGTAGATCTCTGAGTTTGAAGTCAGCCTGATCTAGAGAGTGAGTTTCAGGACAGTCTGAACTACACAGATAAAACCCTGTCTGGGGGGAAAACAACAACTACAACAACAAATCCAAAATATAGTATTAGATCAGTCGATTTTGTTTAATTATCAGAATGTCAGTGGTATAACATTGAACCATTTCTGACTGAGGTGGTCCTTTCAGTAAGAAGTCATTTATCTCTTAAGATGAGAAATTACAGCTCTGGCTTCCTCTGCTTCGCTGAAGTGAGAAGGCTCATAGGCTTGTACTATGAGGCCGACTTCAGATTATCAAGTCCATTCAGAGGTGAACACGCACAACTGTCTTGCAGGGGCTGGAGGACAGATCCTGCCCAGGTGGATGGCTCCTTCATTCTGGCTACTGTCACATCTTGGTCACAAGGCAGAAAGGCACCTGGACCACAGCTACCCGAGCTTGCAGAGAACAGTAAGGAACCCAACATCACACGTGCCTGCCCTTTTCCTTATTTTCACATGGAAATGTAGGCCTGCATAAGTCATTGAATAAGTATTGAATGTCTAATGTCTGTCCAGCTTTGTCTAAGGAGCCTAAGGGGAGTTTGTAGTTTGGAATGGATTTGTGGCTGACTTTGATACTTCTGTCTGCTAAGGTCTTTGCTGTTATGGCTGTACTGGTGCCACACTCTTTTCTGTTTCCTTTTATTTCCATCTTTTAAAGAAAAAGTCTAACAACTTTCCTGAGTTAGCAGCATGGTAGGTTCTGATATTTTTCTCATCTCTCTTTGTTCCCCCTTCAAATGACAGACATCCATGCCTATTGATTTTAAAGTACCTGGTAATGAAAGGCCTTGGCATCCAGCCTCTGGCAGTGCAGGAGGCCCGGATGCCCATAAAGCCAGGCGAGTAGGACAAAGGCTCACTGGGTAACAGTCAATAAAAGATGACTTGTGGTCAGATAATGACAACAAAATCCATCTGATCCAGAAGGAATTTAAAAATGCATATGTAGCAGTCCTTGACCAACCTTTTTATTTGATAACCTGGATATTATCCAAACAATGCAATTACACTAATATGCATGCATTCTTGTTGAAATTGAGACTTCAGTAATTTCTAGTTAA
Organism: Mus caroli; assembly: GCF_978045245.1. NCBI lineage: Eukaryota > Metazoa > Chordata > Mammalia > Rodentia > Muridae > Mus > Mus caroli. Next base: position 72,681,773 of record NW_028227261.1, read on the forward strand.
TATTGATCATATCCTATACTTTATCAAATTTAAAAGGGTTGTGCTCATCAAAGGACACCATTAAGAAAATGAAAGGTAAACACATTCAGAAAAAAAATCTGTTCTTAAATCACATAAATGACAAAGTTCTAGAGTAGGAAATAAAGCTCCTATAAATTAGTAACAATGTAACTGAACTAAGAGCAAACCCAGCAAATGGGTTGACGAGGTGACTCGGCAGGAAGAACCTGATGACTCATGAAAAGGTGGAGAGAACCGACGCCACAGACTTGTCCTCTGTCCTTTACATACATGAGGTAGCATGTGGGCATCAGTGAACACAGAACATATATACAACTACAACAAAATTTTATAAGTGACTTAGCAAACTCACGAGAAAAAGAAACAAAAGGTTCCTACATAATTAAAAAGATCCTCAACATCATTAGAGACAAGTCAAGTGAAAATGAAAGCAATTTATACTTATAAGTGATTTAAAAAATCATAAAATTACAAGTCCAGTGTTGACAAGGGTATAGAGCAAAGATAATTCTCATGGCTTGTTATACTTGGAACCACACAATGGGGGTGTCTACTTTGTGGGACTGTCTGATAGTTTTTAAATAAAACTGTGTGTCCTATACAACTTAGTTATTCTATACCTAGCTACTTCACCAAGGGATTAAAACATGTGCTAGAAAATACCAAAGATTTTATAAGTTTATTCATAATAAACGATAATATTGAGGGTCATTTTTTGTTATTGGTTTTATAAAAGTGCTGGCTATTTTCTCCATCACTGAGATAACACATTTATATACATATAATACTGAACCCCTGGAACCTCTAACATTGTGGGTAAATTATGGATAAATAACATACAGAGAGTATACAGCTTTACACACGAGAATACACATTACACAATTCCAGGTATATGTGTAGGAGAATCTAGTCTGTGCTGCTTCAGTAATAAAGGCTTTTACCCACAGATTGTCAGAGAACTAGAAACAACCCCAAAATGACCTTGTGGAAGGGATGGTAAGGGTCTTTGTGTTCATCTGCACTGTTATTATGTGGATGTAACACCTTTGTCACAATCCACCAGATTAAATATTTAATGACCTCTGCATTATTTGTAAACGTCCCTAGTTGGTTTTTTGTTCTGTTTCATTTTTTGAGACAGAGTCTCACTGTGTTGCCCAGGCTAGCCACTACATCATGGGCTTAACACCCAGCTTCTCATAGAGACTTTGTTTCAAGGATAAATAAAGTATTTAAAACCCAGGAAGGTCAACCACATTTTTCTTGTCACTGGTGTATTTTATATTTTAACTGTGAATAGAGTCATGACAGAAGTTAGTCAGTACTTTGGGGGCAGTTGTTTGTAAGTTGGTAATGTCATATAAATCCAGACAATTTAGAACTCTTAAAATTAGTATTGTTTCACTTTATCTGTTGCCACAGTGCTGCATACTGGAGAATAAATGAGACATTCTTTTACTAAAACAACCTGATAGATCACATCTATTTGAAGTTCATCTAGGGCAGTGAGACAACCTTACTAATGTTTTGGACCTTAACACAATTCCTTATGTTGTGATGACCCCAACCACAAAATTATTTTTGTTGCTACGTCCTAACTCTAACTTTGCTATAATTATTAATCATAATGTGAATATCTGATGTACAGATGTTCTTAGCCAACCCCTAAGAAAGGATCATTTGATCCCCAAAAGGGTTGCAACCCACAGGTTGAGAACAATTGATCTAGGGTATGGGTATGGCAGGCTGGGGCAATGATAGTGTTTTGTTTGTTTGTTTGTTTTTTGCTTTTTCCCCTTTCACTCCTTGAGAGATCAGGGTGTTAACCTGAAAGCTGTCTGGGCTAGCCAGGAGAAAAATGCTTTGTAAAGGAGAGGGTCATTACTGGCAAAGGGAGGACAGTGGACGTATCCAGTAGTGGTGGTTGTCATGGTCATAGTGCCGGGATTTCTAGGTAAAATGTGGACAAACAGAACTTCCCAACTTCAAACTCGAAGGCAGCTTTCTTGGTTCATCTTCCATTTGACTTGGCTGACTCTCGGTGGTTAGTTAGAGCCTGATCAGTGACATTAGTCACTCCCTTCTATGATTCCCAAAGGATGCTCAAGTCCACAGGAAATCAGTCCTCAGTAAGCTTTCAGGGTTAGTTGTAAAGAAAATTGGTTTCTTTATTTGTGAGGGTGGGGCTTGGGGTGAGAGTGGGGGCTGTTTAGGGTTGGTTCTGGAGGCTGGAAGTGAGGCCAGGGTTCTTCCTCAGTCACTATATTAGTTCTTTTTAAAAATCCTTTTAAGATATGGCTTATCACTGAGCCTTGAGGTCACCGATTCAGACTTGCTGGCCAGTGAATGCCCAGTCCTCACTGGTCTCTCTGTCTTCCTAGCACTGGGATTAGAGGCATGCTGTACTGTGCCCAGCCTGTGTGTGGATCCTGGGAATCCAAACTCAGGTCTCTGTGCTTGTATATCTATCACTTTATTGATTGTGCTTCTCCCAGACACTCATGATTTCTTTTCCTTTTTCTTTTTGAACTTTCATTTATTTGTTTTGGTTGTGTTGGAGAGGAAATTTAGAGCTTGATAAACTATAGCCATATATCCACTGTTTACTGAGCTATACCCCAGACTCTCCTTAATTGTTAATGCTGTGAGAAAATGAAGGAGTTGTGCACTGGAAATTGTCTCTGCATTCATACAGAGATCTTGGTGAAAGGAAGCCAGGTGTTTTGTTTGTTTGTTTGTTTGTTTGTTTGTTTGTTTCAATGTCTGTTTCTGTTCTTGATTCTGAAATCTCAATCTTCTAATTTCTTAGTGTTACAAATTCTTGTTATAAAATCCTGTCCCTTTGGCATAACCCTGCTGATACCTTCCTGTTGATAATTCTGTCAGGTTTCCAATACCTTTAATTTTTTTTTATTATATTGACACATTTTATTACAGCTGATTTTTAATGGTTAGCAGCCTTCTAGTTATGGGGAGTTCCTTCATAGTTCTATTAATACTGTCTGGTTTACTCATGGTCATCATGAACACAAGGCTGAAATTAAAGGCCTGCTTCCTTTGTCACAAATTTAACCTAAGACTTCTCCTGCAGTTTGGGTTAAGTAAGCATTGTCACCCTGACCTAGCTAGCCTGAGCCAGCTCTGTGCTGCCTTTCCAATGACACCTTACATATTATACTTTGTCGTTTCCAGAATCTTGTCACAATCCATCACTTCTGCGAGGGAAGCCAGTATCAATACTTACATTTTATAGATTGTAAGACAGGTCTAAGGGAGCAAAATCAGTTGCTCATTGTTCTCTAAACAAGGAAATGCAAAGGGCTTTTCCATACCCTTCCCAAGGAGCTCAATGCATAGGATATTTCTCACTACATATGCACCAGGAAGTGTGGCTATTTTAAATTTGTGATAGGCAAATCTATCGCAAGCCTTCAAAATCATGTGTTTTAAAGTCTCGTATCACTCTCACAGCAAAGAAATAAAAATTTAAAATCGAGTGTGGCTAGCTCTTTCAGGGAAAATCAAAAGTATAATCAGGTTTTGAGTTTATAGATTCATGTTTTAACTTTTTGCTGTGGAATAAAGTGAGTCTAGACTAGACCATACCTTTAAACACTGTTCTTTAGTATTGGTCTCATAATCCAATAACTAAACTACTCATAGCTCAATACAATTGTCTTTCATGGCAAGATGCATTTTACATTGGCGATGTCATAGACTTTCAGATCATTTCTTTCCCACATCTCTTTCTTATAAAGCTCTATTAAGAATGTAGATGTTTTTGAATTTAAAAGTCTAGATTTAGAACTTACTAAGTTCATGTCTTACTATAAGTCCAGTTAAGAAATCCTCTGGCTGTAAATATGAGTTTCTAGCAATATCTGTTGACTAGATATAGCAGAACATGATTGACATTTGGAAATTCTGCAAATGGAAGATTTTTGTCCTGATCCATCTTCCATGGTGCTTCGAGGGTGGGGGTGCATCAGAGTGGACACAGCTCTCAGATCAAATGTGGTCAAAAACTCCAGAACCACTGTCGTTCAAATTATTTCCAAGCTTTTTAGTACACTTTTTCTCGGGGAATTGTTTTAGGGAACGTACTTTAAGAAAACAACTAACTCGTGCTCGCTTCGGCAGCACATATACTAAAAAGGAAAACAACTAACTAAAATAAACCCAACTAAGTAAAATAAACCCAAGTTGCACATTATTTATTTACCTTATTGCCTGGGAAATTAAACAGCCTATCAAACACCCTCTTTGATCATATTCTAGGGTGTGTAAGGTCATGTGATATGTCAGGCACCACTAGAAATGTCTGTTTTAGTTGACACGTTAAATATTTTATTGGACTGCACTTGCATGGTCCCCGAGCATGCATCTGCTTCTAGAAGGACGAGGAGACTGATTAGAGAGATACACACTGGTGGAAGTCACTTTTTCAAAGGCCACTGGGAGATTTAAACAACTTGGATAAGCCTAGGAGGAACATTTGCGGGTAGTAAGACCCCTCTCCAGCACAATTTGTCTCTGAATCCCGACCACTGCTCTGCCATTCAGCATGCTTCAGTCACGCCTCGGGTCTCCTGCTTCCATCACCCAATACTTTCTGGATCATTTTTATCGTGTTCACTGGTCTTGTTGGCTTGAAAACGAGTATTTCTCTAGGGATTGTCAATCCTTGTCGTGAAGTTAAAGTCACGCATTTTACATTTTGAAACTTGAAGCTCTGCCTTATCATTAGATATTTTAGTAGATGGCTTTAGATTCCACAGTTAGAATCAGTACACATACAGACTGTGTTTTGATTGGGCTGGAGGGACTGTTATTTTATACTGTGCTGTTTCTTTGAGTTCCCCACGGTATGTGTCTGATTCTTTTCTTTTTCTTTATTTCCAGAGGGTCATTTACAATGCCCGTGTTTCAATGAGAACAGTAAATTGTATGTTATCCCTTGTCCCTAATCAGATTACTCACTCAGCTCAACCGTTATCTCCCATCTCTGGGCCTCCCCATTGGTGTTTTATTATTTTTCTAACCCAAAGGAGCCAGACTGCTAGATTAAGCATTTCTTGAATTTACATATTGTAATCTCATCTGCTCATTTCCTAAGGCAGTCATTGTACATTTGGTAATTCTATTATTATAGATCATTATCTATGATGCCATTTCCCCATCCCACAGGAGCGTCTGGAACCCCTGCTGGCCTATCCTTAAAGAGTTGCCCTAAAATACCAGTACTTATGCAAAACCTTTTGAAGAAATAGATGCTTGTTTTTATAGCCAGAAAAAGTAACGCTTCCGTTCCTGATCCTGGACTTCGAAAGCCACCATAGTTTAGAGTTTGTGAAGGGTTTCTATTCGTGTGTGTTACCTATGGATTTCAATTCTATACCTATAAACACCCATGTCTAAAAAGACAGTAGCTACCATATTTTATAAGTCTTTGAGCAAAGTGAACAGGAATTTTTCTTTTTACTTAAAACCACACATGCCAAAACATTTGTTTTGTGAATTATTGCTTTGATATTTTGCCTAGGTAAGAAACAGCTATTTTTCTGCCTGGCTTTCTTATTTTTTAACATTATTATTAATTATTAATTATTATTATTATTTTGTTAGGAATAATTCTTGTTTTTTATAGAGTTAAACAAAAAAAAAAACCCTAGAACTGTTTTTAAGCAGTTAAAATACATTTTACAAAGTCTGTTTTAAAGATAGTTTCAAAAACTTTCAAGCAGGGGAGAAGCTAAACACCCAGGAATGAACTCCTATATCCATCCTGGTGATGGCTGTGAGGTTGGTGGTGATAAGTAAGAAAATTACCAGGGAAGGGACAGAGGGAATAGGCAGGAAATCGGCCATTCTCATTCCTAGTCCAGCACTCCACAGGGATGGGATAACCCAGGCCATTTAACACAAGTTAAATATTATGTGTCCCAAGCCCAGAGAACATAGGATGCCCACACTAGATATGAGGAGATGCCTCTTGTAGCCGCTGTGACTGTCAACCATGAGCCAGCAGTAAATATAGGTTCAAAACCAAGTCATAAAGCCCAAGTCCAGCAGCTTGAAGCTCTCCAGCAGCCTTACAGATCTCAGGAGGCCCATAAGGCACTGCTGAATGATAGAACAGCAAAAATCCTGCGCTAGTGGAGGGAAAAATCATTAAGAAACAAATTATAGTTACTATAGATGATAAGGTGGAGAAATATATGTGGATTTTGGAAAGACATCGGCAAAATGAATGAAGTTTAGCTCAGCAATGGCTTAATTTTGTGTCGTCGTTTTCTTCCCTGTTTTCTTTTTCTTTTTTCTTTTTTTCCCTACTTTTTTTCATGTCAATAAATGTTGATCTGACAGGACAGTCGTCATGGTTTTATTTTCTTGCCATTTGGCTTAATGTTTATTTTTGTTGTTGTAGGTTTTTTTTTTTTGAATTGCATTTCTTCTGCCCGTCACTTATGTGGCACATGGTCCATGAATACCATGGTGCATGTGTGGAAGTGAGAGGGTGACTTAGAAGACATCCTGCTTCATTCTATTCATTGGAACAACTGTACATCCACAGGGCACACCCGTGCTGCTGTGAGAGAGGCAGATTTAACCATTCCTTCCTCCTTGAGTCCATTTCTTTTCAAGAAGAAAATAACCTACTGGTTTTTTATCAGAGTGCTTTTAGAGAGCTTGAAATAAGCTCCACTGGGGAAGTCAGATAACAGAACGCTGCTTACAGAGATAATTCAGATGGCTTCAGTGAGATTCGCAGAGAGCTCTATTTTGAGGGAAAATGGCAAGTGCTGGCAGGAAGAGAGTCTCTGACTTGTATAAAATGGATGAGGTTTGACAGTGGAGCTAGTTGCATTTCACTGAGACATGGAAAGGCTCCTGCTTATGGGATTAAGTAAACCACCAACCTCAAAATTTAGACTTCGAGTCATATTATCTGGGAGGAAAATCAAGGTAACTTACTGACCAAATTAAGTGGAGGACTGTCAAATTCATACCAGCTTAAAAAAAAAAATTCTGTAGGAGGATCAGCAGTTCAAGCTACTGTGGATTTTGGGGCTAGCCTGGGTTACGTGAGACCCTGTCTCTAAGAAGGAGAAACAGGGAAAGGTTCTTCAGAATATTTGATATGAAGTAATTGATCTGAATAATCTTCCCAAGTTGACAGTTGTTAATTTCCAAGAAACGATTCTAATCCCACTGAACTCTGGTGTAACTAGGACCCGTGTATAAGGTAACACTTTCCTTGCTGTCGTCCATGCCCATCAAAGCTAAGCCAGAGTGTTAAAAATCTTGAAAAGCTCTTTCTTTTTTTTTAAAATTAGGTATTTATTTCATTTACATTTCCAATGCTATCCCAAAAGTCCCCCACACGCTCCTCCACCCACTCCCCCACCCATCCACTCCCACTTCTTGGCCCTGGTGTTACCCTGTACTGAGGCATATAAAGTTTGCACGACCAATGGGTCTCTCTTTCCACTGATGGCTGACTAGGCCATCGTCTGATACATATGCAGCCAGAGACATGAGCTCCGGGGGGTACTGGTTAGTTCATATTGTTGTTCCACCTATAGGATTGCAGACCCCTTTAGCTCCTTGAGTACTTTCACTAGTTCCTCCATTGGGGGCCCTGTGATCCATCCAATAGCTGATTGTGAGCATCCACTTCTGTGTTTGCTATGCCCCGTCATAGCCTCACAAGAGACAGCTATATCAGGGTCCTTTCAGCAAAATCTTGCTAGTGTATGCAATGGTGTCAGCATTTGGAGGCTGATTATGGGATGGATCCCCAGGTATGGCAGTCTCTAGATGGTCCATCCTTAAGTCTCAGCTCCAAACTTTGTCTCTGCAACTCCTTCCATGAGAGTTTTGTTCCCAATTCTAAGAACTGGCAAAGTGTCCACACTTTGGTCTTCGTTCTTCTTGAGTTTCATGTGTTTTGCAAATTGTATCTTATATCTTGGGTATTCTACGTTTCTGGACTAATATCCACTTATCAGTGAGTACATATTGTGTGAGTTCTTTTGTGATTGGGTTACCTCACTCAGGATGATGCCCTCCAGGTCCATCCATTTGCCTAGGAATTTCATAAATTCACTCTTTTTAATAGCTGAGTAGTACTCCATTGTGTAAATGTACCACAGTTTTTGTATCCATTCCTCTGTTGAGGGGCATATGGGTTCTTTCCAGCTTCTGGCTATTATAAATAAGGCTGCTATGAACATAGTGGAGCATGTGTCCTTCTTACCGGTTGGAACATCTTCTGGATATATGCCCAGGAGAGATATTGCGGGATCCTTTGGTAGTACTATGTCCAATTTTTTGAGGAACTGCCAGGCTGATTTCCAGAGTGGTTGTACAAGCTTGCAATCCCACCAACAGAAAAGCTCTTTCTACATATTTACTAGTTTTCTTTGTATTTCCATTATGCACATCATGTGAGCAGCAATGTAACCACCATGTCACTGAGACTCCTGTTTTCATTTGTGTATGTGCAGGCACCAGGGTGACCTTGTGACCGTACTCTCCAGAAGGCATATGCAGTGGCTATGGGCGATGAGTGGAAGAAAGCCCTTCTGGATAGGTAAGTATTTGCACTCTTTTGAGCAGGAAGCAGGCTCACAAGCAGCAAAGGAGCCGATGCCCACCACTCCCTTCCGTTGACCAAGTGATTGTAACTTATGGTAACATGTAACAGTTAGACAGTCAGTCAGTTAGAGCCATCCTAAGTCGTAGAGTATTTATCAGTAACAGGGCATATACTGTGCAAGTGCAAGACCCTGGCTTCAATCCCTAGCAGCCTGAGGGGGAAAAAGGACCATTTTTTGGCTTTTTGGCAGGGTACTTTCATTTAGACATTTATTTCGAAGACATAGGTATCTGGAAAGACTGACATAAAAATTCAACACATGACATTTCTAAAATTCAAATATTTAGAAATAGCTATAGAGCAAATTAGATTACAACATGCCTATGTAAAGGCAAAGTTATTATTTATTCGTAAATTATCTAGTAAAGCTGTAACAAAATGTCTTGTGTATATATTAACTAAACAATTATATGTCATAGAATTAATAAGCATACTGCTTTCCTCCACTGCCATTTCAGGAAGGCAGTATACATTTGTGACCAGGCACTAAGTGAAAAGGAAGAATTCATAGCCATATAAAGCATGGAATAATTTGGAATAAAAAAATTTACGTGCAAGTTGGAGAGATAGATTATAGAATTACATGCTAAAGTTGGAAATTATTTGTCTCTAACCAACAATACAGGTACTTTGAATTTTATTCCTTGATTTTTCAAATTTTTAATATTTTCTCTAATTTTGACAGTTATAACAATCTTTACAAGTTACTTCTGAGACAGAATTCTCAAGGCATATCTGAGTTAATGTTTCCACTGCTGCCTTTGAGAGACCCTGTATTTGGGGTAACAATTACAAAGCCAGTCTTTGGTTCTCAATTATTATTATTTTTTTTTTTTTTGTAAACTTCATTGGGTCTTTAAGTCCAGACATGGTCTAGGAGTATTGAGTTAGTCTGGAGCATAATTTTCCTTTATGTCCATAATGATTCTAAGGCTTTGTGTTCACAAAAGATCACATGTGATCTGATCAATAATCCATGGAAATAGCCCAGTGCAGGTCAGGGTGTTTCAGACTGAAATGGCAGTGGAGGAAGGCAGCATGCTGGTGGCTAGAATGGTTGTCACAGTTAAATCTGAGTGACAAGATGTCAGACTACTCTGTGATCACAGAGAGGAGTTCTCCCGCACGTTTTTCTTTTTAGAAACTCTATTATGAGAAGTAGGGGAGCGCTTCTTTAAGCAAATGTTACAGATACTTACAACATTTGAGTCTAATTTTCAGAAATTGCCAGTGGGCGTAGAGCAGCAACGAGAAAAAAAAAAAGGCTGAGTTTTATTGGCATTGTAGCAGACTGAAACATGTTAAGCTCCTGACAAGAAATGATATGTCATCAGCTACTTCTGGATATGAAAATGAAAGTGTTTAAAGTACGGGAACAAGGAATAATAATGGGTGACAAAATGTCTGTTTTCCTGTGGTAGAAGCTTTGTGGGTAGGTGACAGAGATGATAATAATAGCTAGAGAGGTGACCCAACTGGTCAAGACCACCACTGTCCTTACAGACAACCTAGGTTCGGTTCATAGAGCCCATGTGGCAGCTCACAACCATCTGTAACTCTCATTCCAGAGAATCTCATGCCTTCTTCTGGCCACTTCTGGCCCTACACATACATGATACACAGACCTTCATGTAGGCAAAAATACTTATACACATAAAAATAACATACCTATATACATAAAATAATCATACATTGAAAAATATCATCCATTAAGTAAACACCAAAATATCTTAAAAGAGGTTTTTTAAATCTTATATTCAAATATAATTACATAATTCCCCCCCCCATCCCTTTCTTCCCTCTAACACAGTGGTTCTCAACCTGTGAGTTGCAACCTCTTTTGGGGTTGAATAACCCTTTCACAGGAACATTGGAAAACACAGATGTTTACATTTTAATTCATAACAGTAGCAGAATTACAGTTATGAAATAATAACAAAATAATTTTGTGCTTGGAGGTCACCACGGCATGAGAAATTGTATTATGGAGTAGCAGAATTAGGAGTGTTGAGAACCACTGCATAACATTCCCTGTTTCCCACTTGCTCATTCTCAAAGTCATGCCCTCTCTTTCTTTTTTTTTTTTTTTAAAGATTTATTTATTATATGTAAGTACACTGTAGCTGTCTTCAGACACTCCAGAAGAGGGCGCCAGATCTAGTTGCGGATGGTTGTGAGCCACCATGTGGTTGCTGGGATTTGAACTCTGGACCTTCGGAAGAGCAGTCGGGTGCTCTTACCCACTGAGCCATCTCACCAGCCCCCCTCTCTTTCTTTAATTGTATATATTATTATAAATATGTACATATACATATGTATGTATATTCTTGGGTACATAAATACAACCTGTTCAGCCCATACATTGTTACTTGTATATATATATGAATTCAGGTTATAACTAGTTGGTTATAGGACTAGTTGGTATTGAAGAACCAGTTGGGGGGCTCTTCCATGAAAGACTATCTCTCCCACTCTCAGTGTTCCTTAGTTGCCTACAGTTCTTTGCCTATGGGAAGAGTATTACATAAGCTATCATTGTTAATCTTCAACAAATCTATATATACTATTTTTATGCCCATTCTTTAGATGTAAAAACTAAAACTCAGAAAGGTTGAGTAACCTACCCAAAGAGGGCAGATGCTTCTTGGCTCCAAAGTCTAATACTCCAAATTGTGTCATATTTTGTCCTCAAATCTTCTTGGTTCAAGAACAGGAACTCATTTTCACTTAAAACTCTGCTTAGTACCGTAGACCAAGGCTGGTCTGGTGGTTCGCACCTGTAATTACAACTATTTGGAGGTTTGAGGTAGGAGGTCAATGTGTTCAAGACTAACTGGGGAATTTAGTGAGACCATACCCGAAAAAACAAAAAGGAACACAGCAGAGGAGGGACTCTAGCCCAGTAGTAGAGCATTTGCCTAGCTGGTATAAAGAAATCAACTTCATACTAGCTCTGAGAGAAATAGCAGGAAGAAAGAAATAGGAGAGCCATGGTGCCTGAGTTTAAATGTGATCAAAATATCTGGCATGTTCTCTTGGCTCACACTAGGATTGAAGAACCAAGTTCGGACTGGCCGCTGGGAGTGGATCGGAGGTGAACCTGTTGCTTTTACCAACTGGAGGAGAGGGGCCCCTCTGCACCCGAAACCTGGAAAGAACTGTGCTTTGGTTCAGAAAAGAGGACAATGGCAGACAAAGAACTGTAGCAAAGGCAAGGCTCACAATTTTGTGTGCTCACGGAAACTCTGAACATAACCTGGCATTTCTCACTTATCTATTTACAAAATCTATGTGTATTGCCCAGTGGAGATGCATTGTTGTGGCTGGCTGGGCATGTCTTTGTGAGTCTGTCAAGTAAACCTGGAAGCTAAATCAACAGTCCCAGGGAGATGACTGTATGAATGTGCCTTTCAAGATGAGATACAACTTCCGTATCTCAATATTTTTCTAGATAAATGACTACAGTATTATAGGCTAAAATATTTGCTTCTTCTAGAAGATTCAGACTCTTTCCTATGCCTACTCTCAGGCAGTACAAATATCCATGGACCTTAAATGCTTTTGTCTGTAGACCTCAAATGAGCCCACCTAGAAAGGTCAGAATTGCAGGTGCTTCTGCCCCAGAGTTTGAGTGGATATAGTTCTGTAGATCCATTAAACCAAGGTTGAATGTCAAAGGTTGGTTTATTTCCTTAGGCCCTTTAAATGTGAACTTAAAACCAGAGGCTATGTGTAGACAAAGGGGCTCTGTTTTGAATGGAAGAGTCTTTCAGGAGGATGCTCAACTATATAGGTTTAGTGAGGTAGGGTCAGAGGCCTGCCTCTATTGGAGAGCTCAGATTCAGGCAGGCAGGGCTCTGCCTCTACTATTGAGATCAAACCATTCCACTCGTGAGACATGTTACATTCCAATACAATTATGGCATTGTGCCATTCCTTGACTAAATATTGGGTTTTCACACCTTCCAAGGTCATATGAACTTTGAAGTAGCAATATCTTCATCTCTGTTTACTATGTTGACAAGTATTTTTAAAGGATATGTGGAATAAGGAGTGTATATGAGTATGGTTGACATACAGAGGAAAAGTGCCACTCCATTGAAAGTACCTTCATGAACTGTTCTGATGACCAAAGAAAAATAATACTGGAAACAGACCTTTTGAAATGCCAGACCTCACTCTTGGAAAGGATTTTGATGTGACTTTGAGCCTTTAAATCTGTAATATTTGCAGAGATTCTCTTCTCATTAGATTCTCCAATAGAGGGTACCTTATTAATTTATAAACTCAGTTGAGTGAAACATTTTTGTAGCAATCAAGCATGCTGTGCTTCTCCCAACACTCCCTTCTGGAGCCCAGGGTTAATTATAGGAAGTCAGAACGTCCTTTTTGAAATGTTTATTAAAATTTTTCTTTTCATAATCTCTAAAAAATACAGCTGTGCCAAATATAACCTGTCATATGAGCACCAGTGTAACTTTAGAATTAAATGAGGTGTTCAAGTAGACTAGAGCTTTAGGGCAGACTTTTTAAATAGAATAATAATATCTCGAGTGTTATAGACACTAAAAATGGCTTAAGAAAGTCGTTCCAGTTTCTGGATATAAAACATGACAGGCTTGCTTCATTTCTGCTCATTTATCAAAGTTTCGGTTCATAGAAATTTTTACCTAAGGTTAGGATAAGACTCAGACATTCTGTCTCTTGCTGAAATCCAGATGTAATTGCAGAACCGGGTGCTCTTAGCTTGGAGGTTTGGAGAAGTCTGTAGACAGTAAGTGCAAAGGCCTGCGGAACATAAGGAACCTTTAGTGTTTAACCCAAACAGGTCAAATCTTTCCTCCACTCCAGCTCCAGCCAAGCTCCTTGTAACCTACTGGCTTCTACACTGTGCAAAGTTGGGATTCGGAGTGCAGGAAAGAGGGTGGAGTTCTCCAGTCCAGATACTGAGGAATTCATTCTAAAGCTGTGTGCACCGTTAAAGCTGGAAATCCAACTGTGCTCAACCTGGGCGGCGTGGCTATTTTATTACACTTTCCTGCACTGAAAATGGCGTGGCCGTAATTTAGCAAGTAGTTAGTTAGTATAGGGAATGGTTTGGGAAGAGACCCAATTAGTCTCTTCCAATTAGGAAAAGACCATTTTGAAATTTTCTTGATCATGAAAGCTTTACCAAAATGTGAAATCAGGTCTAAGTGATTGGCAGAACACACAAGGTCAGGCACGCTTAGCTGCTGGACATGGCTGTCAGGGTTGAGGAGGCAAGGCTGGAGATGCCAGTAGCCAAGAAGGACATACAGCAGAGGGCTGACTATTGCCCTTCCCCCTCTAACTTGAATGCCCACTCAGGAACTTCTTACGTGCAAGGACATATATGAAGCTCAATGGTATAGAACGTTTAAATTTTGTTCTGATAGTTGATCCTTAAAGAATACATAGTATATGTTTACTGAAGATAAATCTTAAAAGCTGGCGCCAATCATTTCCTCCCCTTCCCTGGAGTGATACAAAGAAACTGAGCAACCTTTATTTGTATTTCTAGTTTAGTTTATTTTTAATACAACCCAAATATGCATGTATTCTAATGAACACTGTGGTTCTATGTAATTTAAATCATCAACTGGTGCTGACTAATTTCTGTAAGGAAGTAGCATATTAACTGTAGTATAGCTAATGTTGTGTCAAAGCCAATAAAATAAACATGTCTAATTCTCAGACACTGTTCCTTTAGTTTGTCGTCTTTTACATTTTTCATGGGGCCTCACTGGTATTGTTTAATTTATGTCACTTTGCTTTTTTAAGACAGTCTTTCACTGTGTAGCTGAGACTCTCCTTGAGATGTCATGGTCCTCCTGTCTCCAAAGTACTGTGATTAAAGGCATGTGCCACCATTGGTTTTTATCTTAAGCAGGCTTTTTTTTTGGTTACACTAGCTATTAGTTATTAGCTTCCATGCATTCATACAGTATTTGCTCAGCGGTATTGAATATGCAGCAGACACTGGGCGTTGTCTTAAAAATCTAGAGACACGGGACAGAGTAAAAAACAAGAAGCACAAAGCATAGATGCAGATTTCCAAAAGCTTTAAAACCTGGAGAGCTTTTTTTTATTTGTTTTTGCTTTTCAATGTCTTGAAAACCCTTAACAGGGTTTCTCTGTGTAGCCCTGGCTGTCCTGGAACTCACTCTGTAGACCAGGTTGGCCTTGAATTCAGAAATCCACCTCCCTCTGCTTCCAGAGAGCTGGGATTAAAGGTGTACACCACCATTGCCCAGTTGGCCTGGAGCTTTGGACCAGAGAGGACATTGCTGTGGAGCTTGGTGGCTATGTCACCTCTTTCCAGGCTAGGAGAGCTGCACACTCAGGCTAACTGCTCAGGCTCATTGCTGTAGTACTCTCTCCAGATTAAGGAATGGGTCTCCACTCCTGAAGCTTACCATAAAGGCCAGGTATAAATAATCCCAGTATTTCTGAATCCATGCCTCCACGAAGGAGATGGGGATGAAGATTTTTTTCTTAATTTAGTTCATTTGTTCTAGCTTTTCTCCCTAAACAATAAAAAGTTTGTGTCTCTACCATAGATTCCTGGAGCAACAGAAATTAAAGAGAGATCGTTGACATAATCTTATCCATTACTCCCGTTTTACAGAGGAGAGCACTGAGGGCCTCTGAAGTAAAAATTTCTTCCTCTGATCTACAGGGTGAAGAAAGCAGCATCAGGACTGACATCTGAGAAATGATGTCAGCAGGGTGGGGACATAGTTCAATGAGTAACATGTGTGCTATGTTTATCTAGAACATGCTAAGAACATGCATGCTCTTCACCAGCACTCATGTAACAAGCTCATGTTGGGGTTTGTGCTTGTAATCCCAGAGCTGGGGTGGGGGATGGTAACTGGGATGTCCCTAGGGCACTCTCACCAACCTATTCTAAAGGATAAGATCAGCTCCAAGTGAAAATTCAACTCTGGCAATTATGTACTCACCGCACCACGCCCCCACATGCATAACAGCTTCTATGGCCATACACCACAAATACACACACACACATACACACACTGGCCTCTATTCACAAACATATACACAAATGGTAGGCTAAATCTCTTTCAATAGTAATATTCAGGTGGCTTCATTGTATTCTAGCACAATATTTTTGAATAGTGTTATAAAATTTATGAAAGACACACCCTAAACCATATGTTGTATGATCCTGTTTATATGAAATGCTGAGACTAGGCAAATTTATAAATCCAAAGTGGACCCGAAGTTTTCAAGATGTTGAGAAATAGAGGGCTTGAAACTGACTGGCCAGAGGGATTGAATTTCCTTTTGAGGAGCTGAAAATACTCTGGGATTAGGTTCTGGTGATGATTACACCATCCAGTGAATACACTAAAAACGACTGCAGTGAATACTTGAGTTTATAATTTGTTGAGGTGCTGGAAATTAAAACCAGCACGTATTAAATAAACATTCTGCCACTGACCTATATCCCCAGCCCCAAAGAGAATACTTTATGTTGATGAATTTCAAACTGAGAAGTGCTATTCAAAGTCTCCAGATAAAATTCATTTCTAAAAGCTGGACATGGGCTGTTGGCTCTGCTGTGCGTTTATCTGGCTTACTCAGATACACCTTCCCTTCTATGCCTGATGCTCACCCAGATTTTGTTTGCTTGTTTGTATCGTTGGTTCACGGACAAGGGATGCTCAATTTGACATAGTTTTAAATTGGCAACATGGGGCCTGACTGGTCTTCTTCTCCTTCCTCCCCATCAATCATGGCAAAGAACGGCCACTAGCAGCAGAGTGCGTCTGGATGTCAGTAACGTCCAGAACACCGCGATTTTCATGAAATTAATTTTACAAGCCTTTAGAGTAGGATCGTTCAGGAAATGAATATACTATCCTCATAACTTACGCAGAACTGTTCATTTTGAACAGCTTTTATAGGCCCTATACTCCGAGAGGTAATAAAGTTCCGTTTATCTTAAGACAGAAAGGAATAAAGATCAACCAACACTTCCATTACTGGCCTCATGGTGTAACCGGCAACGCTTTCCAGGGACTGCCGCCTTGGTCCACCTTTCCCTTCCTTCTCTCCACCTGCATTATGGCCTTCAAAGGGCAGTCTGGCTCAACTCGATGTATAGAAAAATCACGTTAAGACTGAACTACATGCTGCTTATAAGAAACATACTTTTAATATAAATACGCAAATCCATGTCAAGTAGAGGAGTTGAAAGAGATCCGCCACCTTACACCCAGTCAAAGCTGGAGTGGCTACATGAATGTCAGCCAGCATAAATTTTAGAGCAAAGAATATTGCCAAGGATAATGAAGATTAGTTTAGAATGCTAAGGGATGGATCAGTAACACAGCCTTGTGGTCCGAAGCATCCATGCGTTTGGAAACAAAGTTTAGAAGCATGCAAAGCAAAAGCTGATAGATCTGTTTTCACAGTCAGACATATCAATACCCTTTCTTTTAAGTCAATAGAAGGAGCAGTGAGGAAGTCAACCAAGGTGCGGAATCTCCCTGCTGTAAAGGTGTAAGAGATTTCTGGAAGTATCCAGAAGTATTGCAGTTTATCTTTAAGGGCTTGTGAAACATTTACTAAGGCAAAGTCTTAGGGCTCAAACATAAAATGTCTGTATTTTTTCCAGCCCGGCAGAATATCTCCCCTAGATATAGTGGAATTAAATTAGCAATCAGTGACAAAGATGTTTCTGGAAGATTCTCTGAGTGTTTACCCACTGCACTGTATACTTCTTTAATGTGTATGTTATGGATAAAGTTTTCAAAATGAAATTCATAAGTATTTTGATCTGGATAAAATTGAAAGTATATCAACATTTGTGGGATGCCATTAAGGCAGTGTTTAGGGGAAGTTTATAATAGTAAGGACTTATATTAAAATACATAGATCTTCACCCAACAACCCGCTCCTACCTTCATAAGAAATAGCCAGGTGTGGTGGCACACTCTTGCCTTTCACCTTGGGTCTCAGGAGGCAGTTGAATCTGTGAGTTCAAAGTCAGCCTAATCTACATAGCAAGTTCCAGGGCAGCAAGGACTCCATAGTGAGGCCTTGTCTCAAAAGAAGAAAAGTAGATGAGGAGGAGGTGGAAGTAAGGAGGTGACAAATGTCACACCAGAACACCAAGGAATGTCAGGAGCAGTGGTGCTCAGAGGCAGAAGAGTCCAAGTTCAAGACTAACCTGTGCTATGTGATAAAACCGTGGTTCACAAGTCCAAAGGCTCCAGGATAGAGGGCTTCTCTGGGGTGCGAAAGGTCTAGGGCTCCATCCCCAGCACTATAAGCAAAACAATGAAGAATGGTAGCCAACAGTAGGTGATATCAGTGAAGCCAAAACAGTGCTTTGAAACTAAAGTTCTGTAAAGTCTAGCCAGACAGATCAGAAAGAAAAGACACAGATTACTAATCCCAGGAATGAGGCAGTAGCAGCCCTAAGGTGTTCTTAGTGTATTACAGCTATTCATACAATAATGGGGACTATCGGGAATAGTTCAGTAGGATAAACACAACCATCTAAACAGAATGACAGGATACCGTGAAGCACAGACTCCTAAAACTCCATAAAACACACAGACAACAGGAAGAAATCCTGTTACCGCTGGAACGTTTGAAGGCATATCTCGAAATTCTCTAATCTGTGTTACCTCAAAAGCTCATAAAGATGCCCACATGGCTCGTTTACTTGTTCACACAACAGTGGACATGTAGGGGACATGGAGTTTATAGTTGGGGCTGTTACAAATAAAACTGCCGTGAGCATTCATGTGTTAGTCCCTGGACGGGTATAATGCGATCTCTTCCATTATACAAATACCTAGAAGTACAATGGCTGGATCATTGTTGTGTAGTGTCTGCTTCTAAGAAACCACAAAACTGTTTTCCAAAGTGGTCACAGCATTTTCTACTTCCACCAGAAGCGTCCCAGGACTTCAGCCCTGCCAGGCGCTTACTGTGGAGGTCTGCTCCCACGAAGCTGGTAGTTCTACCACACTGTGAGGTGAATTCATGTTTGCCTGGTGACTAATGGTCTTAGTATTATTATATCTTCATGTGTGTATGTTTGCCATCTATAGATCTTCTTTAGGGAAATACCTGTTCAAATCCCTGCACCATTTAAAAAACACTCTTTTTTTCCTTGAGTTTTACTCTGCATAATAAAATGTTTTCTTCCAGTGCTTGGCTTGTCCTTTCATTCTCTTGGCGATGTCTTGGTTGAGATGTGTTGTTCGTTTGCATTTGCTGTTGGTTTGAATTGGTCAGAGAGTGTTTTGTTGTTTTCTTTTAGAACTTTTTGTCTATGCTTATGAGGGAATCTTTTCTCCTCTCCCTTTTTGTCTCTCCCTCTCCCTCTCTATCTCTGTCTCTGTCTGTGTGTGTGTGTGTGTGTATTTTAAGAAAGGATCTTATGTAGCCCAAGATGACTCAGAATTCCTTGTGTACCCGAGGATGTCCTTGAACTCTTGATAGGCCCGTTTCCACCTCTCATGTGCCAGGATTACAGGCATGTGCCACCACACCTGCAGTTACTTTTTCCTCTCTTTAAGAAACTTTATTGACACTTCTTATAATTGACAAATGATAAACTTATATTTAGCAGGTATCTTTTGGCATAATATGCTTATATCATTGCTTATAATTTAGATAGTAAATACAGGACTGGAGAGATGGCTAAGAGCATTGGCTGCTGCTCTTCCAGAGGTCCTGAGTTCATTTCCCAGGAACCACATGGTGGCTCACAACCACAATGTGATCTGATGTCCTCTTTGGGCATGCAGATGTACATGCAGTTAGAGCGCTCACGCGCGCGCGTGCACACACACACACACACACACACACACACACTACATCCACCTCTCTCAAAAGTTTCCTGATCTTTCCAGTTTGCTTCTCCTATCTTAAGGTAATGCCTGATCAACTTTCTGTCACTATAGATTGGCTTGTAACTTCTAGAATTTTCTATAAATGGACTGCATATGCACTCTACTATTTTTGCCATTCTCTTTCATTTAGCATAATTATTCTCAGAATCACACCACTGACTAACTGCAGCGGGGAGGGAGAAGGGGGGGTGAGAACTGGCGTTTTAAGGTTCTATATTGCAAGTGGTAACTTTCTCATATGTTAAGGCATTTGTGTTCAACGTGGAACTGTTTTTAGGAGACATCCAGATGACTACGAAAGCCCTCTTTGAAGTCCCAGGATGCCTTGCTTTCAGACAAGAACTGTGATGTGCAAATTCCATTCTAATAAGAACTAAATGAAGGCATGCTATCTCATCTGACAGAGTAGAGTGTTTGCTGTGCTAATGGGCTGAAGTTGGGTGAGAGCGAGTGACTTCCTAAGAATGGCTTCTGGAGCCACATTATTGAAGTTTCCTTTGACATTCAGCATCTAGGCACACATTTGCTGCACGAACCAAGAAGGATGTGGTTATGGATCATGCATCAAATTTATAATGAACTCGATGGGGCTACCCATGGAAAGAAGAGTGATCAGGCCTACTCGGGAGTGAGGACACCACTCAGGGCAGAAGCTGAGAAGCTGATTAACAGTAAGTCCCAGTAGGGAAAGCCTCCCAGTTAAATGCCTCCCCCCATTGCTTTCCTACCCAGCAGAATCCAGGTCAGCAGAATCCAGGTGACCAGATACAATAAGCCTTCTTAGGACTTTGCATTAAGTGAAGCTGAAATTTATGTAAAGGTGTCTTAGCCTGCCTGCATTTATGATCAGCCTGGGCCCAGGCTCAGGCAACGAGCATAAACAGAGCCAGGTTTGCTCTGTTTTTCCATTTTATTGTCAATGTTTTTAACACACACACACACACACACACACACACACACACACACACACAGTGTTTGTCTCCTGCCATCTTGTTACTTAATTCCCACACCTAGAGGTAATATTATGTGTAATATTTTAATATTTACGTTAAAGATACTTAAGATTATGTTTCTGCATAGGTGTTGCCAAGATAGTAAAGCCAACTTTTATTTATAGAGGGTAGAAAATATAAATCTGTCCAAAAGCTTTCATGAAATGAAGGTTTTAATATTTTCAAAGAGTCGACTCGGTGCCTGCTCTTGGACAGCCTCAGAGAAGGACTGTCAATACAAGGCGCCATTGTTTTCCATTTCTGATCCGTGATTTGCACCCCCCTCCCCACATACACACACACAACTTTCCTTTCTTTTGGCAACTCCTCTTGCATTCTGTCCTACACTTGGCCCTGAGTCAGCTGAAAGCTTTGCAAGTTGATTTTCCGTCCCATCTGAATTACAGCTTCGCTGTGGAACTGGTTTCCATGTGTTTTTAATCATTTGTCCATGTGTTATGAGCTTATAGGGACAATATGGCTCCCCCAAGCTGCCTGCACTGTATAAGCAGAAACTGGTAAGGCAGCCATGAGGGGAACGGTTTTCAGACAGATGCCCCCTGCACTCTCTGTTGGTGATACACCACCTCCATCTTCCAACTGGAGCACAGAAGCTGACAAGCTGCCTAGTGTTACCTGGCAGGCACGTCATCCTCCTGCCTGAGTCCCCTTTCTTTAGGAGTGTCAAAATCCCTCCCCAGAGAGTTGTCTATAAACTGTGGCAGTATGACAAAGTTCAGATACCTACTCTGAGATGCAGCCAGCTTGGAAAATAAGGAATGGTTTATTCTGAATCCTTCCAGATTTAATGGAAATTTGATTTTAAAATAGAGTCTGAGCATGAGTATTAAATATAAGTCCTCTAGGACAGAGGCCCCTCTCAGAAAGTAAAGCACGGGCAGTCTCGTGTCAGGAGTTTCCAGGCACACTGCTGTTAGATTTGGGAGGCTGAAGCAGACATTCACAAAGCTAACTGTAGAGCTTGGGCCAGGAAAAGAAATGAAACAGAAAAATGTGTTCAATCAAATGCCTGGACTTGGTGCGGTGAACCTTGCAGACTCCAGGGATGGTAGTCCTGACCCCGAATAGTTATGTCTCTGTGGCTAAGAAGATACACATGGCTCTTAGTTAAGCCCAGATCTACAGTCATGAAGAGACTGAATAAAGAAGGACCTAGCCCCAACACTAAGAGATGGAGCTCTACATGGGCTGTGTAGAGAACATCTTTCTTAAGACTGGCAGCAGGCTGCTCTTGTAACTTAAAGCTTTGAGATTCTCATAGCTTTTCACCCTGATGCTCATCTCTCCCCCTAGTCTACTTAGGACCTTTTCCAGGAAAATTGAGCAGATAAGAACTTAGAGGCTGGGTTTGTACAAACAATCCCATCACTCAGTTGTGAATGCAAGAGAGAGCACCGGAGGGCAGAACATTAAAGCTTTTATGGATTCTAGAGACATTTTGAAAGAGTTTGAGGCATTTCATAATGTCAAACATTATGAAAATGCTAATGGAGGTGACCAGGAAAGCTATGGAGCTATTCAATGAAATGAGGAGAGAATGCAATTCTGAGGGGAGAGCAGGGAAGGAAAGATGAGCTGGTAGGGTTTGAGGTCACATGTGAGGAACTCTCATCCGACGGCTTTTGTCTTTCTCTGTATAAGAAGGGGTAGGGTAGTTGGTGATAATGAGGGCAGGCCAGGAGCAATCAATGGGCTGAGATAATTGGAGTTTAAGTTTATATGGAAAATAAGAGATGACTAGAGTAATAAGACTGAGTGCTGAGTAGAGGGAAAGAACAATGTTTTGTACAGAACCAGTTTGAACTTGTAAAGGGCACGGAATAGAGAACAGTACAGAGCTCTAACGTTATGAGCCATGGAACCCAAGCTGGACAGGGAAGGGAGTGGGGACCAGAAGCTTCATAGATACAAGTTAGTGACCTCACCCACTCACTAAATCAGTGCTTCTGAGCATTCACAGCGTGAAAGGAACCAACTTACATCCTGAGATGGTAATAAAAACCATCCGTTCAATCTTTTTGTGACTCTAAAATCCAGAGTAGGGACCGATGCTAGACAAATGTGCACATAAGCATGCTTTGGTTAGACCTGTGGTATATGATGATAACATGTCACGTGTGATTGTGAAACACACATGTGACAGTTCAGAAGGCTGCAGCTCTTGGGTGCAACAGGGGTCAGAAAACTGTGGGTGAGGAGGCCAAAGGAAGAGGAGGCCACTGCAGTCCGGCCTCGACTTCTTTATAACCTCCTCCTTTCTTTGAGGACCATCTCTGCCTTCCCAAACTCTCAGTATTTAATTCATTTTTTGTTTTTTGAAGTGGGTCCCAAGTAGACGACAGGAAGATTTGAGCATCAGGGAGAGGGTAAAAAGCTATGAGAATCTCAAAACTTTAAGTTACGAGAGCAGCCTGCTGCCAGTTGATGCCCACAGGGTTGAATAGACATTCGTGTGATACCGATGACATGATATCAGAATAGCTTGGTCAGAATCCATTCCTGTGGACACAGAATGACAAGCCAAGGGGCATTATTGTCCTTGGTGAAGACTGGAGACATCCAGTGCCCAAGAGTATACTATGCACAAGCCCAGGTAGCTCAGATCAATCACGGTAAGAACAGGCCGTCTATGAGGGAGAAGGGACCAGGAGAAGGATCACGTGTTACTGTGGGACTTCTTTGTATTATTTGAATCTGGTTACTTCCGACCTACTCAAAAAGAAAGGGGACTTGTGCATTGCAATGTCTACCGTATGTGCTTGTGCTCGGTGAATACTTACTGGATAAAATGAAGGGAAACTGTGTGCAACTTAATGTGTTCTGGAGTTTGGGAACAGTTCTTAGAGGTTGATTAGCATAAGAATGGGGTCTGCTTAAAGTTTTCTTATATTTTGAATAAGTAATACTTTTTGCTACATTACGACATCTACTAGCCATGGACAAGGACATCCAGATCATTAGTCCCTACCATTCTAAGTGTTGGCACTCACAGATACATTGTATGACTGAATGAGTGAGTGAGTTCAGGGGATGGAGCAGAATTGGGGAAGAGAGTGCTTCTGCATGTACGCTTTCCATAAAAAAGTCCAGGAGTGATGTTAGAAATAGTTCTAGATTCTAAATAACTTACTAAACTAAACCACTGAGGAAATGGTTTGAAGGGAAACCACTTGCCCTACCTTTCTCCTTGTTGTTTGAAAACTAAGAGACAAGAAAGGAAGTAAGGAAGGAAGGAAGAAAGGATGGATAGATGGATAGATAAGCCGCATGACCTGAGTTTCATTCCAGAACCAACGTGGTACAAGAGAATGGACTTCCATAGGCTGTCCTCAACCCCACATGTTGAGGACACACACACACACACACACACACACACACACACACACACACACACACACAGACACAGACACCATACTAAACTAAATATCAAACAGAAAGGAAATGAAAGACTAAAAGAGACTCTGCCTTACGTTGCATTTTAAAACTTAGTTCCTCCTATAGTACTACTGCTATCCTATGCTTTGAGGAAAAATATTAAAAAACATGTGAGGGGGTGGCCTGTACCCTAGGAGATTTCTCACACAAAACTATTATCCTGAACTTCCCTTTTTGTTTCTCAGTTTTCCTGTTTAGGTCATATACCTATTCCTGTCTCAACAGTGCCTCTCACCTTTTGTTGCTTTGAGAAAAGGACTTACCTCTGCTGTCAGACAGCACTCTCCAATCTCCCCTCACGCTTTTTTTTTTTTTAAACTTTCATGGCTGTCTTTCTGTAGAAATGCCATTGGCTTAAGGGAAATTTTCACTTAAGTATCTTCATAAAGGTCTCTAGGGTTACAGAGGACGTGCGAAGCAGAGCATGCCACGCATGCGTGGCAGATGACCTGCGTGATCTGAGCCCAGCTGCTGTCTCTCCCTTACTTGGGCCCAGGAAGTGGATTTAGCCTCATGGGTGCCCTCTCCTTGGCTCGGGCTTGTTTCCTTGTGATGACTGGTAGGGAGCACACCACGCGCGACAGATTCCTGCCGTGTTTGGAAGTCTCCTTCAGACCTGCCTACGGTTGACCTATCCAAATGGACAGGAGAGATGCCTATGTCAACTGAAGACAGAGGCCACTCTTTTCCTTTACAAGCAACACAATATTCATTTATGTGCTTAAGGCAGCATGTCACACCCAGAGCTTTAGAACTGATCAGAGTATACATCACCGAGAAAGGGGAGCTGCCTTCTCCTGAGTTGTGAAGTGGTGATCTGGAAACCGCCTTTTATTTCATGCTTCTCCCAAGAGGCTTCTTGTCAGTCAGGATATTTGCACATTTGAGCAACAGGAATTGGCAGGATAGCAAAAAAAAAAAAAAAAGGAAATTCTTTAGGAGTGATTTGTAATGGGCATTTATAAGAACCAAAATTTGGGCCCAGAAGATGGGAAGTTAAGACCAAAAGAAAATTTAAAAATGAGTGACTGACATCCCCATAGGTAATAAAATTAGAGAGCCCGTGCCCCTGGGTATCTAACCTACTTAAGGCAGGCAGCAGATTTTAATCATTTTAGTCATTTTCCAGTATTGATCCTGATATTTCATCTACAGTGTAAGTCTTCTATAAATGTCTGTTCAACAGAAATTGTTCCAACTATATCCAATAGCCAGTAATTCCAGAACCAGGTAAGCGGAGACCCCAGGTAGAATCCCTGGATTAATGTTTAGTTGGGACATGCTAGACCCTGACTGACAGCCACGGGATTTAAGCCACCAGGAAATGTATCCTAGTTGGCTTTCACACCGTATTTATTACCAGGAGACTTAATGGCTGCTCTGGAGAGCAGATTGCATTGGGCTGCTGAGGGCAACCAAGACATTCAAGTATTGGGTAAGGTTTTAAAGAGACTATTTAAAATAAGTGATGAATGCCAATGTCCTGGTGGTGTGGGTCAGCAGCCTGTCACCATGGACCTCTGAAACAAGTAAAACTTATATCTTTTAGAATTTTAGTAAAATGATAATCCACTTAAACACAGTTTATAAAATAACTCAAGCAAGGCTTTGTCTCAGAGAACTCAGCAAGGCCAAGCAAGAACACAAATGCCTGGAAAGACCTCACAGTGGGGAACTTGTGGGGAGAAATCTGCATACTAAACAAAAGAGGATTCCACGCATGTTATCTCTGCCAGCAAAAGAAAGGAATGTGGCGACTAAATTAAAGGGGGAAGAAAGATAAGCAACTGTGTTGTGTTTCCCATTGGGAGGCCATTTTGGGTGGACAAACCTGAACTCCAAGGTTTCTCTTTATTGATAGGTTTCTTGTACCCTTGGCTAATTTCAATTGCCATTTTCTCCCCTCATCCCTGAAGGCTTGTGTTTATTAAATCTGATCTTTATTGAATTTGATCACCAGTTCCTTGGAACTAAGGCAGAAGATGTGGATTCAGTCAGGTAAGGACCCCTACCCGCCCCCCCCCCCCCACACACACACACTGGTGCAGCTTCACCCCCAAATCTATCAGGCCTGGTTTGTATTCCCCATTCTCAAGCCTCAAAGTTAAAGAAAATAATAATAGTGACAAAGCGGTTTGAGGGGCCCATTATCCTCCTTGATTGATGAGATGTCAGCGTAGGTCACTTGGGATCCTGTGGAGAAATTTGTAAACAATTGGAAGAGTTTACTGATCTCTGGCCAGTTGTGAAATTTGGCACTCAGTGTTTGTTTCCTAATGTGAAAGGATTAACTCTAGAGTTGTGAGTCTCCCTGTATGGATAAGCAAAATGTGTTCCCTTAAGGCAGCTGTGACCAACAGCTTCAATCCACATGTGGATACAAGAGAAGGCATAGAAGGCTCCTGTCCAACAAAGCTAATGTGCTTTCCTGACCACTGTGCTGTGGCAGACATCTTTAGCTCTCTCTCTCTCTCTCTCTCTCTCTCTCTCTCTCTCTCTCTCTCTCTCTCTCTCTCCCCCCCTCCTATTTCGTGTCTATTCTACCCCAGCTCAGTGCAGATGTGCAGCAAATGTGAGCTGACTCTGTCAGTCATGAAGAGTTCAGACAAAAAGCACGTTGTTTTTGCCAGTACAGCCACTCCTAAATCTCAGACAACAGCTAAACCACCAGCTAATTACCCCCTGGGTCTCGGGCTTTCACTGGGGGCTTAAACACACAGAGCCAAAGTGAAGGCAGGACATCATTAGCACTACATAATGTGGGCAAACACTTAATGTGTTTGCTTTGCCCACCTGCTGACCACCTGCCTCCCCATGCTACCAGGCAGGTAGCATATATGTGATGCCCCGACTGTAGCCTTGCAGAGGGAGCCTCTCTTTTAGGCCCGTCCATCTGTGAATCTAACCTCAGTCTCTGGGAACCAGGAAGCATGCATCTCCTCTTATTTCAGTTACTTGTTCTCTTGCCTCTGGGGAAGGCAGACCTATGTGTGGATGGCTGCCAGAGTCAGGGCTCTTTATCCTTTCCGCTCCTAGAAAGGGGTCGCAGAGATCTCCATGTGGCCAACCACGAGGAGGCAGAAGACAAGCCGGATTTGTTTGTGGCCGTGCCACACCTCATGGGCACCAGCCTGGCTGGGGAAGGCCAGAGGCAGAGAGGGAAGATGCTGTCCAGGCTTGGAAGATTCTGGAAGAAACCTGAGACTGAACTTTATCCCCCAAGGGATGTGGAAAGCGATCATGTCTCATCGGGGATGCAGGCCGTGACTCAACCAGCAGATGGGAGGAAAGTGGAGAGATCACCTCTGCAGGAGGAAGCCAAGAGGTTCTGGCATCGGTTCATGTTCAGAAAGGGCCCTGCGTTCCAGGGAGTCATCCTACCCATCAAAAGCCACGAAGTACACTGGGAGACCTGCAGGACTGTGCCCTTCAACCAGGTATGCATTTTAGAGGGAAAACCACCAGTTTGCCAGACAGGGAGGACAGCTGGACAGCTAGGACAAACGGCAAAATGGGAAGAGTCTGGCGAGAGCCCCGGCCTTGTCTAGTTCCAGATTCAGTCCCTGGGTATTCACTGTGGGACGTGGCCAAATGTAAGCACATTTCCCTCATTTATTTTTCACGTCTCCAGTGTTTCTTGGCATGATGGAAATGCTTCATGCTAGCATGGTAGCATGCTCAGTATCGGTAGTCCCCGTATTGAAGGCACAGAACATTGTTAAATTTGCATATATTTGGTGGGTATCATCCATATAGAAAAGCAAGGCTAAGTCCTCAGTTTGGAAACTGGGAATTTAGAGCAATTGCCAGAACTACCCTGCAGCTTTTCTCCATACTCATGAGGATAGGTAGGAAAGCAAGCAAAGCCAACTGGAGGTGAGGGGGGCTAGGTTGGACATCTCCCGGGATACCCCAGCATGCATCTCTGATACTCAGCTTATTACTTTACAGGTTCAGGAGAGCTTTCTTTAATTGTTGCTAAAACTATTTGATGCTTAGAATGTTCCTGCAGGAACACTATGTTGAGGTTCTCACTATCATTTCTTGGCATTGTGACGGCGAACCATACTTTAGAGTGGAAGTTATGTTTCTCATTGGTTTTTAAAAAGTATCTTAATATGAAATCGGGTCTTTCCTTATCCTGAGTGCTAACGTGTGCTGGCTAATTTATAGCGATTGGCTCTGCACAATTAAGACAGAGGAACATTCTGCCTCTCTTTCCTTCCTGACAACACCTACTTTCCAAATGCTAAAATAAAATAGAGAAACTGCGTCAAGAAGAAACAGAACCAGAAACAGTGCAGGAGAGACTAAAATTTTACAGTCTAGTAACACTGCCCAATTAAGCAGGCAGTATTCTAAGGCAATTGCCTGTGTAGCAATGACGGGCCAGTCATCACGTAATATCTGCTTTGCTGGACCATGTGCAATTAGAAAATTGCTCCTAAGACTCAGGCAATCAAGTTTCCTTTGAAATTCTTACTTTTTAATTCTATTGCTAATTAGATTAAAATTAAGGAGTTTGAGTCATATTTTGAGTTTGAGTCACATAAAACTGGGTGTATGGGGTTCTGAGAAGGTGGCAAAGGTGGCGTAATATAGGCGTATGCATCACGATTCTGCCACTTAAAGTGATGAACGCTGCACAGCTCAAGTGAAATAGGACAGAATTCAACTCCTGCTGTCTGGTCTTTGCTGATTAACGGACCAGTATTTATTGAGAAGCTGCTGTGCGCAATGCACTATGGGTAACAGAAAGATAAGATGTGGTGGTTAAATAAGAAAGCTGCCGTTATGGCTTCTTGACTCCATTTGGTTATATCCAATTAAATGAGATACTTTAGATTAGAATTAGATTTTTTTAAAGTATGCTGTTTTTAGTGGGAGGTTTTTCATGTTAACTTAAGGCTTTTAAGAGGTTAACTGATCAGTAACTCAGTAAAAAGGAAGTTTTGTTGTGGTGGCCTTGTCCCTAACGAACATCATCTCTTAGCTATCACAAAATTCGTCCCCAAGTGGAGAGTTTAGAGCACTTTATTCTAAATCATCTGTCTGTGCCCTGAGTGGTCTGAAATGCCTCTAGATGACCCTAATCCATTTGCCTTTCAGACCATTGCCCATGAAGACTGTCAAAAAGTCGTTGTCCAGAACAACCTTTGCTTTGGCAAATGCAGTTCCATTCGTTTTCCTGGAGAAGGGGCAGATGCCCACAGCTTCTGCTCCCACTGCTCGCCCACCAAATTCACCACCGTGCACTTGAGGCTGAACTGCACCAGCCCAACCCCCGTGGTCAAGATGGTGATGCAAGTAGAAGAGTGTCAGTGCATGGTGAAGACGGAACGTGGAGAGGAGCGCCTCCTACTGGCTGGTTCCCAGGGTTCCTTCATCCCTGGACTTCCAGCTTCAAAAACAAACCCATGATTACCTCAACAGAAAACCAAACCTCAACAGAATAAGTGAGGGTTATTCAATCTGGAAATGTTAAGTGAGTTATATAAAGATCAGTGGAAAATATCGTTCTCTCTCTCCCTCTCCCTTTCCCTCTCCTTCTCCCCCCTCTCTCTTTTTCTCTCTCTCTCTGTATGTGTGTGTGTGACACACACACACACACGTTTGTGTTTAGACAGGGTCTTATGTATTCTCCGCTGGCCTCAAACTCACTATGTGGCTGGGGATGATTTTAAACTCCTGATCCAATTCCTGAATGCTGGGATTACAGACATGCTCCATAATACATAGCTCCCAGGGGATTTTTAAAAGAGATTTTGCATGTTTCAAAGTTGCCTTTGACACTCAGGAAATATTTTGATTCTATTGAATGGGCCTTGCCACAGATGTGGGAAGCAGCTTGCTTGGTAGCCCATATATATATATATTTTCTTTCTGTACTCTCCACATGAAGTTTTTACTGTTGGCTATCTGGTTTTGAAGAAGGAATAGTGAAGGTACTCTTAACAGTTTACACGTGGAGGGGGCTCAGGCACTAGGAACCAAACCTTTTCCTGGAATATGAGGAAAATACATGAACAGTATTAGAGTCACTCAAGGAAGTTACTAGGAAACGCCATAAGTCTCCAAGTACATTGTGAGTCATTTTGAAGGAAAACCGTGTATATAGACGAAATCTTCTACTCATATGCATTTGAATCTTCTAGCAAGTTGGGTTTCTATGTTTGGGCTTCTTCCTATTGTCTAAGAGTGTGTGTGACAAATTCAATCTGACAAATACCTCAATGGCAAATTCTGAACCTGATCTGAGTGTTGTGATATATTACATTGTAAAGTGTGAGAAATTCTTGGACTTGCTGCGCCACATAAATGTCTTGTATTGGTCTTTCAGAAGCATTTCTGGAGTAGATTCATGGGCTTATGACCCTGACCACGGGTTTCTGATTTCACAAGCAGCCTCTGTTTAAGTCACTCAATCACCGTCTCTTAGCAACTGCCTCTTCCTGCTTATATTTGCTTATGTCCAAATACTGTGCAGCACTGGCTTTTCCCAGCCAGATTACTTTTTAATAGTAATTTTTCAAATATTTTATTCAGAAATTACTTGATTTGGATCCCTTTACTTTCAGTACACACACACACACACACATTCCTGAGTAATGACTAATTACTGTTTATAAAGAAATTAATTTCACATTTTAATTCTATTCCTTTTAAATCACCATCTAACATGGTACCCTGAAGAAGCAAATGCATTTAGAGTTAGTGTGTATTATGCAACATCTCAATGTAATAGAATATGAGCTTCTGAGATAGACGTGTGACATGCACAACAGGATATATTATACCCTTTGGTAGTCAAAGACAACCTAATTGGCCAAGATGTGGTCATAAGGATAAAATTGTTAAGCATTAATGATATCCCAGCTGGTCAATATATTTTGGTGCCAAAAGCTATTGAGCATCTGTCTAGTGTGCAACTGCCTAACCCTGATTATGTAAACCCATCTCTGCCAATTGGGGTCCCCTTCTCCTCCTTACATCTTCACAAATCCCTTTTATCTATACTTGAAAATAGGCCCTCAAGCCCAGGCTCCAGACAATCATTAGTTTTATTCAAACTTCTGGCTTGCTCTTCCTCGAACGTAAACTCCAGATGGGCTAGGTGATCGAAGGGTCGGAGCTTACATTTATAAAGTGATTTGTGTGAACCTCATAAAAATGCTCATTCATGAATGTTTTTACTTGCAAGAAAAAGCAGTGTCTAGTGGCTCAGTTATACGTATAAAACACAGGAGCATAGGAAATTGATGAGAGGCTATGTACAAACAGTGTATCCATCAGGCACCAGATGTGTCTTTTTAAAAGGCCATCTCCAAAAACCATGTGAAGCAGGTAATCACCTATTTTACCAGCAAAGAGAGTCAGCCTTGTAAGTTTAAGCAACTTATCTACGCTTGCATGGACTGTATTTTCCTTTCTTTAAATAGACTTGAGAACTTAATTTACTTGTGGCTGTATTTAAATATTTTTATAGACTAGTTCATGGTCAAAGGCAGCAAGCCAGCACTCTTTCTGTGAGACCCCCCGATCCAGATATATTTGCTCTACCTACATAGCTCTGGGACCACATTAAACATGGAAGTTTTTCCCTTGTGGCACTGACTGATGTTCTACAGAGGACAAAAAGCTATAATCAAGGCTCACCCGAGCTGTTCAGTGATACAAGCCGGAGTTGGGTCTCTTACAGAGTTTCTATCTGTGTTAAAATAGTCGCCTGCTCCTTCTCTACCACTTTAGCTTTACGCCTCACTGATCTTATAGATGTCTTACCTAGCCATTCTGTCTGAGCATGTCCCTGGACCAGGCTCTCTCTAAACATTGCTATGACTTGATTGGTCCTCATTTCAAATGCCTTCCTAGATCTTGGTTTTATTTTCTTGTCATGAAAAATAAAATAAAATTAGGGGTTGGGAAGATAGTTTAGTAAGTAAAGCTCTTGTTGAAGGCTTGAGTTCATGTCCCCACTGTCCCTGGGACCCATGTGAAAGCACACATTTGCAACCCCAGCCCTGCTCTCTCTCTCTCTCACTCTGTCTCTGTCTCTCTGTGTGTATCTGTTTGTGTGTCTCTGTGTGTCTGTGTGTCTGTGTGTCTGTGTCTGTCTGTGTGTGTGTCTGTGTGTCTGTGTGTCTGTGTGTGTTTCTATGTGTTCAGATTCCTGGAGCTGATGGGCCAGGCAGCCTATGAAATCCATGAGCTCCAGGTTCAGGGAAAAATCTATAGGAAAATTATTGAGGAAAGCCACCAACACTGACCTCTGCCCTCCCTGTCCACACGCACCCATTCCCATGAACATGTACTTTAACTTGGACCCCCCTGGTAATTTTCAGCCTGGTGCACACACTGCTCAGCAGCACACATAGTACTGTTCTCGTGCGTATGCTTTGTCAGCTGAGGCGCCCCAGTTACACATATGCTGTGTACTAGCTTGAGTGCAAGTTAAACAGAATCCCGGCTCCTTCCTATGGTAGGATGGGCAAGGAACTCGAAAATCAAACAACTGAGAAGGGAGAAGGAGCTGGCTCTAAGCCTTAGGCAGAGCAGCATGCTAGAGGCAGATGGCTTCCCACTGACTGCTCTCTGGAAGCTGGGACTTTAAAGTGGTGCCCTTTCAATGGCTGTACGATGGTCTCCTTCGGTGGTCTATGGTGGTTTCTTCTCTGCACAGTGCCCTGCCTTGTTTCTCCAGTGCATTTTAGAGATTATTTTTTCCCTAAATGTTTCTGTATATTCTAGACAGCTGACATTCAGTATTCCCAACAGAGAAAAGCTGAGTGAGCTTTAATATTTTATCTTCTCAGTGTGCATTTATTTTGGGCACTTGTTGACACGGGTCTATTTTGTTTTTTACACAACACATTTGTCACCGGTTGGCTTTGCCTCTGCTTCACATTCTTCCAGGACTCACACATTTGACAGGAGCTAGCACTTTCTGGAATAAGCATCTTGCCTGAGACAAAGAAAGGACAAGATAGTGTACTTATTCTTGAGGACTGCTCTAGAAGTAACACAAATGTCCCTTATCCCGTGGTTAAGTCGAACGAGTCACATGGTAATCCTGATTCCAGTGATGTTTGAGAATAGTAACACTATTAATATCAGTATTTTTAATAAAGGATTTCATCTAGCCCCGGCTGGCCCAGAACTCACTGTGTGACTGAGGGTGGCCTACTGATCCTCCTCTCTCCGCCTCCCAAGTGCCATGGCTACAGGTGTTTGCCATCACAGCAAGCTTCTGGTGTTTGGAGTTATAAGCCTCCACCAAAGTAGGGCCAAATGGTTTTCTTTTATCTATTCATTGAATTCTAATCAAGTAGTCATTTGATCCCTGCATTTTTGAGACTTTATTCTATGCAAGACACTACATTAAAAATGACAGGCTATTTAAAGATAAACTGGACACAGTTTCTTCCACTTCAAGCCTTTCAGTGTGCAGCTAAGACGGTGTGTGCAGCAGATGAGGCAAAGACTGTTGCAGGCACAGGAAGAGCTTCGGATGGTTGAGACTTTACTATGTGTTTAGAGGCCTTAACTCCTTTTAGGAGAAGACATTTCCAGTGTCACAGCTAGAGAGTGGCAGAAGGTGAGTGACTCCCAAGCTCAGGTTCCTTCCTATGCCACAATGCTCCCAGATTAAAAAATATGTGTATGTGGGTAAATATATAAATGTATACATACATGGGTCTATATATACATAAAGGTATGCACATACCTACAGCACACAAGCTTAATTCAGCCTGTAGCTCATTTAATGGTGTACCCCTTCTTTCGGTACCAAAGCCTTTTCTTTCTAAAGTAGTAGTCAACAGTAAAGTGCTCTCAATTCCAGTACCAGAAAACCCAGCTCAGAAGGAAATAAAGTATACAGGACTTCTTTCAGCGGAATGGAACCTGGCCCAGCCAGCATCTCCACACTCCCCTGAGAACATGGGCTCCTTCCTCTTTGCCTGTCACTGCCAATTCCCCACAAGCCTTTGCACTGACAACGTAGTGGTTGCTGCACCATCCATGTGCCAGGATCTATACTAGAAAAGAAAAAGAGGATGCCCAGGGATGTTGTAATGTGCAAGAGGGTTGGGGGTTGAGCCCCAGTCCAGAAACAGTTCTCTTCTACTTTGTTTCTCTTGTAAAGAGCCAAGAAGAAGCAGGAATGGCCAAGATAATTAAATAAGAAAATGAGAAATAAGGAAAACACGGCCCGTGGGCAGCCTAAAACTGTGCCACCTAAAGCCATTCCACTTGATATCTGGTTGTCATTAATTTCTATCTACTTTATAAACCATTTAAAATAAGTCATGTATATTACATATCTTTATTGTACTTCTGTCTCTGGTATATTATCATATATTATATGTATACACAAATACACAATGTATAATTTTAATGTTTTAAAGGAATAAAATGAGTATGTTTCATGAACTACTCTTGGAAAGCTCGCTACATGTTTGAGGCTTCGGGCACATGGATTTGATAAGCAGCATGGAGTTTTTGAACAGAACACAGTAAAAGGTGTGCATGAAACCATGGAAATGCACACAAATATTGGAAGGTTTCAGGAGCGTTTTCATGAGCTTCTTAAAGGTTTCTGAGACTCAAAGATTGTACCATAAGATAACAGAGGAAGAACAGAGGCCCAAGATGCCGGAAAAAAAAACTGTACAACACTGCTGCCCCCATTTCTTCTTCCTGGAGGGTAAATGGGAGCTCTTGGTACAGCCATTGACTTGGTTTGCCTGTGTACACTGAGATCTGCTCTGTGGAGTGTGCAGTGGCAACACAGTGAGTAACCTCACTGAGTGAAGGGCACTTTCCTGTAATGCTAGTTTCCTAAAGACAGGTCTCCTGTCCCCACCCACCATCCCAGCCTAGATTCTCATTTTATTGCTTCCCTTCTTCCTCTTCTCATTTATCCTTCTTCTTCTCTGAAAAAAAAAAGAAAGAAAAGAAAAGAAAAAAAACCCAACTACAAACAAAAACAAAACAAAAACAAAAAACAATCGTGAGTGACCCACCTGGGTGGAGTTTGGATAAATACTTTCCAAAGAAATTATGACAGCTTCCTCTTGTCTACCAACTAAGAGAAACACACCTCTCTCATGACCAATTCCCGAGAACAAGAATTTCCAGTGGGCAATGACGTCAATGCAAGGAGCCTGGATTCCTGTTCAGCAAAGGAAGTGAGTGCTTACCTCAGGCAAAGGATGCCCTCTCCAAGAAGCCTCCACCTAGCTTAGTGTCTGAGAACACAAATAAACAGTCAGAGAGCTTTGTTGGGACCTTGAGATGTAGTGTAGAACATTACAGGGACTCTCAGACAAGCAAAAGTGGACTGCATATCTTGTGCCCGTGTTTGTCCTTACTGAAAGGTGGTAAGGTCAGGGCAAAATTGTAATGAAAATTATAAAGCAGACAGACTTTTCTTTGGTGTCATAATAATCTGCGTTTCCCCACTGATCCCTTGCTCACTTCATTTTCCAAGTATTCAGTTATCTACAGTTCCCTAAAGCTCTAACTAAAGCCTGTTAATGTATCTAGCCTACAGATGTATCAATTCAAAATAGATACATTTTGAATCTAGGAAGCCTCAGGTATTGGGCTGGCTCCTTGAGGCACCTTTCGTAGCCCCTTGTCCAAGAAGACAGAATGTGCCTTTTTTTTTTCAGCAACAACTGCTTTTTAACTCTGTCTCTAGACTAGAATTCTAGCATATGTGTGGTTTTGAAACAGAAACTCTGCCTGAAGGTCTGGAGGATGGACCTGGGGCTAGCACACTGGTCCACGTGTTTTAAGCTGCCCAGGTGTGTTTGCCAGATGACAGGAGATACAGAGGGACAGAAAATCTCTGATTGCACCTAACAAAGGCCGGTTAAAACCCAGCACTGGAAAACAAGCAACAACCAGAACAGCCCCTCTCCCTGCCCCCAGAAATGGACTTTGCAGCACAGGAACTCTGAACGCTTGCTTACCCTCTGAGAAAGAGTGGTGCTCTGATTTTCTACTTGAACTCTCTACAGAGTTCTTCAGGTTTGTTGTGTGGAAGCTAAGGAGCCGCACTTCTCCCTTCTGATTTACTCCATTGCTTTGGTTGCAGTTGCTGCAGCTGCAGCAGCTGGCTCCAGGATCTCACCTTCCTGTAGCAAGAGTTTTACTCCGAGGGTTTTGTTTTTGTTTTGTCTTGTCCAGAGAAACTTGGGTCTCTAACTAAGATAATTTACTTTCCTCAAATATCACTCTAAAAACACACTTTTAAAATTACAGTTACTTTTTCATTAGAGTTCAAGTTTATGATTAATAACCTTCAACTAACTACTAAGGGCTAAAGCTTGCTTCAGATACTCAGTAGCAATGTCTATTTCTGGGAGACTGATTCAGTGGATTTGGGGGACTCTCGGGAATCTGAATTCCATACAAATATTTTAATATATAAAATAGTTGAAAAACGAAAAGTGGCCGGAATAGTTTCAAGCTCTTCACGTTAGTTCAAAAGCTTTGACATTCCACCACATTTTCCTTGTCTCTCACTTTATATGGATGTGTGTATTTACATCTGATACATATTTGTATTTTGTTGGATAATGTGAAAAGTATATATCAGGATACAGCTCTTCTAGATAATCACCCATGCTATCCTGCAGATCCTAACCACATGGAACTCTAGCCCTATGTCCTCTTCTGGCCACATGCACATACATGTGTGCACACACACACACATACACAAGAATAAAAATAAATCTTTTTTAAAAGAGAAGGTACATTTCAAGTATTCTGACACTTCCCTTTTAACACAGTGTATGCATATTCTAAGAATTCTGGATATTATCATATGCAAATACAATAATATCACCATTCCTAATAATGTTAATATTTCCAAGCTATCAGCCAGTTAGTTGCATTATGAGAGACACCCTATGCAATCTAGTGCTTGCTTTCTTTCCAGCACGATACCATGGTAGAGCAGAATAAAGAAGAATCAGCGAGGTCTTGTCTATTCTGGGTAGACATCAGGAGCAGGTCAGACAAATGTCTCAACTTGCCAAAATGTGCATTCCACTGCACACACATAACCCACGCCGCGCTTGGCTGCTCAGCCAGCTCTCTGATGCACCTCTACTAATCCACCTCAACAGGAAGAAAGGGGAAAGGCTTTTCCTCGTCCCAAGAAACATCAAAGAAGATCCACCTGCCCTCATTTTTACAAGTGAGTACACCATAGGCATCTGCATCATTAGCTAGGCATGCTGGTTTAAGGGAAGAAGCTTGCCAAAGTGTTGCTACGGGTCATGTGGTTCCTGGTGTGACCGAAGAGTTAAATTGTAGTCTCTTGGGTGCTTTGGATCAGCTGTAAGGAGGAGAGATTATGGGAGCCATAGTATGTGTTTTCACGGTGAAACTGTCTTGACAGAACAGCCCCAGCAGCTAATGCACATGCTATAATTGTAACACATTTTTAGTAGCTATAGAGCACCTACACAAGGCTTCGTAATGACAGCCTGGTAGCTCCAGTAGCAATTAATAAACAGAACATCCAGGGAAGAGTCTGAGAATGCAGGCTTTCACGAATCAGGCCTGAGAAGGTCCCTGGGTTCAGGACTTTGGAAACCTGAGGTCATGTTCTACTGTCAGCCTACGTGTCTCCGTGCAGCCACACCCTGCTCTTCCTAAGCAGCAAAAGTCAGAGAGGTGAAGGAGGGAACTGGATACTACTTGTTAGGAAAATGCTAAGTAGAAATGACTTTTTGTAATCCTGTTATAGTTTAAAAGTTTCCATTTGCATGAGAGTGCAAAAAAGGAAGACTGTTAGAAGTACAGTGTGTGCTGAATATTGTGTGCATCTGTGAGTTTTGTGGATGGCACCATCCAGAGAAGCATAGGCCACTAATAAGCCCAAGAAACAGCTTCAGGGTAGCCAGCTAGTCTTTCACTGTTGTTTCTACTGAATTCCTAGATCTCTCTTTGCTGCAGGCTTTGCTGAAGCCCTTGTGACTTCATCCTGCATTTCTTAGAGAATTTTCTCAAGCATATTTGCTATTCCACACATGTCAACCACTCTGTGTGTGCATGTGTGTGTGAGTGCACACATGTGTACATGTGTGTACATTTAGGTATGCATGTGTGTGTGCGCATACACACACACACACACTTATGTGAGTTTATGTGTGTTTAGCCAAGTATGAGTGTTCCTTCTTGGCACTGTGGAGTGTCAAAGGGGGACATGCCAGTGAACTAAATTTTCCAGCTGTTACATGTGGATGTCATGAACTCAAAGATGGTCTGTTGAGTTTATATATTTGGAAAATCTCTTAAAATTTATTTCTTCAGTGTTTGCAGCTGTAAGACACAAGAGAAAGTACTTTTTTTTTTTAAATTTCTCTGGTACCTTAATTTTCCTTAAAGGACTCAATGGATTTATCCTGTAGTTGACAGACCTCCGCTGAGAGGTGTGAACTGTCTCCTTAGCAGCCTCGTCCCTTCCAGGGCTGAGTCCTTTTTTCCACCCCCTTAGAGAACACAGCACTTTTGTTCTGGTGCCCTAACGGAGAAGCTGGAAGGCATGAGAATGTAAACACTCAGCTGTCTTTTTCTCTGCTTAAACATTCCCATCCCCATCATCCCCCTGCCTCTTGTTTGTCTTTTGATTTTGCAAATCGAATAACTAAACATTCTCCTGGCCAGGCTAACCTTCCCGCTGGGTCTGTAGAATCTACTGGCGTCTCTGCCCTTGCTTTGTGTAAATTCCCAATTCTAAATCCAGACGTCTCTATTCCAAAACACTAATAAAAACAATTCCATTGTTTATTAGCTTCTTGCAGCAATAATCAATGCCTCCATTTCCAAATAATCTACCTACTCTTAAATCATCTAGTTATTAAAATGCATCCTTAGTTCTCCAGGAAAATTCTAGTTACCAAATCCAATGGTCTTTCCTCAGTACCACGGCCATCGTTTTGTATGTTTTCCTATTTTTGATTATGGCTTCTCCTAACCCCATTCCTTCTCTCAGTCAAGAAAACCTCTTGAATGTCTAAAACCCTCCAGTATCTGCAGTAAATCATGATTAGACTCAGACACATCTCCAAGTGTCTGATCACTATTTGGACTTTTATTTTGAATGCCCCATCCCCAATTTTCCATCAACTCAGCTAACCCACTGAACTCCCAGGATGGATCTGACATGGAGAGGAAGTAATGGAAAGACAAACACGTCCAACACAGGGTCTATGCCTTCATGGAGCTGTCTTGTCAGGAAAATTTACCAGCAAATGGTTCATTCGGTGTTCAAACAGGAACATCAAATAGCTTAAAGTCTAGTGGGCACTGAACTGTAGCTGTGCAGTCTCAGGAAAGTCGTCCTACAAATACTTGAAGTGCTAAAATCATCTTGGGTAAAACTGGTCTCTGGACCAGACATAAAACTCCTATACAGTGTGACCCTGCGTCTGGACATTTAAGTGCTGTCTCTTTGCTTCTGTAAACAACACTTGCTTGTTGAGAAGTCCAGAGCTGTCTTTCTATGTACGTTATAATTGTGGGTTTTGCCCTTAAAACTTCCAGGGCTGCTTCCCACTAATCTGCTTGGGACAGTCCTGACAGAAGGAAAAAAAGATTCCATTCAACTCATTTCAGGCCTCTTGGGAGTTCTCTCCTGGTACCCTGTAACAAAAGGAAGATGTCTAATGTAGACAGCGGTTCTAAGGGAATTCATTTGCAGACTTCTCCAGCATGAGTACGAAGTTAGCAGCTGAGGTGCCAGGGGAAGCTGTGGTTTGAGGTCACTTTAGTGCTGTTTAGTCATATATTGGAAGGGAAGGCAGAAGGAACAGCTGAGACGAGGGACTGGGATGAAGTTGAAAAGGCCAGATTATAAAATCATTACATACTGTGGTAGAAACTCTCATTTCAAGACTTGAAGCAAGGAATAATGAGAGCAGATGTGCTTTTATAGAAGACATTGTGGAGAATGGCTAGGTAGGGAGGTACGTCTAGAAGTCAGAAGGGTACCACTGTAGTTTAGAGCAAAAACTAATGACTTTGTGGACTTGGGTGCTACCGCAGGGATAAGAAGACTCAAATGGTTTCAAGATATATTACAGAAATATAGAAATAAAGGTTTGGGAACTGGGTATGGATGAGCCAGGGAGAGGCAATCCTAGTTTTCCAGTCTTGGACAAACTTTCTGGAATTTCGGTACTGGGTGACATTGTCCTGGAGAAATGACAATATCCTAAAGAGACAGTTGTAGCTCTCTTTGCTTATCATTTGACTTTTGAGACAATGGACCCTAAAAAAAAGTGGAATTTTCTTATGGGCCTTATGACCAAGGGAAGGAGGCTGGAGTCAGGTGGCAGCCAGAGGAGAAAGAAATGATTTGACAGGGTTCTGACAACTTGCCAGACCACCTTGCAGGAGAGACTGAAGGATATAATGATGGGTTGGTCAGTGATGGGGAAGACCACACCTTGATGAGGACTCTTAGTTATGTACACCTCCTGCCTTCTCTTTAAAGTTAACCCTTGTATCAGGACCCTGAGATAGATTCTGAGTCGCGGGGCCTCTTTGTTCTTTTTTGCAATGTGGTCACCTTGATCAAGTCTCCTTCCTCTGCTTTCTGTCACTACTTGTTTCTTTAATTTTGGCTTTAATTTTAATTTTGACCCATTGAGGTCACGGGGCTGAATGTAACTTAGCCAGGGGTGCCGGGGCTGATGCTCTCACCTTAACAACTCTGATGACATGGGAAGAACAGGTTTATGGTGGCGGTGAGATACCAATGTTTGTCAATGTTCA
Source organism: Mus caroli (assembly GCF_978045245.1). Taxonomy (NCBI): domain Eukaryota; kingdom Metazoa; phylum Chordata; class Mammalia; order Rodentia; family Muridae; genus Mus; species Mus caroli. The sequence goes on from NW_028227261.1 coordinate 72,722,620, forward strand.
GCTTGAGGAATGTGAGCAACATTCTTTACAAATCTAGGACTTTCTTCTTGTTGGCTTGTAAGGCTCTTGATTTGAAAATTCCAATGAGGTAGAAGTTTGAGGACAACAAAAACAAGTGGGGCTTTCTATGCTCTTATTCTTTATGCAAACAATGTTAAAATGCCACACACTTGTTGCTATACTGTCCTGCCTTCTCCTGGAAATGAAATTATTAACAGTAATTACCTTCCTTCTTCACCAGATACATCGATTCATTCATAAGTCCCAAGCGATTTATGATGGCTACTAAGTTGTGTTCCTTTTACATGAGAGGAAACTGAGGCACTGGGTAATTAAGTAATATCTACTTAGTAGTGCCAGAGTTGGTCCAAAGCCAGACATCTTTCCTTCTTCATTAAACTCTCTTTGAAGTTAAGAGTTTCCAATCATCTATGAGGCAAGGGTCCATAGATACTGATGTACTGGGCCCAATAGACCCTGAATCCATTATTCAAATTATAATTTTATTGCCATCCAGCCCTGCTGCTTATATATGAATTGTCTAAGGCTGCTTTACAGTGCAATGATAAAGATGAATAATTGCAACAAAACCTATTAGGCTTAGGATTCAAGACTATTTCTATTTCTTTACAGAATGCTTTGCTGAGCCCATCCTGAGGGTTCTAGTTAATCCAACTGACATTTTTCCTCTGTACGTGTGGTGGAAGGGAAGGACAGACATACTTTTGGCCTTACAGCTGAACATCTGTCCAAAGCACACTGGAAACTGATTTATTCCTCCTGCTTCGCTCCTCTTCTTCTGAGTCATTTACTGTCTCAGTTTCCTGCTACAGAAATGGGCAAAGGTGAAAACGTTCACCAACACCTTTGTCTTACTTACCAAAAGAAAATGTGACAAGTGTCTTTACCTAAGCTATCAGCGGAGAGAAACATATTTAAAAGGAAAAGAAATTTAAAATGTACAGAGCATTCGTAAGTCAAGAGGTTACTGAGTTATTTTGTTTTTGTTTTGTACGGACATTTAATTTGTTGTCAAATCAAATGGTTTTGCATCTTGGTGAGTGCAAAGCCCCAACCAGCATCACCAAGAGATGAAAGCTAGTGAGTTCCTATATATTAATGTGGGAAACACTCTTGAGTCCAGGCACTTTCCTGAGCACGCTCAGTTTAAAATCATAGTTTAGGAAGGGAAGTCATATTTCTGGGCATGTTCAGTTCAAAGCCATCAAGCACATGTTCAAAGGTTGAGATCTCGGGCAACAATACACCTACATGCCCCTGCAGGTCTGCCTTTCCTGTCGGGATATCCAGGTACCGATGTGCACTGGGCAGGCCTGGAAGGAATGAAGCTTAGTTGGGTGGTAGTTAGACAGTATCTCAGGGTGAGGAAATGGCCTTCTCCAGAGACAATTTTCAGTGAACAATTCTCCTTGTGGGGGGGTGGGGGAGGTGCTATATAAACCTTGGGGAGTGGGTAGGGGGTTTCTGGGTGAGTGTCCATTATTGGCTGGGGCCGAGGTGATGAGGAAAGCTTCATCTGTACGAAGAGGAATTCCAGGTGCTTCCTAGACATGTCCTTATAAGGAGAGAGGAAGTTTAAACTGTAACCTGACCACCAGGCCATGTGACTACCTCAAGATATCAGAGGTGGGACATCAAAGGTGACCTGCAGGCCCAGAACAGAGAGGAAGCAGTCCTATTGCTGGTCTCAGGGGGAGATTTTGGGGGGTTTGGATACATCTTGACCTCACTCTCGCTCCTGAACATCTCCTTCAGTCACCTGGCTTTCCAGCCCCACATCTAGGCATGCTTAGTTGGCCTCATAAAGATGACATAAACTTAAAGCAGGAAGACATACAGCGATGCTTCTGAGCATGCTCCATTTTCTTCTAAAAAGTTTTCAACAAAACAGAAGAAATAGACACTTTAAAGTTACCTGTTCCAAGAACCATTAAGTTTTAGTCTTTTCTATCAGACACTATAAATGTCTGTGTATGGCAAATTCAAATCTTTTTTTTTTATTTAATTTCTCTAGCCTTTTAAGATTTTTCTTACAAGTCTTTTTATTCAACCCACCTTGTAAAAACCTTTATGTAGAAGTTTTAATCCCTCCTTTCCAGTGACACTTTTATTTAGACAAAGGCCTTGCTACATTCTGGGAACGTGTCTAAAGTGGCTTACTCCCTGTCTGCTTTATTTCAGTTCCTTTAAGCTAGCCAGTTGTGAAAGACTGAGATCCAACCCCAGTCAGTGGGGAAAAGACACAATCGTCATCTGTGTTAAAGCCAAGAGTACTTCCTGCCCTGGCCAGCTCACTCTTTTCCTTTTGTGAGAACGCCATTTTTGATCACAAGTAAAATGTAGTCTTGCAGAAATCCTTCCGTTGGAGTGGTGATCTCTCTCTTTGGGGCCCATAACTTGTCTTTCACACTGCTTCACTTAGCCACTAATAGGCTAACAGGAGGAGGGAATGAGGTAGGACAGCTTGGCCTGCCTTGGTAAGAACACTGGTATCCTCCCTTGACTTACATAGCTGCTCCTTGAGACTGAATGCTTGATAATAAGCAAGTGTGTATGGGGTGCGGGAAGGCTTTGCTTTTAGTTTATGGATCTGAAGCTCAACAGAAAGCCGGGCTGGATATTGAATTGTAAATAATCGTAGCACAGGGGATTATTGAATCATTTCTTCCTCTCTCTGGTCTTTAATATACTTTAGCTGGTTTCCCAAGATTAAGCCTTCTTCCTTCCGCTTTTACTCTATTCTCTGTCCTGGAGACCCAGTCTACTCATCATCTCCGTCATCCTTGCTGATAGAGCTCTGCAGAATGCACACAACAGCCTTCCCCCAACCAATCCTAGGGCATCACCTAGCTGGTGCTGTGACACTTCTCCATTTCCTCAATGTGAAACCTCATTCAACTTCCATCTTTGATGGTTCTCACCATCAAAAGTATCCTTTAAAGATTTTAATTTTGATTTATTTACTTATTTGAGGCTGACCCCCATTTCCTGGTGTATGCTAGACAAATGCTTCACTACTCTGCAGTGTCTTGTACTCTTCTCTGCTTTTACATATTCTTTGCATTTTTTTCTTCCTTCACTTTTCCTTTTTTTTAATTAGGTATTTTCTTCATTTACATTTCCAATGCTATCCCAAAAGTCCCCCACATGCTCCCCCCATTCCCCTCCCTCCCACTCCCACTTCTTGGCCCTGGCGTTCCCCTGTACTGATGCATATAAAGTTTGCAAGACCAATAGGCCTCTCTTCCCAGTGATGGCCGACTAGGCTATCTTCTGATACATATGCAGCTAGAGACATGAGCTCTGGGGGGTACTGGTTAGTTCATATTGTTGTTCCACCTATAGGGTTGCAGACCCCTTTAGCTCCTTGGGTATTTTCTCTAGCTCCTCCATTGGGGGTCCTGTGTTCCATCCAATAGCTGACTGTGAGCATCCACTTCTGTGTTTGCCAGGCCCCGGCATCGCCTCACAAGAGATAGCTATATCAGGGTCCTTTCAGCGAAATCTTGCTGGTGTATGCAATGGTGTCAGCGTTTGGAGGCTGATTATGGGATGGATCCCTGGATATGGCAGTCTCTGGATGGTCCATCCTTTCGTCTCAGCTCCAAACTTTGTCTCTGTAACTCCTTCCTTGGGTGTTTTGTTCCCAATTCTAAGGGGCAAAGTGTCCACACTTTGGTCTTCGTTCTTCTTGAGTTTCATGTGTTTTGAAAATTGTATCTTGGGTATTCTAAGATACAAGATACAATTTGCATTTTTTTTTTACCACAGCAAATTATGTTTACCATCCTCTTTCTAGGCTCATTTATCTTCTTACTCTTTCCATATTTGCTCAGATATGATTACCTAAACTATATTTAAGTAGGCTGTATTAATAAAGTATTTTCCAGGAAGATATGCTAGCACATAACAGTAATCCCAACACTTGGATGGTAGAAAGAGGAGGATCAAGAGTTTGAGGCCAGCCTGGGCTACAATGGCCAAAGCTTATTTACAACAAAGCAAGGGCTATGATGTAACTCAGTGGCAATGCTCTTTCTTAGCATTCGCAAAGCCCTGAGTTCAGTTACCAGTACCCACCCAGACAAGTTGATTTTCTCTTTGCCTTCTACTTGGATCCACATTTCTTCAAATGATGAGAAGCAGGATGACCTGCTCAAAGCATCGGTTTTCCCAGCCTTGGAAGCAGCTCAGTATGAACTGCTGAGCCTCATTACTGGGAGTGGCTGCTACTTTATTGTGCCTTTGACACAGAAAGGAAACTGTGAACATGAAGAACACTGACTTTGAGCTGCGAAAATGGAAAGATTTCATCATTCAACGGTCTGTTAGGACCTAATCAGCCGATGAGGAATAGAAAGTGTCCCCGTAGCCTGACACAGCCAGACTTGCTGTCTCCCAGGGAGGGGAGGGCCATAGGTTTGTAAATTCTGCTCAAGAATTTGTAGTTGAGTCTGAGGGAACCTGGATCAGTTTGGGATTGATCGAATTTGGAGGTAGGATTAGGAGGAGGGAATTAACTAGGTATCAAGAGGTGACCGAAGGTAAAGATGGTTGTGCAATTGAGTATCAGAAATACTGCATGAAAATCACCATGGTCCAAGGCTTCACTGGTAACAAGTCAGTTACCATCAGAGGGGTTCATTTATGGCATTAACTTCGCTTTTTGTGCTGTCTGTCTGTCAGTCAGTCTGTCTGTTTTCCCAGCACTGTGCTCTTTACTTTTTATTTTAGTCCAATTTAATTTTTATTTTTAAATCTCAAACAGATTTTAACTTGTTCAGTGTCTTGGATTTAAAATTCATATGAACACCTACCAGAATATATTTCCCTACTGACATTTATCAAAATGTTATCAATCTCAAGTTTATCTTTATTTAACTTGGTCAAAACATCCAGAGCAAGCAAGAAACAAATACCAGTTTCAATCTAGAATTTTAAAATCTTTCCAAACATGTTGCCCCTCTGCTTTTTGACAATGACACTCCCAATAATAGACTTTTCCAGCTTAGAGCAGGTAATTGCCATCGTCTAAAAGCTGATGGCTCTTCTCTAGACATAGCTTTGGTTTTGTAGGCCATCATAGTTTAATTTTGGTTCATTCCACTCTCTTCTCTACTTTTCTACCTCATACGTACTTGACCCACACAGGACCCCTTATGTTTTCATTTCTTCATGTCTTGACCCAGTCACATCTCCCCATTTCCCTCCTCGGGAAACTTGAATCCAGAGTCCTGCTTTCTTTTGCTTCTCTATTCGGCAACTGTGATCCACCCTACTGGGACTACTGACTTCTCAGCAACAGTAGCACTTAGCTTGTGCCTGGTCTGTTCAGCATTGCTCTCTCTTTGTCTTCTAAGAATGCAGTGATTCTTCAGGGTTTTCCTTGCTATTTGAAATTAAAAAGCTTACTTTATCTATTTTTAACATCCTAGGGCAAAGTTTTAACCTGATGTTTATAATTTCCTTGTGATCCTCTTAAAATGTGGTAAGGTAGGACAGTGTGTAGAACTTTATACATATATATGAAATATATGTACATACTCATATGTATTATATGTATGTATGTATGTATGTATGTATGTATGTACTTTTCTGAGGAACAGATTTACAACCTACATCAGATGTTTAAAGAGATGTGCTACCCCACAAAAGGTGAAGAACAACTTTTAGATTATCAGTCTATTCTGGAATGGGCACTCTGCCACTCAAACAGATGGAGGTGATGCCTAGAGCAACCAAGAAATCATGAATGTGCATCAAATGTGGGTGCTTAGGGCCTGGGACCCAGCTGGGCAGGTGGAGAACGCCATCCACCCAGAGCTGCCAAGGGCTATTAGCCAGTGCTGATTAAGCTCTGGACTGCACTGACTTTTGGAAATTGCAGTAAAATCCAGTCCTGCCTAGTATTGGCACAGGAGCACCGCGGTTGGCTGGGTTTATCCACACAAGTGCTCTGCCTGTGCCTTTGTCAGACACTGTGTTGGCAGTGGCAGCATCATTACTTGTCCCTGTCATTTTTTTTAAAATTCCCACGTACAATCAGTTTGATTAGGAATCATGCTTCAGCATCACAGGTCCATGAAGTAGAGCGGGAAGCAGGAGGGAAATAGCGTATGCGACTTATATTCATGCTTAAATTAAGTAGAAAGACTCTTGGACTGGGGATGCTGTTCATTGGTCAAGTTCTTGCCTAGTGTTTTCAAGGCCTCAGGTTTGCTCTCCAACATGACAGACAACAATGGAGGAGTTAGAGGAAGGACTGAAGGTGCTGAAGGGGTTTGCAACCCCATAGGAAGAACAACAATATGAACTAACCAGTACCCCCAGAGCTCCCAGGGACTAAACCACCAACCAAAGAGTACACAGGGACCCATGGCTCCAGATGCATATGAAACAGAGGATGGCCTTGTCTGGCATGAATGGAAGGGGAGGACCTTGGTCCTGTGAAAGCTGGATGACCCAGCAGAGGGGAAGCTAGGGTGGTGAGACAGGAGTGGGTGGGCGCGTGGAGGAGAACCCTCATAGAGACAGGGGGAGGGGGTGGGATAGGGGGGTTTTGGAGGGGAAACCGGGAAGGGGGATAACACTTGAAATGTAAATAAATAAAACAACCAATAAAAAATCTTTAAAAATGAAGAAAAGAAAACCAACAGCAGTAATAACCCAAACCTCTTCCGGCAAGCATCTACCACTGATGCCATGCTTCTTCTGTGTACTCACTGTGACACGTGTCTGTCTATACAGTCAGTGCTTAGTGCAAATCACAGACAGAGATGACAAATATCATGGGGGAGGCGAGACTTTGTCTATGTCCTTTAACTTCCTATGCTCAAACAGTTCATGGTAAGGGGACTGCCATCCCTCCATGCTTTTCCTAGGTTTTCTGTGGAATTGGTTTGACTGATTAAAAAAAAAAGAAGCTTGTTGCACAAAAACAGGCATAAACATGTATACTTCTGATGTTTGTATGCACTCACGTTGCTTAACTAATTTCTTTGCACTTGTTGTGACCATTTGACACAAATATTCCTCTTCGTAGAGATGTTTGATGAGACATCAAAACAGTATGTAATCCAGGTCACTGGGTTTGAAGGAAAGTAAGTGTTTTTCTTCAAAGTTACTCTTTATCTGTATTATTTTGACTTATTCAAAGAAACCAAGTCACAAAAATGTCACTAAAGCATGAAAACTACTTAGTCCAACAGTAATGTGACAAGTTTTTCAACCCCATAGCTATGTGTGAAAGGGGAACTTGCTAACTTGAAACAGTATAAAACTTCCATCCAGTCAGGTTAGTCTCTGCCATTGGGTTGTTCTAGGGCACCATGGTCTAGATGAACAGTTCCAGGATTTGGGTATGTGTTCTGAATCACTTGGAAGGTTGTTAGAACATAGGTTTGTGGGCTTCTCCTCCAAAATTTCTATTACTGTGGATTGGGGTATGGCTAAAAATACAACTTTTCACAGGTTTCCAGGTGACACAGAAGCTGCGTGTCTGGGGACCACACCATGAAAACAAATTAATCTATGACTTAAAGGTCATCAAGTGTTAGCAATCAGGAAAGAACATATTTTCCAAATCCCTAGCAGTTCATGATAACATGGGGTTCCAAACAAGTTCCATAAGTGCTCTACAAGTGCAGTGAGGACACAGAACTCTGTTGGCAGGGGTCCCCAGGATCCTCCTCAAAGTCTGGCTACCATCATGTCCAAAAGGTAGACACAGAGCCACACTCTTGTAATCTCACCAGTAGGGAGCCTGAGACAGGAGGATGGTCTTGAGTTTGAAATGTAACCCAACATTGTCATTAATATCTCCAGGAAGGTAAAGCTAGATATTGAAATATATTCAGAAAAGAACCTAAGGATGAGTCAGAGCAAAGTGAATTTATTAAGTAGTGATAAGGGACAACACAAACTTCAGATTTAAGCCCAAGTATGGGTAAGACTGTGGGACAGAGGACACACACACACACACACATACACACACACACACAAGCCCAAGAGAGGAAACCAGTCTGTCTTGAGGAAAGGACAATAGTACAGATCTGAGACATGACTTTGTGTGTGTGTGTGTGTGTGTGTGTGTGTGTGTGTGTGAGAGAGAGAGAGAGAGAGAGAGAGAGAGAGAGAAAGAAAGAGAAAGAGCAAGAGCGAGCAGTTATGCTGGGAGTCTTTATGGTATATATATTATATCACATATGCATATATACATGTATGTGCATATATGTGTATATGTATATATGTATACATACACATATAATTCTGCAGCTTTCTAAGTTAACTTGCTCAAAAGATGTAATTTACAAAGCCTAAGAACAGTTTTAAAATAAAGGAAAGTCATGATTTACTTATTTCTCTTATCTTAAAGAACGCTCTTTTTGTAAATAGGATTGTTAGGTGGTTTTACAAGGCTTATTCTTTAGTTTAGAGTTGAGAGAGTACTGCTAACAGGGTTAAAGTCAAGGCTACAATCACCCTGGCCCTGAGTAGCTGTCACAGTGACTGTGACACTGTTGTTTGAGATGTAGAGGGAAGAATGAGTATTATCTTGGAGGCAGCCTTGGTTTTAGTGGTTGTGTTGATGTTTCTTGACACACAGCCAGGAGGAAAGCTATGTCTCCACGTGAGAGGCCTCCCCCTTTCCCACACTCCCTTGTTTGCTCTGTCTTCCTATCCTGCCCCTATCAGTGGGGAGGTAGAAGATTTTTTTAAGGGGAATGAAATTAAGGGGATTTGTCAGGAAATGGAACAAGCTAGTTGAAGGTAACTCTAGAGTTAGTACAGCTGTCGTCCCAGGACCTGAGTAACAGGTACCACCGGGAACAGTTTGTTCTGGAAGGCTCTCAATACCATTTAACAAGAAGTTCAGACTTCCTACAGCAGGGAATTCCTCTCCCATCACACATTATCTTCTTCTGGGACATGTAGGCATAACCAGCTATCTCCATACAGTATAAAGTTTTCCACAGCACTATTTAGGAGTGAGGTGCAAAAGGTTATAGTAATTGTATCTCAGGCGTTTGTGAGGATAACAGCTTAGATTGGGAGATGGGTTATTTGAACTGTTGCGTTCATTAATTTTTTTCCTAGGTTTCACTGATTGGAGCGCTGACAATTTATAGAGATTATCTGAAATGCATTTAAAGATTATTTGAATGGATTTAGGTTGCCAACAAGAATTGGAAAAACCTCCAATGGCTGGGGTATCCCAAAAGAGGGTCCGAAGGCCCTAAAGATGAACACTGCTGCTTTGGGGTGCACTGATAGGTGTCACCTCCAGATCCTGAATTAAAATTCAGGTACGGAATGAGCAGGCCTGAGACTGCATTCTCTCCAGAATCCCAGAAGATGTCAATGTTGCAGACTAAATTTTGAAGCAAGGTAACCTGGAAAATCCATAGCTGTCATTGGGGAGAGAGGCCTGCTCCCCGACAGAAGGAAGAAGCGAGCACCGCTTAAGGCTGAGGCTGGTCCTAGGCAGGGAGGGTGTGGGGACACGCGTGTGCTGCCGCCTGGGCAGGGCCGGGATGCAGGGCGGGGAGGCACAGGTAGGTTAGACGAAGGTAGGCCGGGCGCAGCGCTGGGCTGCGAGCGCTTTCAGGTCTTTCGGCCCTCGGCGGCTCCCATCGCGGCTCCGGGGCGCGAAGCGGAGAGGGCGACGGCGGCCGTGCCTCCGCGCGGGCGCGCGGGCATGCCGACACCCACTCGGCCGGTCCCGGCGCCTCGGCTCCCGGAAGCGGAAGGGGAGCGCGGCCCGGCCTGGGCGGCGGAGGCGCGGAGCCGAGTGGAGAGCGGCGGAGCGGGCGGCGGTGAGTGTGGGCCGGCGGGCGGTCCCGCACCTGCCATGGAGCATCCCTCCCGGAGACCGCGGCCCTGAATGGGCTGGGGTGGGGAGAGAAATCCGCCGAGTTCTCCCCGGGACTCTGGCGTCCCTGCACCCCCGGGGCCCGGGCTGTCGGTGTGACCGAGCGTTTCATTCATTTCGAGGTCGCTGGTGCGGAGCTGCAGAGGACCCTCTGGGAGAAAACCGTGCACCTCCATTGACCTTCTCCCTCCTCTCCCTCGGCCGGCCGCACCGGCTGTTTTGAGAAAATGGCTTTCCGCATGGCAGCACTTTGCACTTGTTACCATTCCCTGTAATCGCTCGCTGAACGTAACCTGCGCTTGTCGTTTAAAATTTATGATCTTTTCTCGATCTGTATTTGGGTCACATTTTAAGATACCTTATGAGTCAGTGGAAGATGTTTGTATCTCCAGGGCTAAGAGGACCTGACCGATTATTACTTGAAAATACTGCAATATAGCAGTTCATAAAAGTACAGGAGGGGGTGGGTAAAAATCAAGGTCATTGTGGGTGGGTCATAAATCAGTGTAAAGTTTCAGCCCAAAATAAGGGCAAATAAGGGTAATTAAGTGTAAGTTTAAAAGACTTGTCAAATGGGTCCTCCACCCACTGCTAATATGCATACCCCTCACCCCCCCACCCCCCAATTCACTACCTACTTTGTGGTAAAAGATAATGATAGCCGTTACCATTTGATGACTGCTTAGTGTGTGCCATTCCTAGATGAAAGGGTTTGGTGCAGTATCTCATTAAGTTCTTCCAGAGCTTGAGATCCACGGATAAAGTTCAGAGGGTACTCTGTTTCCACCTAAGTTGTACCCTCTCAGTAGTAAGGCTTTTGAAGAGGAGAAGTGGTATGAAATAATTTGGGGGAAAAAAAAACAGATACAGTTTGGAGTTGAAGACAGAAAAGCCAGATTCGCTTTTGGTTTCTGTACTATCCAGCTATGGGGTCATGGGTAGGCCAGGGATCCAGTGTTATTTTCTCATCTATACAACTAGGTAGCCAGGCTAAATTTTTCTAAGAGGCGATCTTTCAAGCTTTCTCATGTCTATCTGGGAAATGTCTGCTTTTAATTTAACACCCCTTTTGACATGGTGAGGAGGATCCATGTAGTACCAGACCTCCAGAATTCAACTTGACTGTAAAACAGCAGAATTATATTAGATGTCTTCAAACTATGGAGAGCTCTGTTAATACTTAAGGAGCTGTAGCTGGAATAAACACAGTTTACATGTTTAAGAGAAATTGATGTCTAAGCATGCTTTGTTTACTTACAAAAATTTAAATACCTAAGTACCTACATATCAGTATGTCAATTAGGATCCAGACAAAAAGAAATCAGTTGGTTATAACCTTTTTACTTATGTGCCCACTGCCTGATTTCTCTAATTCAGAATCCTATTGGGAAAGCACATGTATTAGTAAAGAGACTAAGAACTCTGGGAAATGTCCACATGGAACCTATGGAAACAGCTCAGCATAGGATGTTGTATGTTGCAGCAATATAAATTTATCAGGCATAACTGGGGAAGCAAAGGAATGTAGACTTTATTATATTATTTAGCAAAAGTATTAGGATTTAGATTCAACTTTTTAAAGATCAGTCTAGTAGAACAGTCAGTGTACATTTATTACGCTATTACTGAGATTAAAGATGTTTGACATATATAGAATGAGCAAAAAGCAGAGGTCTCCCATGATCTCCCCGATCTATCGCCATATATATGTTTGCATATATATGTCAGTCAGTGGTAGAGTCCTTGCCTGGGATGAGCAAGGCCCTGGGTTGTATCCACTGCACTGGGAGGAGGAGGGATGGTGAAAAATTAAAGAAAGAAAGAAGCCTGGGTATGATTTGTTGGTTAAGAATCCCCAGGAAGCTCTATCAGCTAGTTTGGTAGTCACATTTTTCATGTGTGAGGCTGCTAGTCAACCCTAAACACCTTACTGCAATATCAGTTTATTAGCATGTTTCCTGGTTTATAGCTGGCTATGTCTTTTGCATTATAGGCCTGCTTTTCTACTGTAGTCATCGCAGTGTAAATTAAGCTGCTTCTAGACTTTAAGAGGCTGGATGTAGATCTACACACACACACACACACACACACACACACACATACATACTCACACACACACACACAGACAGAGACACAGACACAGAAAGTAAATGAGTTAGAGAGATCAGATTAGGTACAGATTAGCAGTGCTTGATTGTGAATTCACACATTCTTTTTTAAAAGTCTTTTATCTGTGGTTAGAGAGTTACTTAGTTGTTCACAACCTGTAGAATTTCATTATTAGAAGCATTTAATGTTAGTATGCTTAATTTATACCTGTGTTGGTAAACTCTGCTATGTGTGGGCAGGCCAATCTAGCCTTTTTTTCTTTTCCCAGGATGTCTTGGCCCAGTGGCTACTTGAAGGGCAATAGCTTGCTCCTTTTCCCATTTGGAAGAACATGTCTGGTTAACACCCAGGAAAAACCTGACTTGGCCTCTTCATTTCTGGCTTCTACTGTACCTGAGTGTTTTTTCCTAGTGTTATTTTTGGAGGAAGGTAATTACTGAACCTGTCTCCACCCTACATTAATATTGCCTTTTGTGTTTTTGTACTCCTGTGTTCCTCCATGAAAATTCCCACAGAGCTTTTCATACACGGAAACAATATTTGATAGTCCGTCTTTAGTTGGTATCATTCTACATCTTCCAAGTTATTCTTGGGTCAGGAGAGTACAGAAGTATGTAACGCTGGCCCAGTGTTGTCAGTGGAAGTGCATACTTTGGAATTCTATGAAGCTGGTATACATATGCATGTGAAGGGCCAACAGCTTAGGTTCAGTTTTGTCCAGAGTGCAGTAACAAAGAGCCTTCCGCAGGGTGCATTGAAACCATTGGAGGTGCCAGGACAATGTGCCTGGACACTACAGCACCCATGATTCTTTGATTTGTGTCTCAGAATGCCTTGGCTAGACTTGTTCACTAGCTTCTGAAATCAAGTGCTGACTTCCATCCAGGCTCCACTCCTGGCTTGACATCTGGCTTTCTACTTGGAGGAGGAGCTTTGTTTCAGATCAAACCTGTATTTTCTTTTTTCTGCTTGAAAACAGAGCAGGCAGTGTGTGACACGCATCTTCCCTGCATACTTACAATGCAGTATGATGTCACTGGTAAGCCTGCAGTAACTGAAGGGGTCTCTTTTGTGTGAGTGTGTGTGTGTGTGTGTGTGCATGTGTGTGGGCACATACTTGCCATGGCACATTTTGTAAAAGTTAGAGGACCATGTACAGGAATTCCTTCTCTCCTTCCACCATATGGGCCCCAGGAATTGAACTCAGGTCTGCAGGCTTGACGGCAGGTGCCTTTACCCACAGAGACTTCTCACTGATCCTAAAGGGTTTATTTTAATAAATAATTCCCTGGCTTTGGTATTAAACAAAATAGAAAGTAGATGGATGGTTAAATGTTAGTAACACTTTTAATGATGGGGTTCAGGAATATCTTTATTTAGGATTGCTAAAGTCATACTTATTTTTAATTCACTTCGCTTTCAAGTCACCGTTGGCCAATGGTGCGTCCTTGCTAGGCAGCTTCCCGCTGAAGTGTGACAGCAGTCCTCTAAGTTAGCATTATCATCCCTGTTTTGCCATGTTACAATGAGGCTTGGAAAGGAAAAAGAGGCAGTACAAGTTTGACCATAGCTCCCTATTTTTAACGCCCATATAAGACAGGTCTACTTTGTTGATAATAAACTGAGTATTGATGATATTTTTGAAATAATGTTAGGCTGATTCCTAAAGTCAACTAGAGCCTGGTATCTCAGAATTAACTGCCATGATTAATCAGTTTTTAGAGTAGAATAAAATCAAAAGCCAAGTCACTTTATGGATGCCTTTAAAGATATGTACTTGCCACTTTGGTTTTTATTGTGGTATGTTTAAAAAAACTAATCCGTTTTTTATATTGTTTTAAATGTAGTGTGTTAATAAATGTACAATGCTAATGTTCAATGACATTTTATAGTTCTGAGGCACTGGGATATTGTTATCCCCTAACTTTTGGATTCAGGGGCTCCATGTTACTTGTATCCCACAGAGTGATTTTTTTTTAGACTTTAAGTCAGTGAGTGGCTGGGATTTGAGTCATGGGTGATTGACCTGTGCTGTTTCCTAATAATGTGACTGACAGAAAGTGCTGTGAGGAAGCCATCAAGAGCTCCAAGCCTTAGCTGCGTTACTGACTTTGGCCGTGTTTCAAAATGTACTGCATATAATTCTCAGGCTTGCCTGTTTGTTTTCCTGGATAAAAACATTCATTTGTTTACCAATAGTGGTGTAGCAGCTCCCCAAGTTTGTCATACATACTTGGTCCCTAAGGGCAAGACAAAAGTGAAGGAGACCATTTTGAACTTGGTTAAAGTTAGTGGGTGCTGAGAGATGGCTCAGTGGCTAGGAGCACCTGCTGCTCTTCTAGAGGACCTGAATTTCTTCAGCATCCATGATAATATGTATTTAATAACTTGGTTGAAGAAGTGAGTTGGTATGCCCTATGGAGAGTTCTTTATAATATGACCTTTTAAAATTTGAACTGTAGTAGTTCACTTTTCTGGTTGACTCTCAGTGGTTTTATTCGAGGGAGATAAATTTTTTGTTAGCATTTTGAATGAGAACATAGACTTTACATTCCTCTGTTCGCCTGTCGTGCTTAGAGACTTGGAGCTGTACATTTGATCATCATTGTCCTGACTCTCACAAGTGGGCTCAGAGTGCACTGTGACTCTGCTTTGTGGCTAAGGCAGTTCATTGAGCCCAAATGCAGGACACATGGGTATTTGGTTTCATGGGAACTGGATGATTTCAAAAGAGAGAGCTTCCAGGAATAAAGACCATGGTGCTCCTGGCGGGGTGTGTGTGCGCGTGCGCGTATGTGTGTGTGTGTGCGCGCACGCCCGCGCGCGTGTGTGGTAGTGCGGAGGGCTATAGGAATGCACAGGCCAGCTGGACTGGGATCA